>NC_134365.1:90472999-90789833 GCF_035582795.1 Mycteria americana
TGCCAGACTTCATCACCTAGTTAAGGAGAGTGCCTTTCCCCCTAATTGGTCTGACAAAGAAATGCTGGTCAGTAGATTCTGCTTTCATGATGCATGGCGTGCTTTGGGGTTTGTAACGTTTAAGACCAATTTAGAAATGACAGGAATTTTAGCTTAGTCTTCTATGAAACAGAACCGGAGTAGTTAGTGTATTTTGTAATCTTGAAAAAAATTATTTCCTATGTATCCAACAAGTATATTCAGCATATATTCACAAGGAGTCCTTTGAATAAAAAAATACCTGACTTGGAGTTTCTTAATATTGTAGGCTACAGCAGCAGTTTTAAAACAGTTTGAGGTATTACATTTATTCAGCATCTTTACATAGACCCAATTTGGATCTCATTAGAGTCAGATGTCAGTATGAAATAACACAAAAATTACATTTTTGTCCTCGTAACAGCAGGTCTACTTTCTGTATCTCAGAACCATCACATGAGAACAAATTAAAATGATTACAAGAATGCTTTTTGATATAAAATGTCATTTTAGCATACCCAGTACCACTTCTTTTGTCCAACCCAAAACACGGCCCTGGCTTATTACTCATTAGTCTGCTGAGTCAGGACTATTTATTACTCATTATAGCCTGCTGAATCAGGACTATTACAAGGCACTGGAAGAGAAAGTGAACCATTAGAAACTTTTTCCAATCTAGGTTCTCCAGTCTAGTCTGGTAAAAGGGTCCAGTATTTTTCAATCCACGATGGCAGCAGTAAAAAATATAAACTGCTAAAGCAAAATAAAGCAGCATGCCATAATTTAACCTACTATATTTGTGGTCTATATTATTAGAGTTAAAGGACAGACTACACCCTCCTAACACTTACGGTACATTAAATCCTGTGTATAAACAATCTGGTGAGCTAGGAAGTACCTTTGATCCTGAAGGGATCAGAACCCAGTTTGGCTAAATCCACAGTGGTTTCCAAGGCATTCACTAAAAATGCCTCAATTGTGGAAACGTGTAGGCTTGCTACTTACAACATTTAGTTATCATTATACTCTTGATCTAATCTTAAAACATGAAGCCTGTTTTGGGAAAGAAGTTTTTTAATCTTGTCTGTCTTCCCCATAATCATATCTTATAGGGGACTGTTGCTACTCGTGAATATCCTGTGAGCAGCTATATTATAGCTGAAATAAAACAAAAATGATCTGTCACTGAATTGTTTCAGCAGATTGTAGTTGTAATGTCACATTCTTCTGTATCTCAGAATTCAGCAGAGATCTAAAGAAGTAGGAACATTTGTAAGTTTTTAAAGAAACGGATGGGAAGAATATAAGTTTTGAAATCATAGGTGGATAGAGTAAATCTGTTCTAGTGGAATTCCTGGAGAGTCTCTGAGTCCTAGCTTGCTGCATCTCTGAAGTCCAAGATATACAGAAGGAAAACTCTTGTGACAAATTGTTAGACACTGATAGAAAAATGATAGAGTATTATATACAGCAAGTAATTGCCACTTTCAGATTTCAAATATTTAGCAATATTTTCAAAAATTTTTTCCTTTGTTGAAGAGTCAGTAGTGGTTAGACTCAGAGAACTTTTGACAAGCATCTGTGTCTGTCCTGAGAAGAGCAGAGAGCAAATAAATTGAATCACAAAACTGTAATTATACATATAATATGGCTATACATATAACCTGGCTAAACTTTGCATGTGTCCCATTGAGTAGAGCCAGGTTGTGTTACGTGTAACTTTGTAAAAATTCAGGTTTTGTTTAAAGATTGTGCATTCAAAACACTCCGATACTTCAACTGAAATTTTCATGTGCTCTAGTGATCTCTTGTAAGTAATATATGAATGGAAGGGTTTTATACCCATTTTTCAGAAGAGTATTGAATAGGAAAAACAAAGGTGCAAGAATATTAACTCTGAAAATTCTGTTTTCACAAATAGAACTTCTCTCCCAAATATCTCCTCTAGTCTTTAAATGTTATGAAAACTGAGACAAGTATTCCATAACTGATTACTGATTTGCAGTACTTGTTTTGAAGTGCCATAAAGAGGGTCTGAGTTGAAGAAAGCAGATGCTTAATACTTCTTAAGGGTCACTTAATATATTTAGTGCTTAATGACAGTTGTGCTTCTTCAGCATGTTTCATTTTAGGAAACTTAATTGAGACATCCAATGTTGATAGCCACCTCTTAGAGGCAAACTTCTTAATACAAGAGACTTCCCCTACTTTCACAAAAGTGAAATAATCACTCAGAAAAGGGCTGTTGAGAGAAATTGTCTAAAAATTATAATAATTTCATCTTTTCCACAATGTCTAAGATGTACAGGGGAAGAATACATCCATTAAAGCCACTGAAACTTGAGTGTGGCACGTGGTCTCACATAGGGCTTTGGTATTTGTACAAAAGCATTTCACATTTAAAATAGCAGTTGGTATTATGCTTTTTATTCTTCCCAAGCCTCAGTGAAAACCACAGTACACCACCTCAAGAACCTTGACTCTTTCCTTGTCAGACTTTTGCAGATACAGCACTCTCCCTTTGGGCATTCGGCTGGTATGCTGACATTCCTTTGCTTGCACAACTATGGAATTCAGAGTTCAGTACTTGAGGCTTTCCTTGTTTTAAAAGGGCAACAGAAAGAAAGAAAATAGTATGAGATGACATTGATTAGTTGGTTGGGTTTTTTACATTATTTTTTATCCTTCTAGGGCAGAAGAATAGTTGACCTTGCAAATATGCTGCAGGTTGATGACCAATAGAAACATGCACATAGGATTTAAAACAGTTATTTTAAGTTATGTCTCCTGTTCCTTCCCATCCAAAAAAATAACCTAAATTCCAGTTGCAAGAGAGCAGAGCTTGAATGATTACTGTTAAGACAAGTTAGACTTTATAACAACTAAAGCAGTTGGGCAATACTCAGTCCATACTGTGGTGTGGCAGTGTTTAGGCAAATAAAGATGAGGAGGCCTTGTATTCTCAGAGTGACTCTAAACATTTTGAATTAGTGGAGAAAACATCCCTTGGAAGATTTTAAACTGTTGTAGATCCGCTGGTTAGAGAGCTAATGACTCGTGGCTAAGTTACATGGCACTTTTCGTATGCAAACTTCATCCTTTGTATCTGATTTTCTGTCATAGCTTGCATTTGGCACTGCGCTGTTTGAAAGCATTGCTTGTTTAATGTATGACTGCCTGGACTGGAGAAGACAACATTGTAACTACTTGGAAAACACCAAGTTTATTAATGTCCCTGCGTTATCAGAGAGCAAATTGACACAACCACCTGTAACTGAGGCAAGGATCCTTTGTGCTTTACCATGCTTCTTGAAGAGAATAACTAGTTACAGGCTAGAATTGCCTGTCTTTAATTCTGTGCTCAAAAATTTACCTTGGACCATCACTCCATGTGTAATTTTTTGTGAATGAAATTGGGATTTTTGTCTTCAGCATTTAAAACCTATAAAATGGAAAAAAAAATAGCAGAGCATTGGGGAAACAAAAAAAGGAAAATTTGAAGGATCATACAGGTGCTGGCATAAAGTACCACAGGTGTAAAAATGACCTAACTAGCTTCAGATGACACCTTCTTGTGTCTGGAAAAATCACTATGCCTGCACAGAGCTACTGTCTTGTTGCAGATCTGTGAACTATCAAAAAAAGATTATTAGTTCTATCCAAGATCAGTTTCTGTATTTTGTTCATGGTAGGCAAAAGCTTAAGTGGGCAGAAGAAAGTGGCTTGTAGGACACAGACTAGTGGCAGGGAAAAAATGGGCTTACTCCATTTATAGCAGTATTACTGAATGCTCATTTAAAGCATTCATAAAACTACATTCTTACTATCTTGTTCCATTCAGTTAGGTGGGATTCGCCTCCCCTAATACCAGCCATTTAAAAGTTTAGCATCTAGTCTAGACTAAGTAGCAAAAGCTAAATGAAATTAATTTCTCCAATCCTATTTGTCCGATCCTCGTTTGTTCCATTGTTTCTGAGGTTTTTTATCTTTATTTTTGTTCTTTAGGTACAACCAGCATCACAGATTACACCTTCAAAGAAAAAAGGGCAAGCAGAAGAAATTCCATCAACAGTAATTTTGTCACAGGGTATGTCTAAAGGATTAAAGCACTGGTCTGTAGCTGTTCACTCAGTCATACCATTCATTCATCTGACAGCACAAATCCTTGAAATTATTTGCACAGTAAGCTGAAGATGTGATTTGATGTTGTGAGAGTAGTTTCTTGGTGAATACATTGTGAGTCTCTGGAAACTGCAGTGGCGATAACGAAGTTCTTTAGAAAACCACTTTTTCTATCTATTCCTAGTCACAGTCAGATTTGAGAGCTCTACAGTAATGAACTTCGTTAGTGTTTTTCAGAAAAATTGTCTAAAGGTTGAACTGGTTTGTAACAGAAATGGGCATTTCTGAAGAAATCAGTCTTAATGTTTTATCTCTGATTACAACAGAGGAAGAAGCTTCTATTTTGGCTACTTCTGTGGACATGAGGTATTACAATGACTTGCTGAGTCAGATTCCCGAGGAATACTTTTCTGTACCCTTAATGCTGAACTGCATGTTGGAACAGGTGGGAATATTCTCTTTATAATTCCTGTGGCTAGTTCAGCTTAGACCTGGTATAATGAATTGATCAAAGATCGATAAATCCATCTGTTTCAGCCTAAAATAAAAGACTGTGCTTGAAGGTACCAAGGAGGTTCAATACAAAGAAATCACAAGTCAAAAGTGACTTCTTTGGTGTTCTTTCATGTTCTTTCATGTTGTGCACTTACCCTGTATTATTCCAAAATTTTGTTCAATAAAAGTGTTATTCCAAAATTTTTTTTTCAAGACTACAGATCCAATATAATCAAATGAGGAAAAAGATGTAATTTCTTAGCTAAGTCAATAACAAGTTTTCATCTCCTGCGACAATGTTATTGATACTGAACTTTTACTGTTTTACTCAGTATAAAGGTCTTAGGGCAAGCCTAACATAGAAGTGGCGTATATCAATGGTAGTGCTAGACAGATCTGACTTTAGTTGAGTTCAGGCACAATCTATGAGTTAGCAAAGACCCACAGTATGACTTGGAAATCTTCCTTCTTTTAGAAATAAAATTTCAGCACAATCTTATTTTTTTACTTTTTGCAATTTAATCTGAAAATAGACTCAGGCAAAAATACTCAAAATAAGGTCCAGCACCTGATACACAATCAGGTTTTCATTATCCCTGTTCATTAACAATTTTTAACATTTCAAGTTGGAAATATTTTCCTTCTCATCCTTCCTAAAGTGAATAATAGGAGAAAACATTTAATTCTGTTTTCCATAATCTTTGTTTTTGGACAGGAACTAACATGGAGAATTGCATTTTTACTACTTGTAGAAAAAAAACATTATGGTTTTCTTTCCTGACAGAATTTATGGATGTGTGTTTAGCTTATAGCAGGATCTGCTTGGTAGTTTTAATGAAGTTAAGCAGCAGTCATACTGTAATGAAAGCTAACATATATCGTCTTTGCCAGGTTATTGCAAGTGAAGAAGACCTTACACCACCTAGTCTGGTGGTGCCAGAGCCCCGGGTAGATGGGCTACATCATACTATTGCAGATCATATAGCGTCTGTCCTTCCTTCTCTTTCACTTTCTGAGAGTGAAAAAAAGGTTTGTGTTGTCTTTTGTTCATTTCCTAAAATGATAAATAAATCTCATTGGGGTTTAATACATCTTTCTTTTTTTAACAGAATCTATATGACTACTTTTCTCCTAAATACAGTGAAAAAAAGACTGTCACGCCCAAGTACCCTCTCTTATTTAACTACCACGATACCCTAGCTCAGCGGTTGCACCTGCTGAAGGTATAGTGCTACCTATCATATATAAATAGTTCTGAAGTCCACAGGCAGTGAATACTCAATGCACTAGAAAGGATGGAGTGGTGTTTTTACAAAGCAGAACAGTATAGCCTAGATTTTTCCTGCTAAGATAGACACACTAACACGTGTTTAGTCTGCTTAAGAAGCAATGAGTTACTACTGCTGATAGAGAACACATCACAAACATAAAGCATTATATTGATTTCAGTGATTTGTTTGCATTATTAATAAGAATGTTTAGCCTTTGGCATAGATGAGAGATATTACAGAACTCCGTTGATTTACTGCAGTCAAACACTGATGAAACTGTGGAAAATGAGTTACTAACTTGGTAACAGTGATTTAGCATGTAGACTAGATTAAGTACTAAGATGTAGAGAAGTATAAGAAAAGATACAGAGTTTGTTAGTGAACACAAGTGTGCTCAGGTTGGCTAAATAGTTGGAGTATAGTGTATACCCAAGACATTGCCAAATTCTAACAAAGGCAGAAAGGTTCAGAGACTGAAAGGTTTGGGATTATTTCAAAGTAACAGTTCCCAGACTTTCTGAACCAAAAAAACACTATGAATTCCTGAAATTTTTCCAAAGCCAGGGTGTAGTTTTACCATTAAACTTTGAAAATACTCTGAAGGCAATACAAGTGATAATACAGTTCTAGATTTCACAGCTAAGGTGTATCTGCCTGGCTTCATGAATTACAAATTGTCTGTGGAATACTTTGGCAACCATTGATTAAAACAGTATTCAGAAACAAATCGAGCTTGACACATTGGAGGTACTCAAGCAGAAGGCAGGACTGAGTAATCACGAAGAGAGATGCTCCTACCAGGCATATGCTTGATGTATATGATGCACTTGCTGCAGAAGAAATCCAGGATATAGCACAATGTTTGAGGAGTGGATAGAGGAAAAAGATTTGGAAGATATGGTCCAAGGAAAAGGTACTGTAAGTGTGTAATATTAAAAAGAGCAAAGCTGAATGATACCAGTAAGTCTCAAAAGATAAATCCTTAAATATATAGGGATGCTGCAGTAACAGACTGATCAACGAGTTTACAGACTTCATTACTATGAGAAGTAGCGTGGACCAGCTGAAAGATACATGGAAGGCACCTGCTGCCTGTCTGAATAGATCAGTACATATTTCTGTATTCCAGAATTTTTGAGTCTAGCTAGCACAGGCAAATACCTTCTAACAAGTGTCTTTTATTATGCCAACATTTATTCTCCTATGTATCTCATTTTTTTTTCTGCCTAATATATCTGACGCCATGATTCAGTAACACGCTATGAGCACATGCTCACATTTAAGTTTACGTCCGACTGACTTAAGCACACGCTTATGTGTTTTGCTATAAAAAGAAGCCTTTATTCAAACATAGTTTTTAGAAATCCACTGGTGTGGAAGTTTACTTTAACTCTGGTACTTTGGGTTTTGTTCCAGGTCCAGGAGAACTTAAATCCAGAAAAGATTGAATGTGAAATGATGTATAAACTGCCTCTTACAGAACTTACCCATTTCACCCTTCCTTCAACTGAAAACAACACTAAATGCTTGGCCAGAGTTCATGAGCTTATGCATTATTGTACCAGTGGTAAACTGATTTTCTTTTTCATTGATATAACTTTGATTTTTTTCTTCTGGTTGATGATCCTATTAAATAGCAGGAATTTTGGGACAAGGTGTTTTTCAGCTGCCTAAAACCTTCGCAGAATTTCCCATTTTCACATTCTTGCTTATACCTTAGCCTACTATACAAGTTAGGGCTAACTTTAGATCTCAGTTTCATGGTTAATGGGCAAGGCTATTAAAAGTATTAAATATTGCGTGACTAAGAGCTGGAAGTATGTTAGAACTCTATTTATTTATTTATTTATATTCACAAACATAAAATCACTTACTAAATCTGAGAAAAAAAAATAGTTGTACAAATTGCTATTTTGATCCTAGGATGTAGAAGGCATTTTGGGAGACACTGGCATAAGCTGTATGTTTATTTACCAATGCCCTTTTGGTGGAGGAGCACATGTCTCTTGGGCAGAAGATTTTTATTGGACAACAAATGGCTTTCAGAATGTATTCTGTGTAAGCTGTTGGTGTTAATAATGAAACGGCTTCTATACTAGTCCCTTTATCAAACCAAGAATACATTCACTTCTTCAACCATAATCATTTCTGCAGTTACCTTTTCGTGGAGTGTGCATACCACCATGATGTACACTGTGAAACAATGCCAAAGACTGCATAAATACCCTTAGGTAGTTTCGAAAGTTTATGCTAGACTACTAAGAAATACAAACATCCAAATCCCTTTGGTTACATTTATGCCATCATATGAGGCACAAGATTTGAAGGTACTTTCCCAGCTATTCAGTCCTGAAATCCCTTGTGTTGGATTAATTTACACTCGCTGCATTGTTTCTAGTTGTTGGTATGTTGATTTTGGACATTAAGCTATTAAGGTATTCTGTATTGCTGTAGCAGTCCAGCTGATGAGTATCAAATTTGATGGTCTTCACTGGACCATACTATACCGCCAAACTCTCCCAACTGTTAACTTAGCTAGCAATGTCTTCACTTTTATCAAGAAGGTGATTGATTTGAACAGGAGATGAGAGATCCAACATTTTCAAGATGTGTGACATGCTTGGGTGTTTAACTACCGTACAGAGAAAACATTTCAAACTGAAGATACTCTTTGTATGATTTGGGCACTGAACTACCTGTATTAAAATTCAGTCCTTCTCATGATTATCGTTATATGGACACCAATGCATACAACCATAAATAGGAATTATTGCCTTTGCACCTTGCATACTTCTGTATAAATTATGTGTAAAACTTCGTCTGAAGAGAAAAAAACATTTGATACTTGGTTTGAGAAGCTACAGATAATAAAATTTATGATAATGGAAGCCTTTTCATGAACTAAAAATAAAGTCTACTCAGTATTTTAAAATCAACATCACTTATAAAAAGTTAATGAGCCAAAAGGTATTCAGATGTAGGAAACACTTCATTTAAGATGGATTAATAGTTAGGCATATCATTTTGCAATTTGTAAGCATTCAACTTCGAATGCAGTGTAAAATGTAGCTCACATAATTTGATCCAATACCATTAAGGAAATTGTTGTTGGCTTTTGCACAGTTGCCAAGAACAATACACTTACATAGTCTTCTATTTATCTTCTGCTGAGCCATAAGGACATTTTCAGTTAATGATTGTAATTCTTTTCTAGAACTTCTGAGTTGGGCTGAAGTAGAAAGAGCCTTCAGAGTGTTTACTTTTGAAAGCCTGAGACTGACTGGGCTGAGTGACTCTGGTCTCCTGGAGAGCTCTGGATCTATGGTTGGAGGTGATTCTGAAGTGTCTTATATCCCTTGGGATAATCCAGCCCAGTTTGCAAGACATCTGAGACAACTGTTCCTTATGGAAAAGAAGCTTAGTGGGAAATCTCCAAGAGGCTTTGGTAAAAACCTCTCTGTTTACATTACTCCTGAAGAATTTAAATCCACTATTTATTTTGCCATATCATTTGCTATTTCAGGGCTGTAATTTTTCTTACTTGTACAAATCACTGAAGTTCAAGTATTGTATAGTCTGTACACTGAGTATCTATGTAGGATTACTAGATAAATACAAAAGCTAGCTATTTTGTATGACAACATTAACAGTTTATTTAAGCAACTCTTTAAAATGATATCTGTAGAAAAGTATGTACTAGAAAACTGTTTTATTGCTTATGACATCAAATATATTTTAGAGACATAAAATACTGAAGACATGCTTAAATACCTTTCTGAATACAGGCTCTTTTGAGTTATGATGGCAGCCGAGTCTTTACAAACTCAGTAGCAACCACAGAGTGAAATCAAAAGTGATGTATAAAGTTAATTAGATGATTACTAGTGAATGAGTATTAGGAAGTGGAAAGGGTATATAACTCCCACATGAGGACTCTAGAAGGTGATATTAAAAGTTGAAAATTAAAAAAAGGTGTGCTATATATTGTAATTATACATCCATACATACTTTTTCCTGCAATTTTTTTTTCTTACTTCATTTGCAGTCTGTGCAATTAGTATAACTTTAACAAGTTACTATGTGACATTTGAGCCATTACAACTATCTCATTCATATCAGAATGGGAACATTTTAGATAAAAGGATCAGAGATGGAGATCTCTTGTAGACAATGCAGAGTGAATTTCCTGCACGTTCTACATCATCTCCTTCTGCAGATTCTAACATACTGAAAAGTTGTTGGCCTGGAGCAGTGTTGGCCAAGAAGCAACTTTAAAAACAAGAGATTCTTCTTCTGGGATGTGAGAAAAATAGAAATTAGGTCAGTTTAAGGTGCTATACCTTTAGATTCATGATGTTGCCTGTGCTTTCCTGTTATAGATGGCTAGGCAACCAGCTCAGATGAGATCCTTTTTGGAGCAGATGAAGTGAATCCTGCTTATCTGCCTCTCTTCCAACTTTTGGGAACCTTTTTTGGGTGTTAGTTCATTTTACTTTTGTGCTAGTCACAATACTAAATATTGCAGTTACAAACATAGCCTCCAACATTTCATCACTTCTGCAACACTAAAACAAATACCAGGAAGAGAAAACTTTTGCTTTCAGATTTCTTAAATCTTCTAAAGGCAATCAGTAAACAGGT
The DNA here is from genome assembly GCF_035582795.1 of Mycteria americana. Lineage (NCBI taxonomy): Eukaryota > Metazoa > Chordata > Aves > Ciconiiformes > Ciconiidae > Mycteria > Mycteria americana. Next base: position 90,483,547 of record NC_134365.1, read on the forward strand.
CTAACTTCCTAGAGAAGCAGAGCCAGATATATGTCTGGAAGCTGAGCTGGTTATGAGCCACTTACAAACAAATACTCTCCAGAATGTTTTCTTCCAGGAAGATTATTTTTCTTGCATGTGTGAATTTTGATCAAATATTAGTGACCTGTGCCCTAACTCTGGGCATAAATAATTCTATTAAAAGGAAATTATTTCAAAGAATTAGGAGAGCATAGAAGTTAGTCTCCATGTGATCCTATTCATATCAGGTGCCCATTGTCACAATGATAGTTTATCAGGAATGACTGGTCGTATCCTTGGCAGAAGTAATATGTTGTCAGTAGCTTGTAGAACTCTATACATCCAATTAATTTCAAGTTTAAAATTTTGCATTTTTCAAAAATATGTGAAAATATCAAAATAATTGATTTTTGCCACCTTTTTTATGTCATCTGTGCAAAGGAATGCTTGTTACTGATTCTCTGTATAGTAAGCAGAAAAATGGTTCTTCATGTATGAGTCTTGAGGACACTTCGTAGAGTATTTTTAATTTTTTTTGAACATGCAAGGCCAGCATAGGACAAACAAGAGGATGATTTAAGTGGGTCTTAGAGAGAGTCTTTTTTTTTTTTTTTTTCTTTTTTTTTAATGAGCTGTCTGGCATTCGTTGTCCCTGGATTTTAAAGTGCTCTTTTAGGAAAGAAGTGTGGCAGAGCTGATTATGTATTTATTGGACTAGTGTCATAAAAGGAAGCTTCAACTTGATGGCAATCTCATCAGGGAGGCTAAGGAAATTGCATCACTCCAACCTTAGTGTTTAGGGCTGAAATTTCTAGAACGCTTCTTAAAATTCTGCTTTCAATTTCCAGGACACAGAGAAACAAATGGCAAAGATGGAAGAGATGGTCTGGCTGATCCTGTTTTGAACAAAGAATTGGATCTTTTCACTTCTGATATGGCAAGTGTGAGGAATCAGAAGATACTGTTCAGTGCCAGGACATGTTACTGGGGACTCCTTTACAATGCTGACTGCAAATGTTAATTTTGTGATGTTTGGGAAATAGTGCCATAAGCACTATGAAATAACTTTCTTCGAGTTTTAAGGTGATGGGTCTTGGTGAAGCTACTAATGACAATTCTATCCTGGTTTCACTGAATACCAGGGGTCAAATACTAGCATGAGAAATTGAGAGAAATTGCCAAACTGTGTAACGCTAATAGACTGTGTAGTTTGGCATCCTCAGAAACACCTGCCTGCCATACAGCCTTGGATAAATATAGCAATTTTAAAATTACTTCATAGGACATGTTTAAATATTTATAATTGCTTACAGAACTCAAAAACATATAACCTAATAATAAAAATATTTAGATTATGTTTGCCGTAAAAAAGCCAAGACCAAAAACTTTTGGGAGTAATTGTGTTTTTTATTAAATAGTGCCATACGGGTCTACACATGTGCAGCATTATGCAATTAACTGTGATGCAACATGGGATGCTGTCTATTAAGTCAACAAGATTACAGTTAATTTAATACAACTGACACTGAAATGTTGATATTCATTATTTTGTTTTGGTGTATTTTGAGGTGAGACCGAAAAATGATGGCCTAGGACCAAACTTGGAAGAAATAAAAAAGACACAGAGGCGTTGTTTGACAGACTGGAGTTTCGCTGAGCATTTTCAACCCCATGTTCTTCTTCAGGTATCTGAACTGACAATCTTATACATACAGTCAGCCCTCAAAATGCTGTACAAAGAATTAGTAGCAGAGTATAGGGTATTTCCTTGCTAGATAATTGATTCAGTTTTATCCCTTTCACATTTTTGCCAAAACCCATTGTTCTTTAGCTGCTTTTCAGTTTCTTGTGTGAAATTTAGTTTGTAATGGGTTTTTATTTCCTGGTTTGGCCAAACTGCAGCTATCCTTGTTGGTAGTGAGTCTTTTAGCTAAATGTGTGATGGAGACAAAATGATCTTGCCCTTAGGGGGTGAGCCTCCCTGGCAGTTATGGAATTCATTAGTGCAGTGTATGTGAAAGCATACTTTTCAAATACCTATGCAGTATATGTTTTATGGGCAAGTAGAAAATTTTATTGTAATGGTACTTCACCCTTTCAGAGCTACAAGCTTCATTTCTATAAATCTTGCAAGCTAAAGACTAAAACTCATCTTGCAGAAAGACAGAACAACAAATGTGAAAGATAAGTTCCAGTGTAGATGGCTTAAGTTGGTAAGGCATTCTCTTGGGAGGAGTGGATTATTAGTTCCTGTGCTGCATTGAGCTTCCTATGCTGCAATTCTTATTTGATCCTGACACATGCTATACATGGGTGAAGGAAATGCTGCTTGGACTTTTTCAGCACCACTTTAGCATCACAACTTTAAAGTCTGGTCATTCATTTTGGTACATAGGGAATTCCTTCTTATGCAACATAAATAGCTAATACTAACTGAACTGGCAATAATTAGTGAATCTAGTCAAAAGATACTGGTGGAAAATAACTGCAACAGAAAATAACGTTTTATTGCAACAGAAAGTAGCATTTTGTAAGAATATTTCCATATTTCCTTATACTACATGTCACATCTGAACATAATTTTTACACCAGCTGATATTAAGGTTTTCATGTTTAAAGAGAATATTTGTTGATATGGGATTATTTCAGTTTTACCTCAGTTGCACACTTCTGTAAAAATAATAGTTTCAAAGAAGGCTTTCTTCTATCTATAACTATAAGATAAGTTTCAGCCTGCAGACAATGTAAACACTGAAAATGACGGGGCAGTAGAGAACAGAGTGGAATAATGGAGAATACAGTAGATCTCAGAGATGTGCAGGTCTCATAGTATAGCAAATTGAACACCAAGTAGACTTAACTGAGCTAAAAAAAAGTAAATTTGTTTTCTTTTTACCTGATATATGATAGTTCTGCTTTTATTTACTATTTATTTAAATACTTTATTATTTAAATTTGTTTAAGTATTTATTTAATATTTAATGTATTTGTATGATAATTTAATATTTAATGTATTTAGCTGAACTTTTTCATTCATGGTCAATCTCAGGTGGAGCATCGTGACTGCCTCTTCTCAATATGAATAGCGGTGGAGTTTCAATTTCCACCTGCCTGAACACTTCAGATTGTTGTAATCCAAATGCTTTGCGTACATCTTGTAGGAGAGTGAAGTTCTGAAGCACCTGTTTCTAAAAGCTGTGTTCTGTAGCATCTGTACATATGGTACTGTCTGCAGGGAGGATGTATGTTTCTCTTTCCTTTTCAGGTTCTTCATACTGCATCCCAAGAATATAGGTGTATTGATTCCTTTTATCATACCCAAGATAACTCTTTGCTGATGGTTCTTCACAATCCTATGAATGAGTATCGTTTGTGCCAAGAGACTTGGGATATTGCATTGCACTCTAATGTTGGATTCAGGTAATTGATTTTATCTTTCATGTCTCATTCACAGTCATCTTCAATTAAAGCCTGCACGGCTGTGCTTGGGACAAAGCTTTGAAATTAAAAGATACCATGATGTAACACATTCATGAGAAAGCAAGTCACGCAGGTGGAAAACAGTGCTGTATCAGAAGAATTCTATTGAGACAACACTTTTCTGAGTGAGGAAAACCATGCAGTAACTGTATGTTCCTTATCACAAACTGTAAAAATATATATAACGCACACATACACACAAAGTCATATTAGGGATATCCACATCAAGAAAATTATGTTGAGGACACTTCAGGTGAGGGAGGTTAAAAAAAATTCTGTTTAAGAATATAATTATCAGTTTTTTCCACTATGTATACATAAATTGGGCAAGTGTCACTGGGAACATTTTTCGAGAAAAAGCCCTTTATTAATATTAGAATAGTTTTTTCACAGAATACCATGATGTTCTTAATTCCTTGTCACTATCTGCTTACCAGTTAAGAGGTATGCAAGTGGTTGATGCGTCCACTATTAGAAATTTTGTCAGTGGACTTATTCATTTTGGAATACATTTTTGCACTGAAACAGTGATATAAATGATGTGGATCCAACTGCTATTCCAAATAATTGACCAAGAATAGAATATGTGTCCATGTACTGATATGTAAAGAAGCTACAATGACATGGAGAGACAGCTGAGCTATCTTTAACCATGTGACTCTGGTGCTCTATGGACTAATTAGATTTGATTTATCAAATAGAATTTCAAGCAAATGATCCAATGGGCACACACACCCCCCCCCCCAACTTGCCTGCAGGCATCCCGTTCTAAGTGCAGTGCCTCATTTGTCAGAATATGGGAATCTTTTAACATCAACTTTTGTTGGTACCTATGTATTTGAACAGGTTTGAATGCTAAATAGGCAAAGTGTGCCTTCCTGAAGACATATTTTGTATCTTAGACTCACACAGAGTTCCTTGACTGAGAGCAATCTCAGCTTCTCCAGGCACATGGACTTAAATTATTTTTTGTGAAAAGAGGCTGTTGTAATTAGCAGTGACTGGGACCAAGGCCAGAAGAGATTTACCAGCAGTAACACAAAGTTCCTTGGAGAAAATGCTGGCTGTTTTGTGGTTGTTGGGCAATTCCACTAAATGTCTGGTCAATCAATTTTTTTGTATGTATATAACAGCTAAAATCTTCCCCAAAAGATAGTGAAAAGATGGTGTGTTCAAGTAAACCTGGGTGTTGCATTCAGATAGACCCAGGCAGAGGGTCAGTGGTCTCAAAGTCTATTACACAAAAGTCTATTGGAACCCAGAGCTGTTTACTTTGCCAGCTATTCTTACTGTTTTTTGGGGCACTGGACATTAAGGGCCTGATTCAAGTTGCTTAAACATAAACACCTGGTGTATCTGAGATGTCCACACAGGGCTGACACATACGACATGAGACCCGTACTCTTTTGGAACAGACGCTGGAGACCAGATCACATACCCTAGTACATCTAACATGTCACTTGGTATTTACATACACTGAGTAACGCCTCATCCCAATGGCATAGTGGTGTTGTGTTGTCTGTAGGAGCAGATAGTGAGGAACCAAGACCTCCTCAGGAAGCATTTATCCTTGAAACAACAACTCTTCATCGATGGGGTCCTAGAACAATTTGGCTGGTCACCTTGAAAGGGCATTGAAATAGTCAGTTCAAGGCCAGTTGAAAAATGGGAAGAGCTCTTGATACCTGCAAAACCGAAGTTGCTAATTTTGCATCCAAAGAAGGAACGAAGCATGTTCCCTGGTATTCAGTTGAGGATGAAATAGCTATATGCTTCCTCCTTCTTACTCTTCCACATACACTGGAAACAAGGCTTAGACATTACAGATAGCTTCTGCTTGGGGCATGACGTCTTTGTTCAGTGACATTTCATTGGGTTTTGTTTCGAAGCAGCAAGGAGTTCCTAAAGCAACTGGCATGAAAGCTAACAAGAAGGTTTGGCTTTGTTCTTGTTTCATAGAAATATTCAATGTCACTGCTATGTATGCTACTTAGTATCTTCGAAGAGCTACAGACTCTCATTTGGTTCTGTTATGTGGCATCTCTACGTGCCTTTTCTCTGCAAAATAATCAGCACAATTTCTGACCTTATTCAACCTGTTTGCTAAAGATCATTTCAGATTTCCAGACAAAGTATCATAAATATTTGCTAGTGCATATTTCCAGGCAACATAACACTTCTGTGGAAGACAGTCTGTAAATACCTGGAGTGCTTCAAGCTGTTGGCTGCATTAGCTTCCAGATCCTGCTGAGTTGCCAGAAACAGGCACAAACCTGACTTATTAATTAAGCAGTAGTATTACTGGTTTTTACCTTTGTATGAAATAACTGGCTCCTGATTAGTTGAGTAACAATTTATTGATTTTTTTTTTCCTTTTATTAAAATTACTATCATTCTGATTTTTGGGATATATTTAAGAGTCACAGTTTCACCACACAGGAGTGTTACAAATACACAACAAATGCTGTGCTTGACTATCTCTCTGTTAGGAGTTCTCTACCTGTGTTTATTTGTTACTACTTTATTGTGACATCTTATAGACCACAGACCTACATTGTAGGGTTGTTCCATAGTTGCTGTCTGGAATATACTTCCGTTACCTGCTAATCAGCTGGTTACAATGGGTCCTGTTACAGCACATTCTCATGCAAGGGGGAAATTAAATTTCTTATGTTGCAGCAGCTTTTGCTCCTGGAGATCCCCGTTAACCCTTCCTTCTTCTCTATGGATATCAGGTCCTGTAGTTCATGTAGAACATCTAAAAATTCAGGAATTGTGCTGTTTAAAAGGTAGGCAGCAGGAGGCTGCCCATGAAATCCGATGGATGCTACTGACTAAGGGGATCCAAAGGCAGGTACACATGTAGCTGCAGTGATATGTGTGTATAAAACATTTCAACTCTGGTTAGGGTAAGTGGCCACTCTAACAGGGAGCCAAATGAATTCAGACATTATCAAAACTATTCTTCTGCTCAAACTTAATGACATTTGTTTACTGTTTCATAGTAAACACATTACACAAGTTACTGGAAAAGAATAATCCTTTCTGAGAAATGATTCTGAGTCAGACATTAGCAGTAGTGACATCAGAATACATATTAATAGAATGTGTATTTTTGACTTTGAATGACTGTTTCATTGCCCTAAAATATTTTCCATGTGAATAATCTCTTTTTTATTTATAACGTATATTCATCTTCAAGTTATTCCAGTACTGGCAACTCTAGGTTCCAGCCTAGTTTTGCCTTTTGTTTTCAACACCTTTGTTTTTATAGCTTGTACACTTTTCTTCAGATACAACCAGAGTCACCTCATCCTTACTGAGTGTACGATCAACAGTTTCTCCATGCAAGTTTCCCAAAGCAGGCTCCATATACTTTGCAGGAGCTGGGAGAGACTTGCGTATCTTTAAGCTGTACATGAAATGTATACATTTCCAGTCTGTGTAGACAGCCTACGTGTTAATTCTCTTGAGCATACAATGTAATGCTACAAGAAGAACTTTAAAACTGTCATGAGGTTAAGAATTGGTTGTGCCGCCTACATGTTCACAACCAAAAACTGTAATGCATAGAGAGCTTTTGAATACAATTGAATCATCTTGAACTTATAAATGCAAAACATCATGAAGACACAACAACTGAATCTCATGCATTCTTTAAAAGCCCCATTTAGTTTTGCATATGTGAAGAATTTTACTTTTAAAGAGTTAGGGTAACACTCCAAACAAGGGATTGAGTGGCAACTGCATATAAGACTTCCAGGCTTCATCCTACCTTGGAAGCAGTCGTTTACAATGAACTATTTTAGCAGTCATTTCAGACACCTTTGGAAGATGTGACAATGCAACTACCGATACCAGCTGCAAACTCTGGATCAGTTTGTCATTCAGTGTTCACTTCAACTGTTAATTGTTAATATTCTTAATTTACGCCAGGCTACAGTGCACTGATTCTCTAATCTGGATTTGGATGGCAATTTCCAAGCACCTCGCTTGTCACACCGATAAAGAAGGGCTAGAAATTAATTAGAATAATACCTCCTCAGTTGCCGAACAAACAAATGAAGTGTATTCTAAAAGACAATATAAATCAAGAGAAACTAAGAAAATAAGTTATCCTGGTGGTAAAACAGTGAGGAGAATTAGTCTCAACCTTTCTTAAACTGAATGTCTCTATGTTTTCTGACTTTCTGGATTTTCTTTGAGGGCAGGCATTCTTTGCAAGACAAGTTTCTAATATCTCTGCAGAAAGGAGAACCAAAATCCCAAACGTAAGATATATTAAGCAAATACCAGCCAGGCAAAAGTACCAGCTCCTATAAAAACTGAACGAAACCCTGTCAAATGCAAGCCTTCTCTCAAAGGTTATAGAATAATATTTGTATAAGAAACTGAGAAGCCAAGTGATCTTGTTTGACCTGAAATCATATTAAGTGAAAACTGTATTCTAGTAGAGGAATGTTGTGCTTTTCAGGAACTATCTTGAGCTGGTGGCCAACTCAATTGAAGACTGGGTGAAAGAGGAAGAAGTCAAATACCAAGAAGAGAAGATGGCTAAGGAAATAGAGTCTCTTAAACTGGAAAAAGCCATGGCAGAAGGACCTTTTGAATTGTCTGCATGTGCTGTCAAAAAACCTGGCTTCCCTAAGAAAGCCAAAAGTGGGTATCTTTTTGTTTTATCCTAGAAAATTCATTCTTCATGTTGAGTGCTGAGACCCAAAGTTATTCAGAGCAGAATTGCATATATTTTTTCTTAGAGTAACCTTGTTTTGTCATCTGTATAGACTTAAATATGTTTTGAAATTAATTAAATACACATATTTAAATATTCTGCATCATCCTCTGTTCTGAAACTGAGACCTTTAATGTCAATTTACATTTACAATAGCTGTGTTTGTTTAGTAGAATTACTTTAAGGATTACATACAAATATGAATCGCTGTTTAGATGACTGAACTTATGAAGAGATGAGCAGTAGTTAAAGTTGGCAACACAGTTCAGGAAAATTCCTTTTTAAAAGGGCAGGATAAAAGCTGGAAGTCAGAAGCTGTGGGCTAGAAGCTAAAACTGGAAACTGGAATTGACTAGACAGCAGAGCAAACTTTAATTACAAGCAACATTTTGGATAGTGAAAATTGTAAGCAGTTCATACAGTAACTGTTGAGAAGGCAGCAAAATCTGAAAACTCCTTTTGACAAAAGAGAACTTTTGTCCAAATTGTCTATTTGTGTATTTAAATGGTATTAACAATGATTTGTTGATATTTAGCCTTTGTTTTGTTCACCTTCTTTGAGAATGCACTTTGAAACCTCCTAGTACTAGTAATTAGCATTTACAAAAATAAGAATGTTATCCCTCAACCCAGTTAACACGTCTGATTATAGTTTGGAAACCAAAAGGACAGTTATGACTTCTAAATCATAATTTGTACCTATCTAGCTTTCACAGGAGCTAGACTGAGTCTTGCCCATCTGGTGCCTCATGACAGATATGATTCAGAGAGTTCACTTGCTGGAAGAAGATAATCACCTCTAGCTGAGATGTCCAGATGGGCAACAGTGTATTTAGGTGATTTCAATTTCACTGGAAGTGCTGTAACGCACACTGCAATTTTTACTTTTTCCTACAAAGTAATCTAAGTAGAAGTTTCTGATAGTGTACTTTAATTTATCTTTTCTAGCAAGTAAATATTGGGTATCCAAGCATGAAATAAAACCACACACCTAGAGAGATACACCCTTTTCATAAGTCATAGGTCGCTATTAGTAAACAGGGGATATGGTGTTTCTTTAGTGAAGGTTTGAGGTTCAGACGGCATTTATTCACTTTTTTGACTTGAAAGGTTGTAATATCTATGATTCTGGTATTGAGCTTGTTCTGGTGTTTGAGCTGGTTGAAGCACTGGATCTGAATTCTGGAACAGTGGTAGTTGCAAAAATAATAAATACTGCTTGTTGTTTATTCAGCATTGCTCATCTGCATTAAAAAAAACTTGTTGCAGGAGCAAAGCCTTCAATAGCAAGAAGCAGAGAGTGAGTCTTTAAATATGTTGATATATTGTTTAGCATATTTGGTCCCCACTTATGACTATCAAGTAATCCTAGTTGTCAGATAAGTTTCTTCTAACCTGAACAGTGTTTCTATTTTATCTCTAAAAATATTTTACATTTTCTTTATTCTACTTTTATACTTTTACTATTTACAAATTTTTTTTATTTACTTGCATTTCTTTTATTTTTATTTTTCCATTTTTTAAAAGTATTCAATTTTTGTATATTTATAAGCTCATTTATTCCCCTTTCATTTCTCAAAGGCAGCATGTCAGGACCTGAGAGCATAACGGAGACTATTCCAGAATCTCAATCCAACAATGAAAAAAGTCCTTTTATCAGAGAAGGCTCTCTAAAGGTGAGGCAAAAATATTTACGTTTCTGAAATGGACTAAATAACACTGCTTTCCCAGGAAGGTAAGCCTTCATTCTTACGTAGACTTGTCTCAGTCCTCTTAGTTTTTCTGCTCTTGGCTATTTTTTGTATACTTTCTTTCTTCTTTTCTTTAACTTATTCCTTATTGATTCAGTTATGTTATGTTACTTTCTTAAGGGAAGACTGTTTGGAGTTAACTAGATGTTCCAAAAGCAATTCATAATTACAGAACTAGGAAATGAGAGTTATGGATAATATCCTACTTCTTGTTGAAATTTTCTGGTTATAAAGCTATGAAAACATGAGATCCAGATTCATGGAAGTACTTATGTACCCAACTCCTACTTTCACTGTCTACATCTCTTTGAAATTAAGGAATGTAAATATGGTACCTCAGAGTTCCCTTATGACAGAGAATCCCATTTTATAGGCGTAGACCATGGTCATGCACCACAGACAAATTGACTTGCCTAGGTTCACACAGTAAGTTTCTGGCTGAGGTAGGAGTTAAGCACAGGTTTTTTAAGTCTTAGCATTGGCGCTATCCATTACTCTGCACAAATCTAGCTTAATTGATGTTGTACTCCCCTGCTTTTTTGACTCCTCACAGCCATAGTACGTCTCATCTTTCTTATAGTGTGTAATGCTCTGCACTTAAAGTACTGATATTGGAATGTAGATATGGAATGGTGTTAACCAATTCCTGGGTACTCAACTTGAGCTGGCACGGCTCAAGTTAGGCTAATGCCTAACTTGTAACTGTGAGTGCTTACCATTTCTTCCACAGAAATGCTTGTGCTTTGGTATGCTTAGAATATAAAATGCTACAAAGCCCTAAATACTCTGGAAAATCTCAGATGTCTCTTGTTGTCTTTCTGATACAAGATGATAATTCTGGCATTGATACCTCATTCCTCTTTCTGTAAAAGAATAAAATCATTTCATGTCACAGTTGCATTTTGGGAATAAACTAATACCAGTGATGCATTCTAATTTGGTGATAAACATTGTGGAAAAGTGCACAAAAAATAATTCTTTTATGACTGAACGTGTAAGATACAAATAATCATCTGATATGTCTCCTGTGGTCAAGAATGACTGATCCTGTGGATTGAATGAGTCAGTAATTTTGTGCAGAATATAGTCTGTAATATTGTAAAACTGTAGACACATTTGGAAAACATGTGAGAGTGACTTAGAATATTGGTTCCTTTGAGTTTGTTTACTTGTACTCTTTTCAGCATGCACATATGAAAGATCATGTAATACAAAGAGAACCACAGTCATTTGAATTCCTAACATTTAATGTAGGCTTGGAAGGAGGAGCAGGACCGATTACTAGAGGAAGAACAACTTAAGGAAACAAAAAAAGGGAAAAAAGAAAATTTGGGAGGTAAAAAGAAAGGACAGGAGATAATTATACATGAAGAAAGCAAAGGTTCCAACAAGAAATCTTCCAAAGAGAAGCTTATAGATGAGCCAGCAAAAGCCCCTGAACTTGAGGAGGATCCCAGTGTCACAGAACCACATTCTGAGAAAGTTTATAAGGTAAGGAGTCGTATTATTGCACCACATTAGGAAAGTGCTAACTATTTATAGAGTCAAGATTACAGCAAAGCTATTGTCCATTGTGAAATTGGAGTTCAGCGCAAATTAAGCCTAACTAGATCTTGTTTAACTCCATCATTTTAGCAGCAGATCCTTTCCTAAAAGTTTTGGAAAGCAATTTCTGATGTTTAAGATTATCCTACACAAGACTATTTAATTAACTTGGATCATTTTTAGTGTGTATGACGTGACTGGTGTCATCACCACAATTTTGGTTTTTTTGATAATGGGATGGCCTACACAGCACCAGGTTTGCTGGCATCTGATGGGATTCATCTTTCTCAAAGGGGAAAGAGAATCTTTGCTCAGGAGCTTGCAGGGCTCATCGACAGAGCTTTAAACTAGACTCTAAGAGGGAGGGGCATAATATCAGGCTTGCCTGAGAGAAGCTGAGGGATGACATGCCAAGGTTAGAGGGAGCAGGTGCTTGCGAAGGCACCTTGCCTGTGTCTCTGAGGTATGCTGGGTACACTGGTGCACAGTTGAAGTTGTACAGAGTTGAGCTAGGGGATACTGAGGCAATAGGAGCCAAGAGGGAAACACCAGTGAAACACCTCGAAGCACATAAGGGGTGTTCCTCTCTGAAGGAGGCACGGACGACAGCCCAGCTGAAATGCCTCTACACCAATGCACGCAGCATGGGCAATAAACAGGGGGAGCTGGAAGCCATTACACACCAGGAAAACTATGATATAGTTGCCGTCACGGAAACATGGTGGGATGACTTGCACAACTGGAGCATGGCAATGGATGGCTATAAACTCTTCAGGAGGGACAGGCAAGGCAGGAGAGGTGGTGGGGTAGCCCTGTATGTTAGGGAGTGTTTGGATAGTTTAGAGCTTAATGATGGTGACGATAGGGTTGAGTGTCTGTGGGTAAGAATCGGGGGGAAGGCCAACAAGGCAGTTGTGCAGGAGTGTTGATCTGCTTGAGGGGAGGAAGGCTCTACAGAGGAATCTGGACAGACTGGATCAATGGGCTGAGGCCAATTGCATGAGGTTCAACAAGGCTAAGTGCAAGGTCTTGCACTTGGGCCACAACAACCCCATGCAATGCTACAGGCTGGGGGAAGAGTGGCTGGAAAGCTGCCCAGCAGAGAAGGACCTGGGGGTGTTTGTTGACAGCCGCCTGAATATGAGCCGGCAGTGTGCCCAGGTGGCCAAGAAGGCCAATGGCATCCTGGCTTGTATCAGGAATAGAGTGGCCAGCAGGGCTAGGGAAGTGATCGTGCCCCTGTACTCGGCAGTAGTGAGGCCACACCTCAAATACTGTGTTCAGTTTTGGGCCCCTTACTACAAGAGAGACATTGAGGTGCTGGAGTATGTCCAAAGAAGGGCAATGAAGCTGGTGAAAGGTCTAGAGCACAAGTCCTATGAGGAGCGGCTGAGGAAACTGGAGTTGTTTAGCCTGGAGAAAAGGAGGCTCAGGGGAGATCTTCCCACTCTTTACAACTACCTGAAAGGAGATTGTAGCAAGGTGGGTGTCGGTCTCTTCTCCCAAGTGACAAGCCATAGGACAAGAGGAAATGGCCTCAAGTTGCACCAGGGGAGGTTTAGATTGGATAGTAGGAAAAATTTCTTCACTGAAAGGGTTATCAAGCATTGGAACAGGCTGCCCAGGGAAGTGGTTGAGTCACCATCCCTGGAGTGAAGTGTAGGTGTGGTGCTTAGGGACATGGTTTAGTGGTGGACTTGGCGGCGCTAGGTTAGCGGTTGGACTTGATGATCTTAAAGGTCTTTTCCAACCTAAACGATTCTACGATTCTGAGATTTGGCTGTCCGCATTGGAAATCAAGTAAAAGGGGTTCACTGTTTCTTCCATTTCCTGTTTCAAAATTCATTATGTTGAAGTGCCCTAATACAAGCTATTCTGCCTGTTATATTAACAGAGAGATACTTCTTACAGAGGGAACTCCTCACTAGTTGTGTCCAAACAGTTTTTAGGCAGTTTGCACTGCTTTATGTTTGCAGAGTCTAAGCCTTGCATTCAAAACTTGCGTAGGTCAATATATTTTAGTCTAAACTTGCTTGAGTACAGACTTCAGACTCAGAGATAGGTACCATTTCAGTCTGAACTTATTTGAGTACAGTCACCTAATTTTTGCCGATTTGTGGCTCTTTGGAAGGCACAGAAATCTAAGAATCAGATTTACAGTGCCTGAATTCCAAAATCTAGAGGGTGGAAAGCTGAATCCTTATCTGCCCTTTATCTGATGCCATGTCATTGTACTTAGTCTCTTTGTACTTGGCCAGAATTTTTCTTTCCTTCCCATTATATGTTAAGCTGCCAGTCTACTTGCTACTCTTCAGTTTCCATGATGGCTCCATACCACTGAAGGACCAGATTCTGCTCTCATGTGTAACAAGTTACTTCAATTAGTAACTGATAAATTATTTGGATATGACAATAACATGCTATGTATTTGCTAAAATCGTTATTACATTAGTTAAATATCTAAGCAAAAAATGTTGACCAAAACAGTGGGATCCTGATGATCTGTCCTTCATTTGCCTCTTTAATGGCTTCTGCCTTTCTCATTTACACATAATCTAAAACTTGTTTTTCTAGTTTCTTGGCTACAATACAGGGGAGGATCTCATTCAAGTATCAGGAACCAGTAAATATCTTTTCCCATCTGATGGAGGACAGATTCAAGTAGAGAAGATAGAGTTTGTAAAAGGTGATTCTTTAATTTTTTATGTGCTGCTTTGACTCAGTTACTAACTGATGGCATAGTTTCTTGATCCATAAATGCCTTTTCACCTCTCAGTAGTAGAAATTCAGTTAAAGACATTGTGAGAGTACCATGTCATTCCATATTAGCCTCTATCACTACTAATGTTTACGTTTTCCTGTAGCGTGTTAACAATTGATAAACAAATAAAGTACCAGAAAATTAGAAATGGAGAAAAATCAGTTCATATTTATCTGTTCAATGGCAACCAATGTATGGTATTCCAAGAATGCATGTTCCAATAATTTGTCCAGTCAAATGCAATATATCTAAGCAACGGGGTTATTCCACAGCCTCTGAGATCATTAGATGTCAGGAAGTTTTTGAATACTTAGTCTAAACTCAGCTAACCTTAATTTTGTCATCTTGGTCTACTACTAAGCAATTCAGTCCACTTCTGAGCAGGGTTTTTTTTTGTGTGTGCTTTATAGTTGCAGGTGCAGGGTTTTTTTTGGGCACGTGGCAGTTCTGAAGCTTGGTTGGAGCAATAATAGTATCTCGTTGCTTTGCAGATCTAACTTCGGTAAATGTGAAAGTGATAAAAGACAACCACAATTTCTTCATTCATATCACAGACCCCCAGAAAAACTTAAAAGAAATCCAAGTGCAAGAAAGTAACGAAGAACAGAAAATTAGATCAGGTTAGTGGATTGACATCTCTGATATAAATAGTTTGACATATTTAGTAATTGGATGCAAACCTTATCAACTAACATAAAATAAATTCCTACTGGCAGAGGGTAAATAAGATCAGTGTTCTGTAAATAGAAGTAAAAATCCAGTTGGCTCACTGTGTAGAGAGATCTTACCAAGATGTAGAAGCACAGTACAGGTCAACAGGTGCAAGCCAGTCTCTTTTCCAAAGCAAGGAAATCAATGAAAAGAGTCACCATTCCTTAAGAAAACAATTTTCTTCTTTAGTAGAGGACTACTTCAGATCTTAATGTGTCCTGGGAAAGCCTAAGAAGATGCAAACTGAATCACATGCATTGTGACCAGAATAAATGTCTGCCCTTGAAAGGAAATATTTCCCCCTTGGAACTGGACCTCCTTTTCTGGGTCAGATGACTGTAGCATTAGTGCCTCCTCAAGACCTTTGTTGTGGAAACAGATCTTTCTGCAACTTCTACTGCTGGTTGACATGTTGCTAAGACTGAGAAAGCATTGAATCCAAATCCTTTCTGAACCCAGGTGAGAGTGTTTCCAAGAAGGAAGCCAGTCTGTAATGATTTGTCTATATGTTTGCCAAAAGCACTATGGAATTGCCCTCACTGAACTGAAGAGTATTGGAAAAGTATAACTTTTGGTAGGTGTGTTAGCTCTTTTAATCTTCATCAGTGTTAGAAAGCATCCTGCTCTTGCTCCTCTCCTTGGCTTTAACTGCCACCACTGATGTAATTGTAGTTTGTCTGAATAGAAAATTTGCATCCCTTCCACAGATGAGATGTTTCTTGTCTGCCTTTCTGAAAGTAGTCCTGTATCATTCTGGGGTCTGCCAAATGGTACTTTCAATCACCAGTGCTAGCATCTGAGGCAAGTTGTATTCACTTGGCCCAAGTGAGAGGCTTTCCTCCTGTGTAAACAGGAGTACTGTATAGAAAAGCAGTAAGGAAGTAATCAATCCACTCGGATACTTGGCAGTGGCTGAATGGTACAATGGTGAGCTTTTAATGGAGTCAAAATGGCAAAACAGCATCCTGCAGGTGGTAGTCACCAATGAACATTGCAATGACAGACAGTAAATAGAGCAGATGAGGTCTCAGCATGTGTGCCTTGTTGATGAAAGAACTGGGAGATGGCTAGGTGCTGGGTGTCTGCCTTAACCTTCTTTTGTAGTCTTCTCTGCTGCTCCTCAGTTTTAAGAAGCTGTTCCCCATACTGGAAATCCCAAGGGTTACCAGCAGCACCTTTCTTTAAGGCAGTAGGAGTTGAACTAGAGGCAAGGTAGGATCCACTGTCACTGTCTCGGAGGTGTTACCTTGCATAGTTCATGTGGTTTTCAAGGATCAAGTACTCATCACATGACATCTTGTCCTGCACCCCTAAGTGGGCTCGTCTCCTGATGCACTTTCACAAATGCCAGACATATCTTTGGATCTGATTTCTCAACTTTTTCTCCTTTCTTTTACTTTCTCCTCAAGATACGGTCCCTGTGACAATACCTGAGAGACTGACTTTTATTACTGCATAGGCCACATGTGATAGAAATGAGCAGTTCAGCATTCTTGTCAGCCAAGTAGGGAACAGAAACAAGGATCCTTGACTCCAGAACTAGGTTCTCTTGCTGTTTAAATTCACAGAGACTTTTCACTAGTTGTTGCTATTAAACCTATTTTTACGCACTTAGCTAATTAGAATGCAATTTCTAGATGAAAAATCACAGCTATATTACACAAAACTGACTATTATATACTACCCTATGAGTGGAATGATAAAGTTTTCCCTGTATTGTATTAATCTATTTTACAGGTTAGTCATCCACATTGAGGTGCCACTGTTCACACCAGTCATTGGTTTGCAGGTCAGGTGGTTCTGGTATGTGTTGCTATCTTTAAAATTCATTCTATTTTTTTTTTTTTAAAGGAAAATTGAAAAATCAAAAGAAAGCTGTGAGCAAGTTTGGATCTTTTTCAGCCACCTTGGAAAATGGAATCCAGCTGTCCCTGAGCTATTATGGACCTACAGGGAAGGCAGCAGGTAGAGTAAGCAAATATAAGAGGATATTCGAGAACTTTAGGGGGAATTTTTTTTTTCTTTTTTTTTTCCCCTCTTCATATGCTCCTTAACCTAATAATTTGTTGCATGCAATTCTGCCTTTCTCGGCAGCTGTTACTACATGGTGGGGAATTTTCAGCAAGGCTAGAGATGAGATTACATTGTCAAGAATATTCTATGATTCAAATTTCAAAATGGAGGGAGGTCTCCGTGCTTTTTTACTTACTGTGAAAACAGAGCAGTGCAGGGAGAAACTGGCAAGTATTGTTATTAAGTAGCCAAGCAAAATCAGCCAATTAATTTGAGCCAAAGAAAATGTGATTTGCTGAGGAGTCTTCTTGGTTTTCCAAGAAATAATATTTTTGTAAACTTATATAGGTGATTATGGAACTTTCATTTAACGTTAGGAATTGGACTTTAGGTTACAGTTGTGCAGACATAGTGAGGGATTTCTCTCAGCCTTTCAATAAACACATTCACCAACTGGAAGCAATTGCTTCACAAAACCACAGTGAAAATAGTGTCTGCTTTTACCAAGAGCTTTTTGTTTCCATTACATTTGAAAGGCCACTGAAACCATCATACGTATGAAAGTGAAACCCTCCTCTAATCAGAAAATAATCCCAGCATTTTTCAGCTCTTAAAATACGAAAACATTTAATTGAATGCATCTTTGTTTGGACTGTGGTAAACCATTCAACTATACACTCAGTTTTAATTATTCAAATACATTTTGCAAGTTAATTACTAAAAAAGGACTTTTTAAACTTGGTCCAAGAGAGCATCCACAATGTAGTGGACTGTGAAAACCTGTATTTTGGCATGAGAGAGACACGTCTAATTTAACACCTATATGTCAGCTGTGATGTTCAGGCTTTTTCACATCTACCATAAGCATCCTATTCTACATTAAAATAATCCTTGTCATGTTGACCTTTATTGCAGCACTGCTGACTGGCATTCTTTGATTCTTTGCAGTTTTTCTACAATCATTGGTTTATGCCTAATTCCCCTTGTGGGTGTTTGTATCGTAAGTGCTCAGAAAAATTCTGACCAGAAATATTCTGGCTTAGACTATTCTCATATGCTATCCATCCCTAATGTAGAATGGTACGCCATGTAATCCGCAGTTTATCTCCACTGATTGGTTAAATTGAGTGCAAATTACTCATTTTCTCTGCATTACTGAAATAATTTTCTGGAACCTCTCTAATTCTCATTTTTCTTATTGTTTTTCTCTTTTTTTTTTTTTTTTTTTCCCTTATGGTTTTTCTCTTTTTAGCTGCTCTTTTAGGGAAGCTAAGATGACAAAAGGCATCAGGCTGTTTGTCATCTTTATGCATCTTTTTAATTTCTTGGTTAAATGTTAATATTTGTTTAAGTTTTGAATTATTATTTGTTCTCTGTAGTATGACCAAAATCTAACTTCAGACCACCTTAAAACCAGACTCAGAAGTAAGCTCCTCATCGCTTTGTGAATCTGACACTGCTTGAGCACCTGCAGGGCTTTCATCTCTGGGTATTATAGGACCTTTGCACTTGCTCTTTGTGCCTTGATGAAATCATGAGAGTACAACTCCAAGTGCTAGAAATCTGCATGTGTGTGCAGGAGGAAGGAAACCTTCCTTAATCTGACAGTCCTCTGGAATTTCCCATCTCTCAAGATTTCTAAAGACACTTTCCCTCAGCCTCAACAATCCACCGTTTTTCATTGTTACCCTTAGGCACTATGTTCTCATTTTTCAGGGCAACCAGGGTAAAGGGGTAGGTGAAATTTCCTTAGGGGTCAAGAGCCTATAACAGCTTCTATTCCTAAATTCAGCACTCTGGAAAGTAGTGTCATCTGAAACTGATTGTGCTTCACTTCACAGCATGGGTAGCTGTGAAGGATAGCTCCCCTCACTATATATAAGAACTTCCTTATACCCAGTTTGCAGTGTTCACATGGATATTTATACTCCCCTGATAAGATGGATTACATTCACTAATGATTTTATTGGACAGTTGCCTCAGAGTCCTTCATTTCAGCTATCCTACTTTTCTGTGAAGCACTAGCTCTGTCAAAGTTTATTAGTCAGCTGTTTCTTCTCACCATTCACCTGGAGATGGGTACGACTACTTGTTTATTCCATGGCCATGCTGTCTAATAAATATGTATCAGAATGGACCCCATGGAGAATTTTAAACTTTCCTATTTTACATAATTGCTAGAGATAAATTCTCAGCTATAATACAAATAAAACAAATTTGTTCGCCTTTCCTCAGACTTCCAATAAGCAGTAAAAGCCTCGGAGCATAAATGTCAGTACATGAAAGCAGAGCCACCTAACAAAGCATCAGATTCTCATGCATCAGCTAATGAAAATGGGGATTTCAAAAATCTTTGTGGTGGTATAAATTTCCCTTTCAGACTAAAGGTCATGGATATATTCAGATATCTGTGTGTTTCCCTAATGCTGGCACCAAGACAAAAACTGAGATTGAAGGTTTAAAAACTGAGGTGGAAGGCTTGTTATACATGGACTCCTAAATAGGACTTTATCACCAGATGATCTAAGGTTTCTTCTAGCCTTAGTCTTAAATTTTGGGTCACTTTTGCAGTTGCCATAAATCCAGACTCATCCATAAGGCAAATGAACATGCAGGCAGCCTTTCTAGTAGTTTAGAACTTTATTTTTAAGGTGGCCTCTGCATTTTCTTATCTGCAGAGCTAAAACCATCTATGCCAAAACCTTTCTGGAAACAGTGGACATAGTAGCACTTAGGCCTACCTTTTACCTTTTTCAACCAAAAATATACTAACACTTCATCTGCATTACAGAAAATGCTATGATCTTACACCGGAATGTTCTATTAGCATGCTTCCAGATGCATTTCTTTTCTTCTTTGTCTGAATGTGGTCTGGCTTGCAGTTTGTCAATGAGTTATTTAACTTTTCTTTGCCTGATATATCAGTTTTCACATTAAATAATATTGTTCATTAGAAGAAGCAGAATTAAAATGTAGTTTCACCAAAACAAAAAAAAAGGATTTTTGGAAGTCTTCCTAAAGGCATTCTTGAAATGACTGACTTGTCATTAAACGTCATACCTTGTAGAAACTATTAAGCAAATCAAGCTTTCTTTATTTATTTAAAAAAGGTTTTCAAAAGATGGTTTCTGAGATAATAATGTTTTGCTCACTGGTGTTTTCAGTTCTTATTTATATGGGTGTGGTTAAGATGGGGATAATAAGTTGCTCCGTCTGGGGTAACAAGTTCTCCAAAACAAACAAGAATTAAATTGTTTAAGTTGTCTGGATGGGAAACAAGGTGCTATTTCATGAGTTGTAGGTTTGGGACTTAGGCTGCCTTCAAGCAACAAAAGATGATTAAAAAAAATCTTTCCAAAAAGCATTAAGGTTATAGCTGGCTGGGTTTTTCTGATTAAAGAGAAGTGTCAGTTCATTGAAACAAAAATGTTTTACAGAAAATCTTAGTTTGTATTAATTTTATTTTCAAGAAACTGTTTTGGAAGGCAACATGACTACTTCCTGTCAATATGCTTAGGAGGCTACACTAATGTTTGGCCTTTAAGAATTGGGAGAGTCTTAGCAAGTCTAGATAATCAGAATCTTTCTGAATCATTATAGCAAAATAGAGCTGCATAGTGCAAAACTGCTGGAGTCGGTCCATGCTGGATCAGCCCATGATAAAGCATAACAACAGTGATCATTTCCTAGATACTAGACCCAAAATGTCTCCATCTACCTAAGTATTCTGGAGGTAAAAAAGAATTTTTAAAATTGTATTTTCTATTTTTGAGAGAAAAGTGACGACCTGTGGGGAACAATAGTTTCAAGATGCCTTTTAGGCTGACAAGTAGTCAGTCTATGGAAAGATTTTCTAAATTGCATATATTCAGTCCCTCTATCTGAAATAATAAACTCCCTCACCGAGGTTGTTATTTCTCAGGTAAAATTTAGTGCACAAAATCTTGTAGAAAAATAAAATGTGGCCATCTACATTTATGAAACTTAATTTCATTAAAAATGTTACTTTTCCTTTCCTTAGATGATAAAACAGATCCTGTCTTAGCAAGAATTCTGAACATCCCTTCTGTTCATATTCCAACCGTAATTTGTCCTGTTACATCAGCTTCAGGAAAAAAAGATAAGTCCATCAAACAAAAATCAGGAAAATCTCTGCTATCTACAAAAGCAAGCCATAGCAAAATAGGCCCTCCACCACCTGATGACCTGGTAAAGCAAGAAGAAGGAAAGGTGAGAGAATAGATATTATCCAGTGAACACAGAAAAGAAACAAACAAATTCAAATACATAAACTTATGTAACAGAAACATATATTCTTCTCAGAGGGCTTTGAGTTGTGCCTTAACAAATTCCTAACAATTTATGGTGCTTCTAAGGATATGTTTTACTCTTCCAGTTGTTCTTAGATGTACATATTGGCAGCTGTTAATGAAGCTAGCCTTTACGACTCCATGATGTAAAGCAGTGTGTCTTCCATGGTCCACATACTTTTGTCAGTTTTGGCTTTACAGTTACACCTGTTACATTATTAATAATCTCAGTGACTAGAACTGCTCTAGAAATTAATTTTTAGTTTAACCAAGTAGGAGAACTTTGCTTTGCTTTCCAAAACCTGTATTGGAAAGTCTAACCAACCAGTAAATTAGTGGAGACAGTTTTGCAAAAGCTTGCTCTGCAATTTGGTCTTTTCAGCTGATCACAAGCCAGGGACCAGCAACTTGAGGAAGTTACTTTTGCCTATAACTGAAGTACTTCTATCACAGGACAG
Organism: Mycteria americana; assembly: GCF_035582795.1. NCBI lineage: Eukaryota > Metazoa > Chordata > Aves > Ciconiiformes > Ciconiidae > Mycteria > Mycteria americana. Next base: position 90,505,308 of record NC_134365.1, read on the forward strand.
TCCTTTGCAAAGGATGGATGACATTCAAAAGCATATTCTGTATTTCTGTTATGAAAGACTTAGCACAGAGTACTACAGGAATTACAGGACTGTGTGCATCAGAAATGCACAGCATTTAATCTTGAACATTTTCCACAAAGCTCTATGAGAAGCTTTTTTGGCATAAAAAATGTGAGTAGGGGAGGCCATATCAGTTCAGAAATGGTTCACAGTTCCCCTCTGCAAAATGACTAACTTAGCTTATTTCAAGTCATTAGCTAACTATTGGCAGAATATTTTAGGCAACCACCAGAGGGTTGTTTGATCCAGTGGTCTCACAGACCAGCAAAGGTATGAGTTACAGGAAAGGTTCTCAAAGAAATATGGAAGGAAATATTAGCAGGATGGTGGAAGAGAATGAAGGAGTTTTCTATTTCGGATGGTTTAACCTCTTTTCTTTTTTGACACTGTTTTCTCCAACCAGCAGTGTCCCAGAAATGAACACAAAATAGAAAGGACAACAGAAATGAACATGAATAGTATTGAGAACAAATTTAGTTACCACCTTCAGTTTAGGAAAGGACAGTCTTCTGAAAATAGGCATAATCAGAACACAAAGCAATGAGGTCCATAAACAGTTTCATGTAACACTAGTGCTCTAAAATATACTGCCTCGGAAAATTCTTTAATGATAGTTATGATAAAAAGCTATCCTTTTTAACCTGATCAAGTTACAAAAGAGAAGCATTTCTAGATAATGTGCTTGTTAAATGTGGTTCTTAATATCTTTCCAGACTAACTGCAAAAATATTTAAAGCATATAGCAGTGTGTTTTAATTTTCCCCCTACTTAGTTCCATCTTTAATCAAGTATGGCTGAAATGATGCAGAAAGAACTGCTAATAGAATGTCCTGGTTCTCACCCTGAGCCAAATTTAAGTCCAATCTACTGCATATAATACTTTTCTGACCAATTATTTTCCATTAACCCAGTCATTCCTCCCTCTTATGTTCTGCTTCTTCCACAGGATGGTGGGTGATATGTAGAGAACATGAGTGGCACTGGGTCTGCCATCTTTTCCTGCACTGTTTTCTCTTTTGTCCTTGTCCTGGTTTCAGCCGAGATAGAGTTAATTTTCTTTATAGTGGCTGGTATGAGACTATGTTTTGGATTGGTGCTGAAAACAGGGTTGATAATACAGAGGTGTTTTAGTTGTTGCTGCACTAGTCAAGGACTTTTCAGCTTCCCATGCTCTGCCAGGTGCAGAAGAAGCTGGGAGGGGACACAGCCAGGATAGCTGACCCAAACTGACCAAAGGGCTATTCCATACCATATGATGTCATGCTCAGCAAGCTGGGGAAGAAGAAGGAAGGGGGGGACGTTTGGAGTGATGGCGTTTGTCTTCCCAAGTAACCATTATGCATGATGGAGCCCTGCTTTCCTGGAGATGGCTGAACACCTGCCTGCCCATGGGAAGTAGTGAATGAATTTCTTGCTTTGCTTGCGTGCACGGCTTTTGCCTTCCCTATTAAACTGTCCTTATCTCAACCCACGACTTTTCTTACTTTTGCTCTTCCGATTCCCTTCCCCATCCCACTGAGGGGGGAGTGAGCGAGCGGCTGCCTGGTGCTTAGTTGCCGGCTGGGGCTAAACCACAACAGTCCTGTTCCTCAGACTTTCTCCCTGGAAAATTAACACTAGTTCATCCAACTGTAGTGGCACGAAACTCTACTTTAGTTCTTGTTACCATTTTCTAGGGCACTGCCCTGAAAAGAATCACCACCTTCTGGTCTAAAGATCTCATTGTCTCTTTTTCAGAACTATGTCTTGAAAAATTGGTCTTTTGTCTACTTTGGTTACTTTGGCCACTTCTCTCAAAATCACTCTTGCTATGCACTCACAAGAGGTTTATGACTTATCTTCTCAGCTCCCTTGGCAAGGGAGGTTGAATGGAGGTCATAATTCTGTTGATAGAGCTGGGCTGAACTGTTTAAAGAGGTAGAGTGGGCAGGAGATAGCTTCCATTAGAGAGCAAATGAGAGGAGAGAGTAATAAGAATAAGACAAGAATGAACGCATACTAAGAGCTGCAGGAATAGCCTTGGAAGACTCTCTAAACACGAGATAGCTATGCTGCTTCCATGGTACCTAGTGGATGAAGTAATGCTGTGGCTCTTGTTTCAACATGGATTCTGTCCATATCCACAAAAAGTCCTGCTGACCTAATTTCAACAAGTTTCGCTAGGTGTTGAGCATGAGCATGGAAAGTGGTGTAGGGAGTTGCCAAACAGCACTCCACGTAATATACAGCAATTGTGTGGTATAAATGAACCTTACACAAACAAATTCCCCTACCATTAAAATTCTGTTAGGAGGACATCCAAGTTCCTCCTCTTCTTCCAAAAGGCTTTGTACTATTTCATTTAGAATGTCTTAATTCCATTTTTGGTGTTTTAATAAAAAATCTGAAAGAGAGAGAGTATCCATATTAGTGCGTACAGCACCCAGCTGTGTGAGTCTGCAAGTGTTTTGGAGGACAGGATTAAAATCTGAAGCGAACTTGACAAATTCACATGGACATAGTCTGGAAATTCAGGATGCAATTCAATAAGAATAAATGCTAGGTTCTACAGGTACATATAAATAATCAATACATATGTACAGAATGAGTAACAGTTCTATCAATAACAGTTATACAGAGAAAGGTCCCAGAGTTGCAATGGATCACATGCTATACATAAGTCAACAATGCCATCTTGCTGTGAGAAGGGCAAAGACCACATTGAGGTGAATAAACAGGAGCATAGCCTGCTAAATATGTGAAGTTATTTTCCATTCAGGGCTGGTAGGGCCTCAGTTGAAGTATTGTGTCCAGTTATGGATGCTGCACTGCAAGAAAAACGTGGGCCACGCTGGAGAGTTCTAAGGAAAGCATCAAGAAAGATCAGAGGTCTAGAAAACTTGACTGGTGGGGAAAGATTAGACGACTTGGTTTGGGTTTGTTTGATCTAGAGTTGAGAGACAGAATAGCATTCTGTAAGGAGCTAAAGGGACACCATCGTCTCTTATGCTACCCATATAATCAGAAGAAATAATCAGAAGTAAACTAATTTTTTGCAAGAGAGATTTAAGCTAACTAATAGGAAAACGTCAGTAAGGTTAGTCAAGGTAAAGCGCTGGAACAGATTGCCAGGAAACCTCCTGTCCTGGAAATTTTTAGAATAGGTTATGTTAACAGTTTTCTCTAACGATATAGACATACTTGAATTTTTTTTACCATTAGACAGGAAGAAGTAGATAACAACTGAGGGTTACTTCTACCCTATTCTGTGCCTTCTACTCCATGATCCTGTGACTACGATCTTAGGGTATTGAGGATAGCCTTAATTAGCCAGTAATACTTTGTAAAGTAACCATAAAACGTACAGCATCCTTTATGCCAAAAAACAGGTGGCAAAACATCTGCCAATTTTTTCCTGTATTCCTAAAAATCAAGAATACGGGGTAATACCAGGACAAGTTCTCATCTCTACAAGATGTAACAAAGAGAACTGTCTGCAACCCAAAACTGTTTTCATCCTATGACTACTGGCATAGTATAGTTCATTGTCACATAGATTTGGGGGGGATGACATCAAAGGGTCCATTGTTGTATTTTTTTCAAATGTTCCAAGGTCTTCAGGCATTCCTTAGGTCAACCTCATCTTTTCTAGTCATCAGAACAGTTTCCACTACAGAGCAGCGCAAAGAGAATTACACATTTTGACTGCCAAACATTCCTTCCTGTCCCCGTCTCAAGTCAGTGCTGTATTTGCAGCAGACTGGAAGTACTGCTTTACTTATCTTTTGTGCTCTTTTAATGATTGTAGTTAAAATAACTCATGTGCAACTTCAAGAATTATTTCATGCTGTTCTGCGTCACACTATCCATTTATTGTCATCTCGTCTTGACACTGCACGAGATAGCATAATGACTCAGCAAAATGAATAAAGTTAGGAAGGGTTGTTCTTCAAGGGTTAATAAAGAGGAATAAAAGAAGATAGCATAATCAAAGAAAATAAGCTGATGTTTCCACTTCAAAATCCATAAACTCTCAAAATGTTAAAAATGACTGGTAGAAAGCACTTTTTTTAAAAATGTTTTGTTGCAACTGAAATCTGTAGTCTAATTTTTTTCTTTATTCTTTTAAAATGTGGAATAAAACTAGTTCATGTTTTATTCTGTAGGTGGAAATGGAAGAATCAGCTTCCCAAACACAAGTGATGTCAAATGCTCTTGCTTTCCCAAGCTTGAATGTCTCCTGTCCCAATGGACTAGTATTAACTTTCCTTGGTGAAAGTTTTGGAGGTTAGTTTTCCGAGCCACTGCAAAGTAAGGAATTTTAAAAGAAGTTACAATTACAGAAGAAAATTATTTCTGCCTTGATGGGTTTAGATGTAACAATATAAATTTTTTAACGTCTCAGATTGCTAAGTCTGTCGTACTGTCTATTTAATAGTATTTGCAACATAAAGAATGTGTTTTAATTCAAACAAATGTAAAATCTAGAATTGCAAGTTGTTGGACATAACAGATTGGGGGCAGGGAAGCAGCAACCCTAAAAAGCCCTTGGGCATCATGTTGGATAATTAGTTGAATATGTAGGTATATTGGAATACTAAAGAAAAATGAGCAAATTCAATTCATAAATGCATATATATTGAGGAATCTTGAGTGATAACAGGAAGATTGTTATGTTACCTATATCTGCACCTCCTTTGGAATCGTATGTACTGTTCTTAAGTCCACAGGACAAGATGTTCATATTTTGAAAGATTCAGGGAAGAGTGACAATAATGATTAAAGCATTGGAAGATGTGTCTTATAGTGAGCTTATGTCACCAGAGAGCTCAATTTAATTACCAAAGAAAGGGTCAAAGGAGCAACTGGTGCCAGTCTGAAAGTACAAAGGAAACAGAATTTTGGTGATAGCTTGTAAACACAGTATACAAAGGTATTATAAATTTCAGGGGCTTGAAACTGAAAAGTAGTACTTTATACTAGATTTAAGTTATACTTAATTTTTATTGGTAAGAATGATTAACAAAACTAACCCAGGCTGCGATGGACTCTCTACTACTGGATATTGTACAATCACATTTTGTTGCCTTTCTAAAGGATATGATCAGTTTCAAACAGGAATTACTTCACATAAGGCCTTTGGTTTATGCCATCCAGTACATACAGAGAAGACTTTCATAATAAGCCTTTCTGCCCTTATCGTTGAATTTCCTTTTGAAGACCAATAGGCTATATAGATACTTACAAGTTTCTGTGCGTGACATCCTTCTGCAATGATTCCATTTCCCAGTGTTTTTGCAAACCAGCATGAGGTTCATCTTTGCATACTGTAAACTGTACTAAATCTTGGATTTTTGTAGTCACACCATTAGGTTTTGAAGCAGACAAATGTGAATTTTGCTGTTGTCATCTGGTCAATTTTAAAAACAGCTACCTACACATGTCATTTAATGGCTATGTACACAACAAATCTGTCCAGCCCAGGCTATATTGGAGCTATTGAATATGTGAAAAATAGATTAGCACAACTGCAGAGGTGCCCATACCCAGGAATAAACCAGATTTATCACACACACCAAGTACATGCTAGCAGTAATTCCAACACATCCTATGTGTGAGCTGTTGCATAAAAAACAGCAGAATCCTTTGTCTTCCTGGCAACTGATGAAACAACATACCTCTTAGAAACCAGCCAAATGGTAAGTACAGTGTATATAAATTAATAAAAAATTAGAAATGTGTATTAAATAGCATTAATAAATGTAGTATGGTACACAAGGATCCAGCACAAATTTATAATCATGTGAGAGAAGAATGTCTTGATTTTTTTTTAAACACACCCCCCCCCCCCCCGAATTGCTAGTAAAAGCTTCCCTTGTTTTTCTTCTTGGACATCTCTTTCCTTTTAATATCAAAATCATAGAACCAGGTTGGAAAGGACCTCAAAAGATCATCTGGTCCAACCTTTTGTGGAAAAGGGAGCCTAGATGAGATTATCTAGCACCCTGTCCAATTGTATCTTGAAAACCTACAGCAGTGGAATCTCTACCATGTCCCTGGGGAGGTTGTTCCAGTGAATGACTGGTCTCACTGTAAAAAATTTCTTTCTTATACTGAGATTAAACCTCTCCCGGTACAACTCGTACCCATTGTCCCCTGTCTTCTCCATGTGGCTCCTTGTGAAGGGAGAGCCTTTGTCCTCTTTGTAGCTGCCCTTTAAGTACTGGAATACTGTGATGAGGTACCCCCTGAGCCTTCTCCAGGGAGAAGAGACCTAACTCTTTCAGTCTTTCCTCATAGACAGATTCTCCAGGCCTTTGATCATCTCTGTGGCCCTCCTTTGGACCCTCTCCAGTCTGTCCATGTATTTCTTGAATTGTGGGGACCAGACTGAACACAGTACTCCCAAGTGCAGCCTGACAAGCGCTGAGTAGAGTGGGATGATCACATCTCTGTCTCTGCTAGTAATGCCCCTGCGGATGCAGCCAGCTTGGCACATTTTGCCAGTTTAGGGTAAATGTGCTCTGATCAACCTGGTACGAAGTAAAGAGGATGCAGAGGGTTTTCAAACATACATAGTTTGACAAGGAGCATGAGTTGAAATCTTGAATAGTTGAGGTGAACAGAGCAATTATGGACACATACATGTAGTTTCTTGACACAACTACCATAATTATGCTCATTAGCACACTCAACACACTCCCATAATTTAATGTAAAAACCTTATTTGGTCAAGTAAACAAAATATCTAACTTCAGTTTCTGTACAAACTCAAACTTGGTGAAACTCAGTGACTATTTTCACCTTTATGGGCAGTTAGGAAATTCCTCTCACCTAATGTCAGTCTTCCAGAAGTTCAGCATCCGTCATAAATCCATCTTCAAATTTCCCTTGTTTTCATTTGGAAAGACAGACACCTCCACAGGAAGATTCAGAGTTTCTGAGTAGAGACTGCTTTGAATTGTTCTTTGAAAAACAGAGTCTGTCCCTTACTCTGTGGATTACAGAGGAAGCCAAGGAGGGTTAGTCTTACTCACCTAAAGTTGCATACCTTCTGTAGATGCCGTGATGCTGGGTGTTTAGCACTGTTTGAAAGTGTGCTATGCAGTATTAAGTAATTCAGAATTTGTTTTCAGCTTTGAAAGGTGAAGCCAGTACAGCTGAAGCTGAGAAAGAGATGGTAAAGAAAAGCGAGGCCAAAGCAGATGAAGCCAAGGAAGAGGAGGCTGAGAAAGGTGAGACCAAAGCAAATGAAGCAAAGGAGGAAGAGGTTATGGAAAGTGGAGAGAAGGAACATGAGGTTACAGAAGGTGAAATAAAGCATGAAGACACCAAAAGAGAACAGGCCAAGCAGCCTACTCTGGAAATTCTGGTTAGGCAGAGTTATCCCCAAAAGGTAAAGAACTCTCATCTATATACATCTGTGGCAAGGCAAACAGAACAAGAGGTGTCAAGGGTCATCACCAGTCAAGGAACTGTCATAAAGTACATGATGGATGGATCTACCCAGGTATGTTTAGTAGAATTCATTGAAAGCAGTCTGTGTGTGTGATTACCCTTGAACTTGTGCTTGTCAACCGAGATAGAGAAGTGTCCAGTTTGTAGGTGAAGGAGTTAAGTAACCACTGAGTTACCCAGTCACGTCAAGACTAAAATGCTCATGGCTTTGTTCAGAATCAGAACTTAAGGCACATAGGGAGCTTTAATGATGAAAATTTTAAGCATGTGAAGATTTTAGGCAATTTTGGGATTAGGAAATAGCTGAATATGGTTTTGAGTACTACATTCCCAGGAAACCTAAACATCTGAAGTGTGGATTAGTTGGGCTTTGGGTATTTATGGCAACACAAAAGCATCCATATACTTTTTCAGTCATCTAAACAGTCATATGGGATCCAGAAAAGACCTGAACTATTTTTCAGTCTTGCAGACACCTTTAGTATCCTAAATTTTCATCAAAAAGACTTTATATTCATAAGTACCTTCTTTGTTTACCCATATTTAGGTTGCCCAGAATTCTGGTACCTTGTAGGTGCTATAGGCTAGATACCATCTTTGCAAATACTGTAATCAATCTACAAGCAACTGTCTTTTTAAAGTCTAAGACTCTATGCATAGTTAGCAAACAGATGAAAAGAGGAGGTATCTATTTTGGCTCAGAAACTGCCAGAATAATTCCTTATTTCCTCAAGTTTTTTTTCTAAGTAGACCACAACTCCTAGTACAAGTTCTTTACATTCATTCATTACATTAGATCTTAAATCATTTAGCCAGGATTTCTGAGAAACATATCCATTTCAGAAGTATGCAAAGAAGCTAGCTGTTGTATGTCTATATATTCTCAACATACTGTCCCCTGACAGAAGAATATAGATCTTATGTGCCCAGCATAATTGTACCATAGTCTTTGTATAGGCAATTTATGAGTGCATCCTTCTTTATATTAACTTAATGTTTGTGACTCATCAAGAATGTATTGTATATAGATAAGCATTCAAAAAAGAAGAAATGGTGAATTACCTTACAGTAGCTGTAACTCTTGAGATGTTTCTATATGTTGTCCATTTGTTTTCCACATTGTACTGTCTTCTCCCTAGAACATCTGTACTTTATTTGTAAATGAATTCAGGGACAATTGTTCCCTGCTACACAGGGAACATGCATATGAAGAGTTGAGTGTAATGGACAATAGATCTTAGAAACCAGGTATAATAAAATAAATAACCATGACTTCTTTTTGTTAGCTGGCTTGATGGCTAAAAAATTAACAGCCATCCTAGACATGTGGAATACCTGAATACAGATCAATATGGTGATACAGATGCATTACCACTGCTACAAAAAAAAAAGTCATCAACCTTTGACCACTTAAATAGTCAAAGAATAATTTTACTGTTTACTTTTATAATGCCTATTTGTTACTACAGTCCCAATTAATTATATATGTGAACTGCAGCAATTAGCAGTCCTTTTTGAGATAGCTTCTTTATTTCTTGTATTCATTCTGAGAGTCTTTTACTTTTTTTCCCTCCATCACCCACAGTATTCTAGTGACTATTGCATTTGTGACACATTCTTTTGAGACTTTCTATTGGTGTCTGAAGTTATTTTAGCCTCTAGTATGTCCTTGATTGCTGTAGATTCTGTTTGCTGATGGCACAGTGAGTAGGAGTCCTGATTCTGGCCCTGTCCTACCACCACCTACCACTCCAGATAACATGCAACCGTTACCAGAATCAGAGCCTTCACCTGAGACCAGCATGAAGAAAGGTAACATTTCCAGTATTTTTGACAGATTTAAAGTTAGCAGGGCTGATGATACTTAATAAAGGGCATATTTCTTTAGTCTGAAATTTCTGCCAGTGTAAAAATGCAATTTTATCTGTACTCAGCTGCTGCAAACTGCTAATTTGTTACCTTCATATAAAATCATTTCTCTCCTACTCCAGTTTTCTTTTTCTTCTAATGTGCTAGGAGTCTAATAAGAAAAAGGGTGTGTAAGAACTACATCAGTAGCAGAGTGATTCAACACAAAGTATTTTAAAAGAAATCCTTGTGACTACAGTAGTGTCAAATCCTTACTTACATGTTACACAGTTTTTAGTCTTGGTATTGAGAAATGCTTCTCTCACAGAGGAATTACTATGTTTTTCTTTCTAATTGAATGTATTCCAAGGCACCTACTATTGGTCATTATTAATTGCTTGTATGGACTTGTGGTCTGTCCCAATATAACCATTCTTACTTTTTTTTTTTTGGCTGAGAAAGAACCAAATAAAAGTTTACTTAATACCTCAGAGTGTAGTCCAAGATCACTGTCAGTGCTGCTTCATGCAAAGAATAATTATGACCTGTCATAAAATTAACGTATAATTTATTGGAAGTATGTGAATAAAAATTGCTGCCAAAGAGAAAAGTCTCTCAAAAAGGAGACTTTCAAGTCATCAAGTCCAGTCCTTGTTCTAAGGATATTCCTTAGGATAACTGGAAGGATGTTTGAGAACTTCCCTGACAAACCGTCTTCTAATTTTCAGTCTCAGTATCTGTGGCCAGTGTATATACTTTATTCCTTATCCTTTATTTATGATCACTTTTTCCCCCCACCTTTCCTCTCCACTGCTTAGTCTTGACAAATTTATAGTGAAAAGTTTCATCTCTCTTGGGCTCCCCCCCCCCCCCCCCCCCCGGATATATAGGCTGTAAGCCTTGTAGACTCCTCTCTGGACTATGCTGTTGTCTTTTGCATACACTTAGACTAAGTTCCTTTTCTTCAATATGGGAGACCACAGTTCTCTATTACATTCTTAAGATCTCTCCATTACCTTTCACAATGGAATCTCCATCCCTTTTCTTCTGATGCGCCATATGGTTGTGCTTGCCTTTCTTGTCACCATATTTTCACACTGATAACTTGTAGTCATTCTGTATAGATGATACCTCCAGGTCTTTCTTTTCTTCTACTGTTGCAAACTTGTCTGAAGCATAAGTTATTTTTATTCCTTTTTGCATTAAATGTCATTCTAATAGACTGTATCAAATTCCTATTACTTTAATCTTCAAGCTCATGGGACAGTTTTGGATGCTTTTTTTTTTCAGTATTCCATTCAGATTTTCTTCTGCATTGATAGTCCCTTCTGAAGTAATTTCATAATCAGATGTCATTAGCATGCTGTTTACTTTTTCTGTGTCATTAATGAACACATTAAATAAGATTAGTTCAAGGGCACACCTTTGAGTAACAGCACTTGTAGTTTTCCTCCAGCCTAATAAATAGTTCTTTCAATTCTGTCAAAACCAATACTCACAGAAACTCTTCACTTTATTGATTTTGTCTTTTGCCTTAGAGAATACCAAGTCTGATATACAGAAATTTTTGTTTCTGCAGGAAAAGGCAGTGACAGAAACAGTATATCACACCCAAACAAGGACGAGTTGTTTGAAAATACTGTTAATTCTGAGCAACCTAAGGAGAACCAGGCAGGAACCTGGATAACAACTACTCCATCAGGCATTCGAGTGGGCACTAAGGGAGCAAAGAGAATGGATCTGAAGCCAGTCTTAATCTATCAGGCAACTGACCCAGCTGATGGAACGGTATTACTATTTTTGTGTTGTTATAGCACTGTCTACTAAACTAAGAGACAGGGCTGCCATCATATAAGTTGTAGGGTTTGTTCTTTGAACATATATCCTACAGGTTGTGTTATTACACTGTTACTAATGCAAAAGCTTTAGATTTTGAAGAAAATGCAAGTCCCCAGTCTCTGAAGTAGATAAAGTTGCAGTACTCTAGCTTCATCAGAGTTTCAGTGCCTTGTTTTACTGTTGTTGCCATTACAAGTATCACAGTGCTAATATAAATGAGTATTCCTTCATTCTTTCAGGTTATGACTGTACGAGACGATGAAGTGATAATTGTCGAGAAGCTGGATGGTAGCAGAGTAGTAGATCATGCTGATGGTACTAGGATCACGACTTTTTATCAAAACTGTGAAGAATTTTTTGTACCAGAGGATAGCGAGGAAACAGGTAAAATCAACAGGGGAGCACTTATGTCTGCTATATCTTGTGAAGCAGATAATTGTCAAAATATACTAAAGAAAGCTCATACCAATAGCCTAGATAGAAATCCACTAGTGCAGTCTAGCCTTAGTTTGTCTGCTTGGTCTTTTTTTCATCAGTAGTCAGTGCAAAAATTACGTTGTAGCAAACAAGCAAATTTCCTTCTTTCCATGTATATACTTACATGACCCACCTTCACCGTGAGACCACTGTGCCCAAGTTCTGATATGTTCATTGCCTGCTCTCCACCTACCCTGATACAACAAGCAAGCTGACTTGAGTCTTAACTGAATAGATGTATAAGGACCAGGGCATCCTCATATTCCCTAGAGAGGCCATGGACTCACCAGCCTCAGAGGTATTCAAAATTTGATTGAATATGGCTGTAGAAAATGCCACACCTAGTAGAAGTGAAACTACATTCACCTGAAATAAGTGGGGCTAATGGTCATCTGTGTTTCTTCCAGCTGGCAGTATATTCTGTGTGCTTAGTTCAGTTGCTGGATAAGTTCTGTAATTAACGTGAAGCGTATATTTACTGTGTGGGTGTCAGGACTGTTGTGTTCAAACACAGTAGAAAGTTCTGGTTGTGGAACACCTCCCTGTGGGATTTTAAAAATCAAAACAATGACCTTGAACTGGTCTGTCTATTCAATGGAAAGGCAATGGCCAGATTAACATACCAGTTTGATCTGTTTTCCCTGACTTCTGCTGCTGAAAAGGAATTTCTTCACATGTTAGAGCTCGTATCACATGCATAAAAAATTTCAGTGGTCCAACTTGTATGTTGCAAATATCCAGATCGTTACGGTTAGTGCTGTACTTGATAAATTAGAGTACTCTCCTGACCACAGCAGCCACAGATGGTTACAGACATTTTTTGCTGTTGGATTTTTCTATATTCAGTGCACAGTCCAAAAATTTGAAGGTTGCATATTGTTTACCTAACATAAAATTATGTGATAAAGGATGTTATGAAGTCTGAGAGTCTTTTACTGAGGAGATAAAGGTCCAGCCTTATAAGAGAAAAAGCAAATTGAATCCTATGATAGACTTTTCCATGGTTCATGTGCTCCTGTCTAGTTGTTCTGTATTAATTCTTAGATGAACCCTCGGAAGCCATCACAAGGAAGGTGAAATGTATACAAGTAGAGAATCCTGAGTTTGCTACTGTTATAACAAATTGTGAGGACGGTACCTGTTGTACCATCTTTGGAGATGGGACATCTATTATAGCAAAGCCACAGGGAACATATCAGGTGGGAATTAGTTTTAGTTTGTGACAGTGAAATGTATCTTTGTGTTTCAAGTTCCCTGCTATCAGCATCTCTCACCTTGACTGTTTTATCTCCCTTTTCTATAGCCTTCGCAAATCCTGTGATTCCATCTCTTTTATACTCTGTCAATATTTAGATATTAGAGGTCCCATTTGACTGGAAGCTGGCAAATGTTGTCCCAATTTTCAAGAAGGGTAAGAAGGAAGACCCTGGTAATTAAAGGCCTGTCAGTCTCACTTCAGTGCCTGGTAAAATTATGTAGAAGGTTATTCTGGGAGTTATTGAAAAACACTTGAGAGACAATACAGTCATTGGTCATAGCCAGCAAGGGTTCACGAGGGGAAAGTCCTGCTTAACTACTTTAATTTCCTTTTAAGACAATGTCACCCATCTAGTTGACCAAGGGAAGCCAGTAGAAGGAGGGGCGGGGGGCGGGTTAGCAAAGCTTTTGATACTGTCTCTCACAGTATCCTTCTGGACAAAACATCCAGCACACAGTGAGACAAGTCCATAGTACGCTGGGTGAGCGATTGGCTGACGGGTCAGGCTCAAAGCGTTATAGTAAATGGGGTTACATCAGGCTGGCAGCCAGTCACCAGTGCGGTTGCCCAGGGCTCAGTTTTAGGGCCAGTGCTCTTTAATGTGTTTATAAATGATCTGCACGCAGTAATCTAATGTACATTAAATAACTTTGACAAAGATACTAAACTAGGAGGAGCTGTGGACTCCCTCGAGGGTAGAGAGGCCTTACAGAGAGATATGGATAGACTAGAGAGCTGGGCAGTCACCAGCTGTATGGAATTTAACAAGAGCAAGTGCCAGATTCTCCACCTGGGACGGGGTAATTCTGGTTATACATACAAACTGGCGGACGAGGGGCTGAAGAGTAGCCCCACAGAAAGAGATGTGGGGGTTTGGGTGGATGGCAAGTTGAATATGAGTCAACAGTGTGCCCTGGCAGCAAAAAGGGCCAACCATGTCCTGGGGTGCATCAAGCACAGCATAGCTAACTGGTGAAGGGAGGTGATTGTCCTGCTCTACACTGCACTGGTGCAGCCCCACCTCAAGTACCGTGTGCAGTTTTGGGCACCTAAATATAAGGACATCAAACTATTAGAGTGTGTCCAGAGGAGGGTGACCAACATGGTGAAAGGTCTTGAGGGCAAGACTTACGAGGACTGGCTGAGGTGACTTGGTTTGTTCAGCTTGGAGAAGAGAAGGCTGAGGGGTGATCTCATCGCAGTCTACAACTTCCTCAAGAGGGGGCAGCGGAGGGGCGTGTGCTGATCTCCTCTCTCTGGTGATCAGCGATAGGACACGAGGAAATGGAATGAAGCTGCATTGGGGGAAGTTCAGACTGGACATTAGGAAAAGGTTCTTCACTGAGAGGGTGGTCAGTCACTGGAACAGGTTCCCCAGGGAAGTGGTCATGGCACCAAGCCTGTCAGAGTTCAAGGAGTATCTGGACGACCCTCTTAGTCTTATGGTTTAGTTTTAGGTAGTCCTGCGAGGAGCAGGGAGTTGGACTTGATGATCCTTATGGGTCCCTTCCAACTTGAGGTAGTCTATGTTTCTATGATATTTCCTCACAACTGTGTAGTATATTTAAATCACAAGCTTAAATTTCCTGAAGTTAAAGAAAATATTACAGAGACTAACATCAGCCTAATGCCTGGAACTCGTATTCCTTCTTTCTCTCCCTCTAGTCCCTCAAAACTGGATGATTCAGTAGTAAAGGTCTGAGAGCTCTCCTCTTGATTTGCATCTGTTCTTCGTTTTCATGGTACCTCTAAACTGAAGATTTCACCTTTCAGAACTGAAACTTTTCTGTTCTTACTGTGATAGGTTTTACCCATCAAGACAGGCTCTCTTTTCATTGATGAAGATTGCTCAGCAGTTTATACCCATGAAGTTTACAATTTCATCAGCAAGAAAGAAGAGAAACAAGCAGGGAGATACATTATGAAACACACTTCCAGCACTGTTTGTGAGATGATGGATCCTGAAGGAAATCTTTTCAAGGTAAAATACATGGAAGGAGACAAGTTTCTGCATTTTAAGTAATTTTATCTTGTAAACATCTCTCAAAGTCAGCTTTTAGCCTTGTAGTACTTATTCTTAAAGTAGCCTAGCTAGCCAGAAGGAACAGCTCCTGAGTCAGTTCTCTGAAATGTTCTTGAGGATGTGATGGATTTCCCTTTTTTGATATTTCCCCCTTTATAGAGAGATTGAAATAAAACACGTGGTCTATAGTTTACCTCACCTGTAAAGTTACCTTAATTAGCATGACTTGTCTTATAGCAAAAAATCGTATCTGCAAATGAGGATTAAAAATAAGAGAGGATATTTGCTTTTCAGAAGGTCCATAGAAACACTCTAATCTGCCTGGTAAGGCAAATATTGTTGTGAAAGGAATGATTCAGTCTTTAAAGTCATATTGATTGTGCTGTGATCCTTTCACACCTAAGAGATATTTTTGAGCTAGATTAGTACTTAGTTTTGAGTTCAGGAAACATCATCTAAGTGTCCGTGACCTACATACTGTTTTCTAATTAAAGGTTCTAATTAAAGATTCTAAATGTGACATCCTTAGAGTATACTTTCTTTTGTTGCAATTGTAATCATTACCATTTTCCCAGATTCTGTGAAAGAGCACTGAGGTTCCACTGGACATGTGCATTATAATACAGTTTTTAACCTGGTTTCCTAGGCTGAAGAAACAGTGCTTATATAAATCTATAGTATCTGTCAATCTCTCTCTTAACAAATTTTGAACTAATCAACAGAGGGCTAGAAATTTCAAAGATACCTACAAAATCAATGCAATTCAAAGCAGCACAGAAGTTGCTTGGCATCAGCACATCCTGCTTTTTCTCAGCTGATACTTAGGGGAAAAAAGGAAGGAGGCTGAGGAGGCTATGGGGCAGTTGAAATTATTGTGGCAGCAGTCATCACAGGGGATATGGGGGGGTGTAGTAAGAAAGGTGAGATTAGTGGTTGGTAGGGATGGCAACCAGGTACAGGTGTAATAGGATTGGTTCTTTCTCTGTCCTAGTCACACCTGAGACTACAGCGAAATGGGTGTGGACTGGGTGTGTCAGATTCATTTCATGGACTGCCCTTTGAATCACTGTGGTTTAAACTGTATCTTCCAACGGTATCTGTCCTTCAACTGAATACACTAAGAATTAGAGGCATTATTATACCTTGTGTACATATGTTAATGGCACATAAGTTAATAATCACAAGAAGGAAATACTGTAGAAATTCATTCAGTATTATCATAAGATTATCTGAGACCATATTTTTAAAGTGAATAAATGCCTAAAAAGGGACCCCTCTATACATATACACCTATATATATATATATATAGGTATATATAGGTAGATAGATACAAATATATAATCTGTATCTATAATTATCTATATCTCTTCATATATCAATGTGTATATAGATGTGTATATATTTATATATACATATATACACCAGGTATATATAGGTAGGTAGATAAATATATGTGTGTGTATATATATTGATATATATATAATTTACATCTCTTCATATGTCAACATGTATGTAAGTGTGTGTGTATATATAGGAATATATATTTATACATACATTCATCTATATACCTATATACATACACACCCCTGGATGTATATACACATTTTTATATATATACATACATTTATATTTATGTATATAGCTATATATGAGTTTATATGTATGTACTATGTAATTATTAACTAACATTAGCGTATAGACATATATATAATTATGTATATATTTGTGTGTATCTGTGTGTGTAGGTGTATATACATAGATACATATATACCTCACAGAGATACATCAGTACCTGAGTATACAGTTACCTGGCTTGACCAGCAAGTATTTTTGTATGAAGTTGCCTATTGATGTCTGCAGATATATATGTTGAAGATGGAATGTAAGCATGGATGGCCCCATTTGACAACTAACAATCCTTTGAGCATTTATTAAATATCAGCATGTGAGATTAGCATTTATGATATGACATGTCTTTCTAGAAATGTTTGTTTTGCTTTTTTCACTATCTTCTCAGTTTTTTTCTTCATTTCTTTTTCCTGTGAATTCCAGGTTGCTCAACCTGAAATATGTTTTTTCTGTCTCTTTCACTGGGCTAGGTCATATTACAGTTCAGCAGCAAGTTACTGTTTTAAATGTATCATGTAACTCAAGTCATTTTATATAATTTCTATTATAGGTCATGGCTGATGGCAGCACATCTGTGTATGTTCCTAGCATTGGCTCTGACGACAAGGAAGACAGAAGTTCAGCATCAGCACTCCCAGAAGTTAACAAACCTATCTCTTATGATGAGCATGTCCCCAGGTAAACTTCACTGGATTCATAGGTCTACACTTTCTTTCTTCACTACACTGTATTTGTACAGAGTTTGTAGATTTGCGCTTCCTTTGTTCAGTACTCTGTATTTGCACATTTGATGTCGTCATCTTGGAGTTTTATTTTCTTGTCGTGTGATCACAGTACTTTGTCATTTTTGTCATCCAGAAAAGAATGCAGTTTGAAAGCCATTGGATTTGATCAGTGTGGTGGGTTGACCTCGGCCAGCTGCCAAATGCCCACCCAGCTGCTCCCTCACTCCCCCTCCTCAACAGGACAAGGCGGGAAAATAAGATACAAAAGATCGTGGGTCAAGATAAAGATGGGGAGATCACTTTCCAATTACTGTCACAGGCAAAACAGATGCAACTTGGGGAAAATTAGTTTAATTTATTGCTGATTAAAATAGAGTTGGATGGTGAGAAACAAAGATGAAAATTAAAACATCTTCCCCCACCCTCTCTTTTTTCTCGGGCTCAACATCACTGCCTCACTCCTGACCCCAGGGAGTCAGGGTCAGGAGTTGAGGCAGTGATGCCTCAGGGGATGGGAGGTTGCGATCAGTCAGTAACAGCTCCTTTCTGCTGCTCCTTCCTCCTCATGCTTTTCCCCTGCTTTGTCATGGGTCCTTCCTGTGGGCTGCAGTCCTTTTCATTAAACCTGCTCCAGCATGGGCTCTCTATGGGCTGCAGTTCCTTCAGGAAATATCCACCTGCACTAGTGTGGTCCTGTCCACAGGCTGCAGGCCCACAGGGGAATACCTGCTCCACCATGGTCTCCTCTACAGGCTGCAGTGTGGATATCTGCTCCACCATGGTCCTCTCCACAGGCTGCAGGGGAATCTCTGCTCTGGCACCAGGAACACCTGTTCCCCCTCCTCCTTCTCTGACCTTGATGTCTGCAGGGCTGTTTCTCATACTTTTTCCCTCACTCGTCGCTGCCCGTGTGGCATTTTTCCCTTTCTTACACACACTTTCCCTGAGGCACCACCATCTTGGCTGAGGGGCTCAGCTGTGTCCTGCGGTGGGTCTGCTGGAGCTGGCTGGGACTGTCTGTGTCCAGCACGGGGCAGCCCTTGGCCTCTCCTCACAGAGGCTGCCCTGCAGACCCCGCTGCCAACATCTTGCCTTCTGTGCCTGATACAATCCAATGTGTGTGGCTGGCTGTGTAGGTTCTTCATCATCTACGCGGATGGTTCTGGAACTGAGCTCCTGCGGAGCAGGGATGTACACAAGTATCTTGCTGAAGTCAGTAGTGATCCTGCTGTCGCTGTCTTGCAGGATCCTGTACAAGAACGTCCAGGTAGGAAAATGTTATTTCTTTTCCAACAAACTAATAACAGAAATAATTACAAAGGTGGAGTCAAAAGTTTCAAAACTCTTATTTGGACAGGAAATTTGAAAATGTTTTTCCCCATATAGAGAGGTGCCCACACTTCTGGCAGTGAAGCATGGGGAAGAAGGAGCTTGTGGAAAAGGAATTCTCTGGGAAGCAGAGAATTAACTGAATGACACTGTGAAGGGATAAGTGAACAAACAACTGGCATATCTTTATCCGCTCTTAGACATGCAAACAAAAGCAATTACCAAATGCATAGATTCTCTGTGTATTTACCATCAAAAAACATTGAATGTATCAGAGTCTTCATTAATCATATAGCTCCATTTATCAATGAAGACAATCATACTCTGATGTTGACCTTTAGTCTGGCTGTTGGAAAGCATAAATATATGTTATTAAGAAGCTGGAAAAATATGACTGAAATAGGGGATGCCAATAGTACATGGCACCAACCACCTTGTAGTACCAATACAAGAAGTTACATCCTGAAATGATTGGTTATCATAGTAAAGTTAGTTGGAGATATTGTGTTTCTATAAAATACACTGTGGTGTAACAGGTAGATCCTAAGAAAATAAATATATCTTTAAAAAGACAGGAATGTATGGTTGTCCTGGATATGGGGGGATGATGAGGATAGTTTGCTTCAAGCCGTAAAGTACTAACACATTCTTCTCAAAGATTTATATCGTACGCATGAGGAACAGCTTTCCCACCTACTACTCTTACCAGGTTTTGCACATTTTTAAATGCTGTTTCTATTCACAATAATGACCAGTTCCCCATTGTATAAATCGAATGAAATAATTTTGCCATGGGAAAAGGAAAAGAGAAGTGGCACTGAAGGAGACAGAAAGATAGGGAAGGTGAAAAGATCAGGAAGATGGAGAAGATACATACCCAGTGAAAATCCCAGTCAAGAAAACATGCTCACAACCAGCAGTCATTTGTAATAGTAGCACATCTGCTTTTCCAGACTTCATACTCTACCTTTCTCAATACTGGCTCTATTTGCCTTGACACCAAGGCTCTACAATTTTGTATCATTGTGACAAAGTGGTCATGTCCATTTTGAAGGCCACCTATGGCGTAGATAATAGTAGATTAAGTAGATTTTTGGGTTGGGTTGGAAAAAATATTTTCAAGAGCATGAAAATTAATCAGAACAATAAAAAGAGATAATAAATAATCTCTAATTATCCATCTGGTGATTTTGTATCCATCCAGTGATTTTGAAATATAAAATACAGTGAAGAATTATGCATATTCTGAATATGATGTATGAATGGTCTGTTCTTCCTTTTTTGGGATACTCCACACACTATACAACTGAGCTGTTACCCAAGACTCAAAGAAAGTAGCATAGGCAGTCTGTTGTTAAACGTGGTCTGAGTAATCTGAACTTGTCCAGCTATTCCATAATCACCTCAGTGATCCAAACTCGTCCAACTATTCTATAATCACCTTAATGATCCGATATTATCTGTAGCCATGAGTATCACATTTTCACGTGGAGTTTTATCACTTGATAATAAAGTTTTTTTATACTTAGGCAGGTATTTTTTTCTGGAGGTTTAAGACACTTGTCCATCATTCTTAGATTTGAACTGATTCTTAGCAAAATGTGTCTTTGAACTAGGTGTTTTAAGTATTACTATCCTCCGCCCTTTGGCTGAAGCATCCCCCTGGGTAATGAAGAAAGAACCAGAGAGTATTGTTCCTCCAAATCTTCAGTCAACAACCTGGGACACATTTTCTCCTCTCGAGGTATAATTGTTTCAAAATTGTCTTTTGCTGCTTAAGCAATAGATGTTTGTCACGGGGGGAATGGAACTCTAAACAATGTGACATTGTTAAGTCCAGTTTATTAAGAAGGCAAAGCAGGGGGCAGGCTGTGTCAGCCTTGGGTGTGGTCAACATGGTCACCTTGGGTGGCTTCTACTCTCAGTAAGGTGATATAGCAATTTTAAGGGGAGTTCATCTTGCCAGATGAAGAATTTTTAGAATGGATAAATTGTGCCCAAGAATCTACTGACTTTAATTGTCCAGATCTATGATGCTATAAGGAGAGCATGTGCTTTTCAGCTGAGACACATATTGCCGATATCTGCATTTAGTCAGTAATATAAGTAGCCTCTTGCTCTTTTTGCTTGTTCTTGTCTTATGTTCAGAGGAAGATCACAGATCCCTCAGTCAGGACATGTATTTGGAGGGGTCTCTGCATTGGATCCAAAGAGCAGACATGCTTGCCAGAACCTGTGCGAAAATGTCCTAATAAACTGCAAATCCGTCAGCTATTCCAGTATCAGCCACTCAGTGATGAACTAAGAGAAAAGCTGCAGCTTTCTGTTAAGGTAGTACAATCACATTTATTCATTCTTCCAGTGAGCAATAGAGAACAGACAAATTGAGTGACATGAATTTGCAGTATATGCCTGAGACAAAAATTCTGCTACTTTTGAAGATCAACAGTTCATACGTAGACAGGTGCTCTAAGACAAGTGTATTTCTGAAGCAGCTCAACTGTTTTCACTCACTTCTTGTGGAACCTACTTTTCTGTGTACATACATGGGATCCCGTCCAGTACACATCACAGATAGTACACAGAAAGGAAACAAATAGTTTCCTTTCTGACAATATTGATATCTATTACTCTACTTTTACTTTGCTTAGGGTTTGTTTTCCTTCACAAAGCCTTAAAAACTTAAATCTATAAAGTTGTACAAGAATTTGTAACCCACCGTAATTCTACAGTTAACTTGGTGACCATGTCACTGAAACACGCTCTAGTTTTGGTTATGTGTTTGTTTTCATAAATCAGTACAGAATATTTCCAGGTTCAAGTCTGAGTTCTGTCACTCTATCCATGTCTAGCAAATAGCTATGTAGCCTTCTGACAAAGCATGTGTCCATCCCTCATGAGAGACTGGTTCATAACAAGGTGCAAGCTACACCTCATGTGCAAGTGTTCGGAGATGGAATCTGAAAGTTCTGCAGTTGATCCTTGTCAGCAGCTTCATAGTTCTCAGTTTTTGTATGAAACATTGATTTATTTAATTCACACTGTGAAGATGCTCTTAGAAGAGATTTTAGAGTTAAAATCTCATTATTACTTACCAATTAGAGAATAACAAAATCCATGTGTTCTATAACTTATTCATTTAACATATTTTGATGATGGCTTTGCAGACTGAATTTGAAAGTTAACAGCATGTGAAATTTGTGAAGGTAGTAGCATGTTGTAGCCAGTTAGATTCCCCCCCCCACCCCCCACATTACATTTCAAAGAAGACATGCTTGCAATAGAAAAACATTGACAGCTCTTCAGCCCTGGCACGTCTGGGACATGCCAGTCTATCAGAATTAAATTTTACCCTTTTACAGTCTATAAATATATAAAAATGATTCTTTAATTTGCATACTGATCTTTCAAAGGCAATGCTATAAAAAAAACAACCAAAATCCCAAAACCAAAATTTCCACTCCAAAATCCCAAGGTAAATCTCTCCATTGTTCAGATCTGTTGTTGGCTTTTAGAGAAAGAAGAATGCTGTTTGTTACATTGGGAAGGAAGAATTGCAATTATTGGCACTGAGAAAACATTTGTAATAGTTGCGTTAATGTGCAATGGAAATATCCTGATTGCTCATATATCAATATTTAATTAATGGATTTTTCCAGAAAGAGGTATCTTTAGCCAAATAATTCATTTTGTCAGAACTAAATCAAGATCTAAAGAAAAAGGTATTCTTCCTTTCTCCATTCTCTTTAAGATTTAAGAGGTATAAAGGAATGAAAAAGAACTGGAACTGGAAACAGATTGCTTCTGCAAACCTTTTCTATTCATAAAGCTTGGTACTGCATGTAGCTTTCTAGCAGAGTGGTGTGTTAGGACAACCTTCTGTAAGGACCCTTTTTTTCCATCCAGCTGATCTAAAGCATAAAGAAGTGTGGGAAAAGAAAAGTGTTCTTTTCTGTAGCACTTAGTGTGATTCTGGCAAAGTAAACATCTGTCTAAAAACAGAGCTTCAGATTTTTTTCTGAACCTAATTTTTCAATTATGATGTTGTAAATTTCCTTTTCCCTAACAGAAGGTCAAACAGGAGGCAAATACAGATCACAATGTTTGTTAGAACACCTTTTATTCATTAAGCTGATCTTAATAATATAATTTATTATTATTAATAGCAGCTATTTACTCATCACATTCCTTTATTCACTCGCATAGTTTAGCAAACACTTGCATGCGCGCTTGTACTTGCCTGGCTGGTGCAACAGTGGGGAGACCAAACCTACCTGCCTACTCAGAAGCAGGAGGTCACACTGATGCACCAGGAGCGTCTAGATAGCTGTTGGACGTGGTCCGAGTCACACAGTTCATTGTGGATGCTAACGTGTGCTAGTGGCCTGGTAGAGATTCAGCAGACTCTTGATGTCCTTAGTATATTAGTTCTTGCAGATTCAGTAGTCTCACTAGTCTTCAGAGTTGATTAGTCCATGGTAAGCTTTCTCCTGCTACCTTCTCAGCAAGTACTCCTCTCTTTGACCTGTTGGGTTTTTTAAAAACTACTTCTCCATGCAAACCTTTAGATATCTATATAACCCATTCACACAAATTCACAGAAGGGGCCTTTATGACGTTGAGAAGAAGCCTATACGTCCATTACTCCGACAAACTCTTTTCTCTATATATGTGCCCCTTAAGTCTACCTCTGCAAAGAAAACATCTGCATCTTTCTTGTTCTTTTTCATTGTTCCACCAGGAATATATAGACAACATTTTAAAGCAGGAAAATGAGCTGGAAGAGATTAATGTAAAAGAGCCAAGAACAGAAGAGGAAAAGGAGAATGCTGCAAGTCTCCTTGAACTGGTTACGGTGAGAAAAATACAGTTTTTAACTACTTTTTCCAACAAAACCATTGTATTGCATTGGAAAGTGTGAGCCTTAAAACCCAGAATTATCTGTTAATAAAATAGCAAATGTTAGGATAGCACAGTGCCAGCTCTGCTGTAGTTTAATGGTAAAGCAGAGCCACACTCAGCATTCAGCTGGGCTATGGAATGGCACTACTGCCGTTTTGGGGAAGCAATGCTCAAAACAGTTCAAGAGTTTGGCTCTACGGAATGATATATTCCCAAAAACACAGGCCAAAAATACTGAAATATGTATATCCCCCAACATTAGGATGAGAATGTTTCCAGTCTGTTGTCATTGCAGCTGGGAGACTTGTATTTCAACCACAGCCACCTCCATAGTAAGAGTTTAAACCCTGCTTTTGGAATAATCCGAAAACAATCTGGAGGCATATTGTTATTACTGCTGAGTAGCATTTATATTTTTGGAAAATGTGCTCTCCTAATTTGCACAGCTAATTAGAGAGTGAAAAGAAAAGGGAGGGGAATAGGGAATGGGAAAGGTGGGAAAACAGGGAAAGAGGCACTTGGGGTAGCAGTCAGGAAACAGTGAGGTTAGTGGAAGATGAGTGGTAAAAAACATTAGAAAAGTTCAAGCAGCAAAAGTGGGTGGAGTGAATTAGGATGAATGAGAGAAGCACTGTTTACATCTTATGTAAAGAGTGATCAGTTTGGTCTATTTCAGTTATTTAAATTATTTGTTTCCTACAGTTTCCTTTCATTTGGTACCTTGCATGATGTGAATTCACACGCTAGATTTTTAGTAGTTATTAAACACTTTTCTTTTTTTAGTCTCATTTAAGAAATACTTTTATTTCTATTTAATCAAATAACAAGCATATAGTGAATTCAAACATACTGAATTAAAAAAATCTGACATTTGAAAAATAAGATCTAGCCATGTTGGTTTGAATGTTCACTACCAGATGATCTATCCACCTTTCGAAAGTGAGTGTATTCTAGCAAACAAACATCATCTTAGCCTTAGAAATCTACCTTTTAAATCTTATCTCAACATGCAAAAACATTAGGCATGAGATCTTTCCAGTTTTAAATGCCATTAATTTCCTTTTTCTAGCTTTCTGGGTAGATCTATAACTTTACTACTATTTTTCCTTACAAGCTTAAAAAAACCCCATGTAATTCTAGAATTTGTCTCTGAACTTTTTAGCCAAGTTAGCATTTTCATTTGCTGCAACTAAAGTCTATTTTTTATATTACATGCTTCTGTATATATTCTGACTCAGTACTTTCAAGACATACAAGCTTTAAAAAGAGAGTAAAGAAATATCTAGCAAAAAAACAGGAAGGAACTTACAACTGTTCTGGAAAGAGGAACACAGAGAAGTGATCTATGAGTAACTCCATCTGCCTTTATCCTCTGGGCAGATATTTATTTCCTTTGATGAGATCCAGGTGCTGAATCTCACATGCTGCTTAGTTCCAATGGACTTGTCCAGTGACTATTGTTGGTTGTACCAGCTACCATACGCACATTTCCAAGTACAGATTTCACATTGGACAACTATTTTTCTGAGCAGTACAGCCTCAGTGTGAATGTGTTGCGACCCAGGAATTGGTGTCCCACTCCTCCCAGGTCTCCAGTGTTCCCCAGCTCTGTTACAAGCTTGACTGCCTGGTCACAGAAACACTGGTTTCCACTTAACTGCTTTCAGGGACAGCATAAGAATAAAGGAAACAGCTGAGTTTAGTCTCTCTTACCCCTCAAACACTTTACTGTAAACAAGCCACAAGAGAGCTCCTCAGTAATGAAGCCTACAAATTCCTGAACATATTTCCCATTCTTGTTGTTCTCTTCTTCTCTTCTTGTTGTGATCATGAGTTTTAGATCTGGTTCAAATCCTTTGCAGAAGGATTTGAGTTTGAATATGAACTGGCTTAGTTGATTTAATAAACAGCAACCATATAAAATATGAAGCCATCTGTGAAGTAGGTCATCAAGAAGGAAACAAATACCTGTTTAGACCAGGGAAATTGTACTTCATTTCCTTTTTCACCAGCTCATGTTTTCTAACATGCTGAAATACCTCCATTCTTGTAGTCACATTCTCAGGTAACAAGATAACACTTGTTTAGGATAGAAATCCTTTGAACAGGATGCTGTTGTTGTGAGGTCTGTTTCTCACATGGTCACAGTTATTCCTTCTTCATTGCAGTCCTTCCCTAAGTGGGAGAAGTCATCTGAAAATCTCAGTGATAGAGGTAACAAAAATTGAATATCTATCTTTTACAATTGTAAAATATCATAGTAAGTTTTTAAGTCATGTAGTATTATTTTTAAAGAAGGAACATAAAGGTGAATTCATCTATGTGCTATGTACATGCTTCTGTGTGATTTTCACAGGTGATTAGAACTTGTTAGCATCAAAGATTCAGTACCTCTAAAAAACAGTTCCTGTGTTTAGGCATGTGTATTTGGCATTTTGACTCACATTTTCACATGTATTGAGTTTTCTTAGGTATAAGTATTATGACAGTACTTGGTTACTTTTATACAAGTATCAACTTTTCAGACAAGTTTTTCAAAGCAACTGGATAAGTCCTGGTTATTTATTACACTTGAAAATCTGATCTCAAACGATCATGTGTTTTAGTTACATTAACCTTGCCTGAGGGAAAGATGGAACAATGTATTAGTTTTCCCTTGTGGATTTCTGTTGAAGTTTTCATAAAATACTTGTTAACATTTAGTAATGCTTTCAGTAGGTACAAATAAAAATTAAGATGTTTGTTTCTTTTAAAATCCATAAGCCTTTCCATAGAAAAATCCATAGTATTCAATCCCATAGTGATGCTAGCCTTTAAAGTGTTATTTTTCTGCCCTTCCTGCCTTATCAAGTGTATTTCTGCATGTTAAAAAAAGCATACTGTGCAAAGTAAATGGAAACTGCTGGAACAAATGCATACTACACAGTTTCCTGATTTAAAAACATAATTAAAATGGAGGTATACTTGTAACATACCATTATTAATGACGAAGATAGTGTGAAAAAGAAGCTCTTTAAGATAGGCAAAAATAGAAAAAGAAGGAAAATAAAAGTATATTTTATGGTGAAAAAGCTGACAAAAAAACCAAACCAAAACAAAAAACTAATTTTGAAGTTTGCAATTACATAATTCCCAAAACACTAACAGATGTTGTCATAATCAAATAGGAACATATCTCTCAAATACTCAGATCTCCTCAATTTTCCCACGGAAGTTTATTTTCAACCAAGGAAATTTCTTTGGATTCACAGGTTAGGTCCAAGGCATGAAGTAAGCAATACATTTTAAAGAAGATGTCAGAGGACAGGGAAACTCTTTAGTAAAGCCCCAAAGCTGGTCACAGTCTTAAATATGGAAAGATCGGCTTTTCTCCATTATACATATTGAACTAGTAGTTCCTTCCATGAGAATATTGATTATGGCTGCTTCACAGCCACAATTAAGTACAACTTAAGTAAGCTGAAAGTAATAAAGGTCCCTGAAAGCCCACATTATTTTCTTCAGCTGGAGATAGAGACCTGGAATGTTGCTCCCCAGTCAGAAAGTGGCTGAATTTCATCAACTTTTCCTATTCACAGGATTTGATTTGTATCTTGAAAGAACATAAAGATATTTCAGGAAATACAGGGTAGAGGTACAAACTTAATCTGCTTCTGGTTCTTTCTACCTTGAATTGAATTAATTTCCTATCTGTTAATGTTCTGAACTTGATTTTGGAATGAATTCTTTCTGCCTCTTCCCTCTCAGTAATAAAGAATCTGTTAGGTTCTCATCAGGTGACAGAAAGATGCATTAAATATATATCATTTTATGTTTTCTATTCATAACACTTAGCAGTGCTTAGCAGAACATGCACATTCAGTAATACTCTTTACCTTGCAGCTCACATAACTGAGCTGTATGAACAGGCAGTGGCTTCTCATCGCCAGTGTCACACAGACAAGACAATCACTACCCGAAGAGAGGACCAACGGCAGAGGTTCAGGTAGGACAGACCAGTGAGAACTGATGCAAATGTAAATAACGCAAAGGATGGAACCAAGCATGCAGGCAAGGCAATGTACTTTACTGACTGTCATTAAAGACCTAGATCTCTAGACGTGTATCACAATGTTTTACTTGCTTTTCCTATGATTATTTTGTCCCTCTATGCCTCTTCTTTTCTTATATCAAAGATACTTTAAAGTTTGTTGGAAAGGGATTTTGAGAGTTTCTTTCATTGAATAATATAATAAAAATGCAGATATGGGCGAACAATTTTGCTGCAAACCATACAGGTCCAAGTCAGGAGTCACCTGAGATGTTAATATAAAATACTCTCATAAAAATCATTCTCTTTCCAGGGTTATCTTTTAAATATTTTTGTGCTTATAACATCATGCTAGTTTTCTCATTTTCACTACTTTTTTCTTCCCTGATCATTTAGCCCAGAAGGAGTAACACCAGTGTCCAAGTGGCAGAGCAGACTAGAAGAGTACAGGTAATAGTATTAGTAGGACAGGAAGTTAATTATTTTAAGAGCCAACTTAAGTCTGGTTTTGGAAAGATTGTTCCTGATTTCACCAGGTCTTAGGTAATGTTTCAGTGGTTTGCTAGCAAATAATGGGCTGTTTTCTGCAACAGAAATGCTGAATGGATGGTTTGAGTCTGTCTTTTTTTTGAGTCTGTCTTTTTTTTTCAAAACCTAGCAGTGTTACTGTTAACTTATGCTATTCAAAACAAAGCTGAAGTCAGAAGTCCTGTGTTCTGTTTTCTGCTTCTGCCACCAGCGTGGAAAATAATTTATATTAATATTTTCAAATGCTGATGCTTTAGGTTAAGATTCGTGTATTCCACAAATCCCGGCTGATTTTTCAAATAGAACCCCAGACACATGTCTGTCACATGGTGGTGCCTCAAAGCTTCTCAAGGCAGAACAGTCCCAGCTCTCTCAGCCTCTCCTCATGTGAAAGATCCTCCAAGCCCTTAATCATGTTTGTGTCCCTTTTCTGGACTTGCTTCTTTAAGTCCATGTCTTTCAATGTATCAGGGAACCCAGAACCGGACACAGTACTCCACATGTGGTTTCATTAGTGCTGAGTAGAGGGGAAGGTTCACCTCCCTGCCTCCTCGGACCTGCTGAAAACACTCCTCCTCATGCAGCCCAGGATTCTGCTGGTTGTCTTTGCCGCAAGGGCGCATTGTTGGTTCATGTTCAATTTGGTGTGCACCAGGACTCCTAGGTCCTTCTCTGCAGAGCTGCTTTCCAGCGGTGGGCAGGGTGGCTTAAGTCCCCCATGAGGACCAGGAATTACAAACGTGAAGCTTCTTCCAGTTGTCTGAAGAAGGCCACATCTACCTCTTCTTCCTGATCAGCTGGTCTATAGCAGACACCCACAACAATGTCATCCATGTTGGCCTGCCCACTAATCCTAACCTACAAGTTCTCAGTCAGCTCAGCACCCATCCCCAGGCAGAGCTCCATGCTTTCCAGCTGCTCTCTTACAAACAGGGCAATTTCCTCTTCTTGCCTTCCTGGCCTGTCCTTCCTAAAGAGCCTATATCCATCTGTCACAGCACGCCAGTCATGTGAGCTATCCTACCACTTCTCTGTGATCCCAATGAAGTCATAGCCCTGTGAGTGCACGCAGACTTCTAATTCCTCCTGTTTGTTACCTGTGTCGCATGCAGTAGTGTACAGGCATTTCAGAGAGGCACCCAGCTGTGCTGATTCCCCATAATGCCATCCCATAGGCATTTCCTTATTTACATGCATATGCTTGGTGTGACCCCACTTCAGCCCTGTTTTGTTAATTGTGATGTCCCTTATGTTCACATCACCCCAGGCCCTTTACTTGCCTACTATGTCCACCGCTTCCTCACTTGACTGTTGAGGCTTCTCTCCGTCCCCACTTCCATGAGCGTATCCTGCGCTTTATAGTGCACTCCATCCATTGTGGAGTGCACTATAAAGTGCAGGATACACTCATGGTTTATACCTCGGAAATGCAGCTGCATTTCTGAGGACATTTTAGGAGGTAAAACATGTGGACAGCAGGTAAACTCATTATCTTTAAGAAGAACCTTAAGATTAGGGTCATCTTAAAAATCAATGCCTTACTAAAGCAAGGCCCATTTGCCACATTTGAACATTCTACTTTGGGAATTACCTGTGTCTCAATTTCCTGTTTGTAAAGTATTTCTCATGGGAGTTCCGAGGCAGGTGCTATAATCTTCAGAGTAGAAGTGCTTTTACAGGAGGAAGTGTGTATGTGTATAAACATAAAAATCTTTGTAATGCTTGAAGTTGTATGTAAGGCTGACCCTCAACTTTAATTCTAATCCCCTTTACTTCACTTGCTCTCAAGTTTTTAAAAAATTGCCCTTTATCTCCCACTGATGAATGGTGAAGCTGTTTGATGAGTTCAAGAAAAAAATCTATATAGATGCTTTGAAACAGCATGTATTGCTAAAAATGTACATTTCACAATCAGATAGATGAATTTTCAGGAGAATTTCTGCTCAGGTGTAAATCAAAAGTCACTGGATTACAATCCGCAGATAGGGTAATTCACAAAAGCATTTGGAAAAAAAATACGAGTAATCTTAAAGCCACTCTTAAAATGAGAGAAAAATTTTTTTTTTTTTTTGAAAGTAAATTTACAGACTCTTATTCTATGGAGATAAATAATTATATTGCTGCATCGTATAATTCTTTAATACCACACAAAAACTTATCATTTAAACATTGTGCATTAAAATCATTATCATTTGCAGTTCTACAGGAAAGGGCTTTGTGGATCTGATAGAAAGTCAAATTCCTCAGTGTAATCCAAGCATGACTATTTAAATTTAAAGAACTAAAGCTATGCATTTCATTTATGTAGAAATAGAAAACCTGATCCATGAACTAGCATTAACAGAGAAAGTTTGTCAGTAAGATACATTCATTCACAATGGAATTAAAATAATTATGTTGACAGCTATTTAGGTCATTCACTCTTTCTTAGATTAAACAGAATAACTTGAAATGGTGATGAACTAATATTACGATCAGAAACTTGCTTTTTCTTTCTTATTTTTGTGAAAGGTTAAATACCAATTGAAAACTAAGTTCTCTTCCATACTACTACTTGATTACTTTCCGACTTGCATGAGATTAAAAAAAAACTTTTATAATTTCAGATTTATATTTTAATATATCATTTTAGCTGTTTTGCATACTACTTAAAGAATGACTTTAAATATGTATATCTGAGTAGCCAGCACCCAAGAATATAATGTGCAATTCTGGCTCTAAAGCCAGTGTCAAAACTCTCAATATGAATAAGAGTGATAATTTCATAGCTGATATTAGAGCCCACAAGCCAGTGAAACTACAGTAATGTAAAACTGGACTAAATCAAACTGAAAACATAACTGGTCTTTACTCTGGTGAATCTTACCTTCAGAAGTTTGAACAGCTTTTTCTGTATCCACAGAGCCATCAAGTTTTTCTGTGATAAAATAAGGAAATTAGATTAATTTTGTATTATAAATTTTAGCAATGCATCCAAAATACCAATTCTCAGATTTAAATGTTTGTTGGAAGGTTCGAAAGACACTATTGGCACACTCAGACATGTTGCACAAGATTTAGAGAACTGGAGCATGTTTTGAGGAGGAGCTCTTCGTAGCAGCCAACCCACAGTCGATATGCATTTTGATCAGCTCCTCCATAAATCAGTATCTGAGGAAGACATTTTCTCTGCACGGCAGACCAGCTCGTTCTTGGTCTATCACTGAGAAAATTGCTAATTACAAGAATATCACTCAATGTGATTAACCAGAAAAAAAAATGCCACTTGCCGTTATCCCTTCCATTCCTCAATGTTTCAGACATACTACTGAAAAACCGGGTTAACTCACTTAATGCTTTTTTTCTTTCTTTTCCTTACCAACAATGTTAAAAATTTCTTAGGAAGGAACTTGATGAAGAAAAGAAGTCCTTAATGGCAATAAGAAACAAAATAATTCCTCCGTATTTTGAATCAGAATTTGGCAAGGATTTTTTCCTGAAAAAGGTAATGTAGCTGAAAACTGGATGAATTTGTGTTAGAGTTTCTGTCATACTCCCACAAAGATAATTGTGGGTTTATATCTCAGCCTCAATTTATCTCAAGAAACTGTTACAGAGGACAGTTGTGGCAGAATTAATACTGGGAATTATATGCCCTTGTCAAAGGAAACATATCTTGGAGATGGTATATGTTTATTGAGTACAAACTTTATAGATTCCTTACATAAACTCTGGAGAGACTCTGATTCAGAGCAGAAGCTGAACCTTGGGTCTTTTCACTTTACACCTCAAAAACCTCTCTCTACTAACTAGAGAGGGAATTAGTAAGACTAACCCTCCTGGGTTAAAGGTGCCCTTGGGAACTTTCCTGTTGTAATCTCACCTGATAAATGCTGTAAGTGCATAAAGCATACTAAAAATTATACTTTGGAATCTGAGGTATACTTATGTATATTTTTTGTAGTTACTACTTTGGTTCTGCTTATTTGTAGATCTCCTTTGCACTTCCTTTTCCCTCCCCCCCGCTTTTTTTTTTGGGGGGGGGGGGGGGGGGGGGGGAGGGCGCGGAATGTGCCTGCTGTTTTTTTCTAAGTGTTTAGTTGGGAGACCTAAGCCCTCTTTCTTACTTTTCTCTAGTTTCTTGATGTGGAAGCACTGTCTAAGGCACTTCCTCCAGTTCAAAAAAAACAAAGTGGGAATTTCCCTCTAGAGAAGATCAAAAACCCCAATAGAGGTAATTTGAGCTCTTTGTCTGGTAACATTTTAGTATCTTCTTCATTGTTTTAACCAGTTGCTCATTTCATATTGCAGTTACATTTAAATTACATTATCTGACCCCATGTATTCCCAGTCATTTTGACACATGAACTGCTTGGACCACAATGGTTATATCTATTCTGATACATGAAACATACCCAGCGGCATTCCCTGACATTGAGATCCACCAGTATGGAGTAGGCTGTGTAAATTCAGTCTCCCAAAACAAAATGGCCTTTTCCCTGGCCAAAACTTGTGTACCTGAGAGTGGTTTTGGTGAGACTGTTAGGTGGCACAGTCAATATCACGCCAGTGTTCTAACAATTTAACAGTATAGATTATCATGTTCTAGTATCTGAGAGTGTTCCTGTTTAATCCACTAATACAAATGAGGTCTATGAGACTTCTATACTTGATGTGTTTAAAGGAGCCTTTGCAGACATCACTGAATGTGGAAGTGCCATAGGCTTTGGATGCAAAGCTGAAGAATTGTGCTATGAATGAGGGGTGGATGGCTGCAAAATGCTCAAGAAAAACTTAAGTGGAATAAACAATAGTTAGAGGTGGACAAGCAAGAACCGAGGAGGCCAAGTTTAGAAAAAGACTTAGTATGACTGTAGGAGAAAAAATGGGAGATGGAATTCAGAAACTCAGTGCTAAGAGGGGCAGCTTGGGGACTGAGGCAAAAGTCATATGGAATAGGAAACATGCAGGCTAAGGATAGTTTGGAGGATATAGGAGGAAAGCAGTGACTGGATGACAGGAAGCAGTGAAAGAGCGAACCATCATCTTAGGTTTGAGCTTTACAGCATTGAGAGGAATACTTCAGTTCTGTTTGAAAAGCAGCCCTGACAAGTTACTGAAATCACATAGTGAGATTAAAAGTCACACACAGCAAAGAATCATATCAGGAAAGCAGTCCTCCCTGGGGCTTTATCAGACCCCCGCTAATTCCCATATTTCCTCATTTTGTGATCATCATATTGCAATCACCAGAAGACCTGTGTTGGATTGTCCGTTAGCCCTTTATTGGCTTAGTGCTCAGTTAGCCAGAGAACAAGAAATGACTAATCACAAGATAGGCATTTTTGATCCGTGTTGCCCAGTGGAGCAAAATGTCACATGCAGAATTTACCTAGCCTCTCATGGTTATGTAGACAGCTTTCAAAGGCTGTGTAAATTAAAGTGCCAAATCCTTTGTGATTTTTTTTTCCATGTGTTTATAAAAATGATGATGATCATGAAAAATACTTGTCACAGTATTCCCTTATTTTCCCTTTAGCATCTGAATGTCTCAATACCATGAGTGATTCCTCACCTTCACCTGGCCTTCTGCTGCAGGCTCATTCCAAACAAAATGAAGGTTCCAGCACCACAACAGGTAAAGCTGCCTTCCAGAATGTATTTTGGAGCAGGTTGATATCTATCTTCTTAAAACTTTTGTCAAAAATATTTACAATAGAAATTTAAATCCACCTATCTCTGTTCAGCATTCTGAATACATCTGAATGCAAGACTGGCAGAAATGGAGAGAGGTATAAAACTAATGGGAGAGATTCCCTCCTTCACCCTAGAAGTCTGCTATAACAATATGGGGATGATGGGGATGGTAGAACTGCAGACAAAGCCAAGAAGTAATTTCTCTACTAAAAAAAAAAATGCACAAGCCAATTTTTCCTGCTCATTAAGGCCTGTAACAGAATACTCTAGAACAGAATTTGCTGTGGTTACATAGTCTTTGCCATTTAAACATCCCCATTCAGTTTTGCTTTCCTTGCTATGTCTACTGTTGTTCACTCTGTTTATGCATCTCCTCATAGTGACACCATGGTGACAGCCTTGGATGATCACCACTGGAGAGCCACCAGTCTGCTTTAATTAGCCCCAACCTTTGGCTCTCGCATAATGCCACACCAGCTGAGCTTTGGCAGTGCATACTTGCAAAATCTATCCTTGCATCCCACATTACAGCTTCCCTTCTCCCCTTCCTTTCCCTTCCACACATACTGGTACCATTTCTTCTTAGTAGTGGGGCTCTGCAAGAGCTGTTGCCTTCAAACTTGCTAAATTTCCTCTTATTTATGCGTAATCCATAGACCTCAGGGCAGATGTACTAATCTGTACTTCCAGAGCCACACGGTAGGTGACAAAAGGAACAGCAGCTTGGGGGGGTGGAGAGAGAGATGCCAAAACTACACTGACTTCTAACGTCAAAGCATAAATTTTGCTTACCTTTAGGCAAAACAAGATATGCTAGTGTTTTTTCCATAATGTACATGCTTAGCTTTTTTATAAGCTCTGGCCCATTTGCTGTGTAGGTGGGAAGCCCCTCTCTACCTGCATTTCTGTTGTCTAGAAATAAGAGGGGGAGTCTAGAGAAGATGCTAATCTCAAATAACATTTCTGCCTCCTCACAATGACTAACTGACCAGACTTAGCATTCCAGCTAGACAGTTCCTGCAGTCCAAACTGAGAAAAAACAATTCTCTTCAGTACAAAATGTTGATCCAGAGGTTGACCCCTGGTGAAAAGACAGCCACCATAATTGTCTTCTGTTTTCCCTTCAGAAGTTATCAGACTTTACAGTAAGCTAAATGTGTCTTAGGCTGTCAAGCAAAAGAAGCTGTATTTAGATCTAAGTTGTTCTGGCCATCCCTATGCTCAGTCTATCTACATTATACAGTGGAGCACATGTCAAAGATGACAAAGTAGCTAAGACCATCTTAAGCCCAGAATCAGAAGCATACAGGTCATGCATATGAACGAATTGTTGCATTCAAGACAATAAATCTCACTCAGAGACAGGGCTTCCTAATTGGTTGTGCTGGCAGAGCTGTACTGCTTTGGGGCCTGGACTGGAATTTGTTGTTGTATGGACATACAGATTTGACTTGACCAGCCTGGGTGTTTCTGCACAACTGTCATTGTGCAGTGCAGGCATGCCTTTGGAATAGTAATGTCCTCAATTTTGATTTTAGTGCTTGGGGGTTTGTACCTCCTCTTTTCTTTTTAATCACTTTCACAGGTGTTTATATCTTCATTGCGAGTTTTCACCGAGATGCTTCCAACTAATTAGTTCTAGTAATTATAGTACATCTTTATTTACTAGTTAAATTTCAATTACTTGCTACTATTAGCGGTTTCTTAATGCCTTTCTTGACCTCTTAAATAAAAATGAGACCAATTCTTCTGTCCTTGTGCTAATCAAATGCTTTCATAGAAAATAAAAGTCTTATCTGAACAAGAACTTCAGGATTAGGCTAAAGATAATGCTTCATTTTTCGTGCTTTTGGAAATATTTCCTTCCCAGACCTAAACAAGGCTGCAAGATCACAAGAGACAACCTTTCAACGTAAAGTTCAGAGTCTGCTGGTGAATGCTGCAGGACAGCCAAGAAAAGAGAAAGTGAAATTACCGTCATCCCTCCAGGGGAGACAACCAAACTCCATAGCAAATAAAAAGGTAAAATAACATCTTTTTTGTTGATATTAATATCTCCTCTCAGTTATCTCTTTTGCATGAAATACTCATTCTGGAGCAATACCGTAAGGTATTTTGAATCTGTTTACTGAAACAATAGCAGTTGCAATTTACGTATAAGTTTACTGGCAATTCTGAAAGTACCTTTCCTCTCAACTGCTAGGACAAACTCATATGCCAAAAGGATAGTTCTGCACCAGGGACCCACATGAAAGCTCTGATTTCCAAAAGAGCAGAGCTTCCCCATTCCCCCCGATACATCTCAATGGCTTAGCATGTCTGAAAACTCAAACCAGTATAAATTTGCGGACAATATTCAAAGTGCCTCTTTAGTTTTTACTCAAATTAGGGTGTCTTTTTATAATTCTTCAGGATGAGTGGACAGAGGTCAAATGTAGGTTAAATAACTCTGAACCTAACTTGATGGCCACCAACTTTATCTATTGTCTAATATTTTAATTCTGTTTGCAAAGATAGAAGATCCTGTCGCAGGAAAGATCAACACATCTTCTCTTGCAACAACAAGACAGCATCTTAGTGGCTTCCATCTCATTCCACCCAGAGTGACGCTTGGAGTACTAAAGGAAGGCTGCACCTATGCAGCCACCGTGATCCTGAAGAACGTTGCTGTAAACTTCTCAAGGTTAGTTTGAATTCTTAGTACCTTGGTTTTTAACTGTCCAAATATGCATTGGTTGTTAATTGTCAACCTTCTGATCTGATGAACATGAGATAACAAATGATATTTTTATATTTGGAATAATTCGATAATGACTTGCAGGATATAGGAGAGGAGATAATATTAGAAATACAGCATTATTTGCATATTAGTGTTATTAGGAAGATGGAAACCAGTGAGGAACAGCAGGCCCTGTATGCATAGTCCTGGCCCATTGCAGATTATTTACTGGTTCTTAATTGAACTTCTCAGGTTCAGGGACCAAACTCCTTCATGGTAACCAGTATCATATTTGGCTTTGGGAAATACTGCTGGATGCTGCCAGTCAGACAATCTAAACAGGCACAGCTGTATTCAGGCAGCCATGTGTCTTTAGCTGCACTGAAAAACAGCTTCAGTGATGACACTGGGAACAAGCAGAGGATGAGGATGAAATAAAGCATTTATTTATGCACGTTTCCCTTATTCAGTGTCACCCCTGTCAGTGTGTGGGACAAGATAGCACCACACTGTGTTCCAATGTGGTGAGCGTAAGTCCATTTCTAGGTCTGCAGTCCAGCAGATTGTCTCTTGCACTGCATAACAAATCTCAAGAAATTACCAGATTTACGCAGCCACGGTTTAGAGAATATATAAATACAGCTTGAAATACAGCTTGTGACTGCTTTTTCTTCTGTGGTCTATTTCCCCTTTTGAGTGACTGCACCTATGTTCATTCAGTCCTGCACCAGCACAGTTCCAGTGGTTTTACTTTAGCAATATTCAGGCAGGTGTGCTTATGACCCCTGTCCTCCCAGGTGCCATACATGTGACGGAAAAGAGGGCAAAGCATATTCCTCCCACTCAGTTTGCTCAACTGCACTTGCCTTAGCTGTGCTATATGTACTAGGAAACCTATATATGTATGCTATATGTACCCAGGAGACTTACCCTGCTGGGATCATCACGATTTCTTGTGAGTACTCAGCCAACTAGGCACTTTAGAAATCTGTTCGAGACCAGCTGAGAGACTACTGTATAGCTCCTTCCATCAGGATGGATGGCAGAGATAATTTTTTTTTCTTTTTTTAAAATCAGCCTAGTTAGATATGGCCTCAGAGAGACATTTTTTCCTTCAATGCACATTTAAGCATCATGGTGCATGCCAGGATAAATCAGCAGATCACATACCAACATCCTAGAGCTCAAGCTGTGCACATTACATTTTTTTAAAAACTTTTTTTTTTTCATGCCAGGGCACTATATGTTGATAGTCAAGGAAAATACCACCACGATGCTGATAAATCTAGCTTATCTTTTAAGCCTTTTACTAGATGCTTTGAGAGAACAGCTAAGTGACTAGCTGCTGAATGACAGCAGAACATGCTGAGGGCAGAGGTAGGGCCAATGGTGGGCAATTCTGAGCCATGTCCGCCTCACGCTGAAGCCAAAACTTTTCTGTGACAGGGTCAGTAGTTAACTATGTGCCTTCCAAAATGTCCATACCATAGCCTGAATGTGTTGGGACATCCTGACAAAAATGAAGTCATTTCTCGTAACAGCCAACACTCCAGAGAAAGTACACGAACTCTGACAGCCAGTTTATAATTCTGCCAGAGCTTTCCATAAGATGGAGCCATATTACTAGGAATGCCTCTTCTACTGCCTTTCCTTTAACAGCTTCTGGTGCAAGTGCATGCTGGTAACTGTTCTTCAGGTGGAAATTAAAATCACAGAATAAAGTCCAGAGCCATGAAAAAGTAGAGGTCCTATCTGCTCTAATGATCTTTAGAGATCTTAACAGTGGAAGTTGCATGCATAAAAGGACTGCACAGATTGTGAAACAGTCAGTGAGAAATGAAGAAGTGAAACTACTGCCTTAGTGGGTACTGTGAAATTAAAGAGGATTATTTACACAAAATTTATACCAGTATCATGCCTTCTGCAATAGAATCGTAGCAAAGGACATTAAAGATCATTAAGGACTTTGGGGTGTGCAACCCACAGGTGTTTGCCAAGAAGATGTAATTTGTACTTCAGCTTCCTTTGTCTATGTGGGCTGAGAATGCTGATGTTTCACATTCTGTGTAAGGACCAGGCAGTGTAACAAGCTCTTTGGAGACTTACTTTGGCCCATTAATCTGCTCCTTTGGGGTTTTTTGTTAGAAACTTGAGCCTTGGCTAGAAGCCCAGGAATACTGCTGTAGCCCACATTGTACGTTGTGATGGGACAGATGAGCTAAAAAAATTCTGCTGTCATTTGCACAAGCAGAGGAAGAGCAGACGGCCTGCTTCCCAGCAGTGCCCTTCGGCCTGCCTGAAACAGTTTCTGGAAAACTAATTCTCTTCTCTTTCTGACAGGTTTCGGGTGAAGCAACCACCTCCGCACACAGGGCTGAGAGTGATGTACACACCAGGACCTGTAGGTTACATGGAAGATCTTTTGGTTTTTGCTAGGCACAGCTGGCCCTCAGGCCATCTAGTAGGGGTCCTCTCAATCAGCGGTCTAGGAATAGAGCTGGCAGGGTACATGATTTGTTTATTTGAAGTGATGCTGCTTTCTGCTGTCCCTCTGCTGCCTTCAGCCAAGCACCCTGTGCACTCTGAGTCTCAGACCCTGCACCAGAATGCAGAGGGATAAACACGTTAAGTTCAGTGGAAAGCAGAAGGTCAAGCACTGAGGTTAGAGAGCTTTTTTGAAGCAAACGGGATACTCTACCACTACCTCTGAGTTTTCCCATTGTTTAGGGCATTTGTTATATCTGCTCTGTCTTATGCCTAGACTTTATCTCCTGTCGTGATACCTTCAAGAGTTGACCCTAGTAAACTCTTGCCTGAACCCTTTCCTCTCCTGCTTGCAACTATTCTCCACCTTAAGTCTTTTATCTAGTAAAGCACCATAGCATGTGAAATTATCCCATTAAGGAGGAAGCTTTCATGCTTCCTGCTTTTGTTCAGTCTCTCTCTTCACCTGCATGTCGAATCTGAACAAATCTTGTGCTGGCCAGTATCCCCACAGCATCTAGGCAATAGCAGGCAATATCCTTGCCAATGCTTTTACAGGCACAGAATCAAGAAGCAATGACTTGTGCAAGGAGGCAGTGCCAGAATGCAAGTTAAACCTCCTAGTCCAGAGCCCTAGCCAAAACCCAGCACTTAAAATGGCTAGAATAATTTCCATTCTCTTTTCCTCTCAGCACATCCATCCCTTTTGTATCTCCTTTTTCTCCCTACCTCTGTGTTCTTTTTAGACTAGACTAGACTGGAATAATTCAGTTGGAAGGGCCCTACAATGATCATCTAGTCCAACTGCCTGACCACCTCAGGGCTGACCAAAATTTAAAGCATGTTATTAAGGGCATTGTCCAAATGCCTCTTAAACACTGGCAGGCATGGGGCATCGACCGCCTCTCTTTTTGATTCTCTCCCAACTGTCCCAATTCCCCTTTTCTCTCTGGAACCCAAAAGGAAATTTAAGGGGAGAAAACACAAACATCTGGCAGTTTTCTGTCAAACTGCAATATGAAGAGACACTGTTTTGTACAGACCTTTCTAGTGAAACAGATACTGGGTAACTGGCAAGCACAATCATGTGTGCTGGGCACTAAGTCTTTAATTTCAACAGACAACACAGACTAAGAACCA
Source organism: Mycteria americana (assembly GCF_035582795.1). Classification (NCBI taxonomy): domain Eukaryota; kingdom Metazoa; phylum Chordata; class Aves; order Ciconiiformes; family Ciconiidae; genus Mycteria; species Mycteria americana. The sequence continues at coordinate 90,545,413 of NC_134365.1, forward strand.
GCTGCAAGCACTGCTTGCAGGAGTATGAAACATGCGCACCTTACCTCTGAGTAATCCTCTGTCTCTCCTAGGTGGCAGCAGGCTTGCAGGTTGAACTGGAGATAGAGATTTTTGCCATGGTAACTGGAGGGGAAGATAGTGGTGGCCTTGAAGAAATTTCTCATGATATTGAAATAATAACAGAAACAGAGACTCTTCTCCTGCCTGTGAGAGCAAATATCCTTTGTTGTCTTCCTTCCCACACACACCTTCCAGCACCAACCCTGTTGACCATCCACCTGTAAGGAGCCTTAAGCATCATTTCCAGTGCAGGCTGCTGAGGTAGCAAGCTTTACTGTCCATTTCAGAAACACAAATGGGTGTTTTCAAAAGCACAACAAATTAGCAATTTAAGATTCCGACCCCAAAAGCAATTTACATTTACATTTACAAGGTTTTGAAAAGTGGGGAAAGGATGAATGGTAAGCCCAGAAAGATGTGGCTTTTAAACAATAAATAAAAAGAATAGGAACTCTTTCCCACCACCCCTGATGGAAACCCTTTATAACATTTTTGAACCTATGGTAGCATCTGATGGTACAGCCTCATGAGCAACAAAATCATGTATCATCCTGGATGCTAAACAGATGAATGAGACAATCCCTGTGTCAGCAGAGACACAAGCACAGAACTGCATGAATGCTGTCAGAAATCAGTCCAGTGTGGGTTCAATGGGCTTTTCACTTGTTTAATTGAGTACAGAGGTAGAGTAAAAGAACTATTATTTCTCCTTCCCTTGTGCTCCAGAAACTATAATTATTTTTTAGATGAAATTACAGGCTCATTTTTTAAGCACAAGCTCAGAAGGAAGGGTGAAGTTCTGTTTGACTTTTAATCAAATTTACACTTAAAATCCTGGGAGAAGAGGTCTTCTGAAAACCTATAAAAGAAATAGCAAAGGAAGGTGCATCTAACTGCTTATTTATTTATTTATTTTATTTTAAATTACCATACCAGAAACTCCACTCCTGGTAAGGGTCACCCTTACCAAAGAAAGAACTTCAGGGTCTTCTGAGACTGACCAGAGTATTAGTGAACAGCAACTCCATGGAGGCTTTATATGCTCTGGAAGTGACATTGAAACTCCCGAAATTTACTTCATAGTGACGCAAAGAAGTCTTTCATGCCCATTATTGCAGAGCTCAGCTAGACAGGACTGGTGGCGTAGCAGCAAAAACACTTCCTGCTCTGTTCCCACTCACCCAGCCCTCAGACCCACAGCTGCAGACCAGCCTCCAAAACATGTGCTCTTCCCCAATATTTTACCTGATCTTTAATCATTGAGCTGAGGGCAGTAGTCCAGATTCAAGTTGTTTCACAGCCTTATTTCCAGAATTCATTCCAGCCCCCACATGTATTATTTTAGTTATATAAATGTACAGAAACAGTTAGATCCTTAACATGATATTCAACCTGTGTTAACCAATGACATTTATGAGTGCCGCCCACAAGGATACCCCAAGGGTGGGATGGCAGCAACAGTCCGGGCAGTTCCTACAAGCCCCAAGCCACAGTTCCGGATTACGCTACCCCAAAAGCTTTCTAGGTAATGTAAGTACTGCATGCAGTGATACTGGCTGTAAATTAAATCACAGTTGTTTTACCTCCTCTTGGCTTCTGATCCACATCATCAACAAACCTCATGAAACTGACAGCAAAGCTGTCATGCACACATCACACACACACATGATGACCTGAGACAAGAAAAGGGAAGCACTGGATGACATTAACCAAATGACTCACTGCAAGAGATTTACAGATAACTGCAACTGCTCAGGTCAGGGGACACACTCACAGCAGAGCTTCCCCAATCCTGTCCCAAATCCTTCATTTAACTGTCTCCACGTTAAACAAGTGATGGAGCCTCCTGGCAGCAGGAGGCTGGATTTATTGCAGTTAAGCCCTAATAAATCAGCCTCTCTTTAACACTCTTCACTTTCTAAAACCAAGTATTACTGCTGATCCTTTGACACTGACAGCAAGTCCAATAAGGGATGGGAGTCTTACAGATAGACAGGGCAACCTTAACGTAAGGTCAAGCACACACAACCCTCTGCACACATTGTTTCATACAGCACGTTTCTGTAACCTTAGAGAATCAGACTCTATACAAAGAATGGATAAGTCTTCCCTGCCAACAAGAAAGTCTTATTGGGAATTTCTCCTCAAACCACCAGCCACAACGTTTGACATTAGGCTAGTGTTTTCATCTCACCCACATCAACTCAGGTGCTCTACAATTCAATTGATGGTGACAGTTCATAAACTGTCACCTATGGATGTTTCTTCTCTCCTCAGCTCAAGAGTCCCCATTTGCCTCATATGTGTAACACTGACATCATCTTTTTCTTTCAACTTTAACATCTGTAAGTCTGCCATGTTATCTAACAAGTCAGTAAAGAAATCCCAGCTGTATCTCATTTCCTCTCCTCTGGAGAAAAAGAAAAGCGATCACATCAGTCAGTTCTCAAAAGAAACATAGCCGAGAAACATGCACCTCTGACTGCTGCATCTGCTCTAGGACTGCCCAGAGTACTTCAAACGTAGCTTTTTTTTTCCCTGTTTAAATATCTTCTTACCTTTTCCAGTGTGGAATTTTACCCCCAGAGTAACAGACAATTATAGTCTAGAAGAACAGAGAATTTAATGCCTTCCAGCTTAGGGGCTTACGACCTGGAGCTCATCAGTGAAGGCAATTTAGACAAATTTCTCTCACTTTGTGTTGAACTGGACGAGAAGTACTCACACAGTCAGTTCATATTTCAGTGAAACACCCCACTGTCCCCACTTGGTCCGCTACAGCCCTGCACTAAGATATGGCTGTTGGATCATTTCTGTACACTAGGTATACACCAGTCTATTTTTTTTCCTGCCAAGTCTTAAGTCCTGGGAATTCTGATCAGTGTCATCTCCCATTAAAAGCTCCAGGTGGAGAGAAATTAACTACATGGTATTCTCTTCCCACATGGCTAATCCAACTAATCATAGGGACTGCTTTCCTAGTTGCCATCGCCATGGTCAACTCTCCCTTCTGTTCTGACAAAGTCTTTTTGCAAATTGATTGATAATTTGTACTGAAGCTGGCTACAGCTACCCCATGCTACCCAAGCAACTGTACCAAATGCCTCTTTGAACATTCCTCCCCACAAAGTCTCCTGGACTCAAAACCATGTCCATCTCAAACATGTCAAGAAACTCCGGACTGACTGGTTTAGTCTCACAAAGCATGAAACACTGACACTCCTAGGTTAAGTCAGTCCTGTATTTGGTTAAATAATCTTGTTCAGCCATCTAGAATAGAAATAATTGAGCCTTTGCGGCGGCACATGACAACTTTTTAAGTTGGTAGCACCTTTCCCAGGTGATTATCACGAGAGCCAATGATTCTCTCCATTGAGACCCAGAAACTTCCCTGCAATATTAGGATTGATCACAAATTTGCCACACCTCCTAGTAGAGTCCAACAAGCAAAAATCACTGATGAAGTATCACCTGACCGAACTTAGTCATATCTCATATTTCCTTAGTTGTTTCTCATTTATATTTAAAACATTTCACAAAGATTCTCTTAATATACTGCAAATTAAATACTGCATAGAAAGCTGCCCATGAAAGCCTTCAGTATTCTTAAGTAGGCTGCCCCTCCTGAACTCATGGTCATTTTTATTCCACTCAATTTGTGAAATAAAAACAAACTCCTTATCTAGTTGAAGCCCATGTGAGAACCCTTTCTCATGTTGTTCCCTTCCAACAGCAAGCATAGAGGCCAGTTCTACTGAAGCCAGTCTGTAGCAATCACAGTGCTTGTACAACACTTGCAAAGAATCTGGACAGAATTACTGGGTTTGCTTCAACAATGGTACAAACGTAGAGTTGGGGTTTGGTTTTTTCCCTTTCCTTTCATGTTAATTTTCTCTCCTCTTTCACTACAGGTCAGTGCCCTAGAAGATGAAGATCAGCAATACTGAAATACCCAGTAGTCCAATGTTATGGAAGCATCCCAATGTAGACTTTTTCATTTATTTAATCAGATTAACGTGAATAAATACTTTGTCTGTCCCCTATTAATGGGAAAGGTGGTCCAAAAGTTGCACAGCCTTCTGACACAGCTGTCTGAAATGCAAGCAGTGGAAAGATTACTGTATTTCAACCCCAATGTTTGATACTGTGCACTTCAGAACAGTGCTGACTGGTTCCCAGTAGGTTTATTTTGTTCACAAGAGGTTAGGTTTCTAAAACCCATGCTGAGGCACCTGAAATCTTTTTTAAGTACTAAGCATGCAGCAGGTTTCACTGAAGTCAACTGTGATTCTTCGAGAAAGAGCTCCTGATCTGCTCTGGTCTTCTAATTCCTAAGTTTCTGTTCATTTTCACAATCATAGGCTTAACTTTCTGTGTGTTCACCTACCTTTAATTAGCTGCAGACACCAGATGGGGATTATGACTACACGAAGTTACGCTTGCAGAGAGGGACTGACAGAGAGGGATTCTGCTTATATCCTCTTCACTATCAGACATGATCATCTTCAAATGCTCATCTGCACATCTCTCTTCATAGTGGCAGACTGAGCCACTTAGAGATGGCCTTTTTCCCCCCTTTGTTCCTACTTACACAGTAGTGACTAAAAGAAACATCTCAGTCTCTTTGTGAGACACCATATTTGTATATCCAAGTGCACTTCTGCTTTCTTTTTATGAATTAATTGCCAGTGAGGTGCTTTTCTGTGCTTCATCCTTTTTCCAGCATGTGACATTCTGAGAGATGGGGAATTTTCCTTGATACATGCAGATTACTTGTTCTCTTGACACTTTACAGTGACTGAAAATCCCATGATTGGGGATTAAATAATAGTTTTCACCAGTGTGAAATATGAATGACAGTTTTGGACTCTCCCATCCACACTGTTAAGTGAGACAGATATTCTAACGATACACATTTTAAGTTGGCCCTGTATTTGCAAGTGCTTTCCTGCTCAGTTTTGTAAATCCAGGGAATTTCACCTAAGAAAGGGCAAGCTGAGGTACCCAAGGATATCAGAATTCTGGTGTATCAGTGGATTGTTGGCACAGGACAGACCTCTTCCACTTAAAGCATATGCTGAGCTCCCTCAGTAGCCATCCAAGTACTGCATTGGTGTTTTCCACTGCCCCACCAGGCATGACTATTTGTCCATCAGCTCTTTGAGACAGATTTGACCTATTAACCAAGGCTGAAAGGCAGCTCAGGAAGGTGCTGAAACAGATACCCAGCTGTGGACATTGTTTAAGCCCTACCCACAGATGAGAAAACACCGCAAGAAGCAGTACAAAAGTTGATCCAGGATTCTCCAACACCAATGATTTTGCTACTGACTCTGCTGATTTCTGCCCTGATGCTTTTCAGTTTTCTGTAGGACAGGCAGCAGTCCTACATCAGTCCCCTTGGTAGTGCATTCTGAGCAGTGAGGCAAGCCACTATTGCCAGTACAGACTGGTCACAAGTGATACAAATCAGAGAACTAGAGGGAAAGTTCAGTGGGGAAGCCTGTGTCAGCACCTATGGAGAGAGGACAACTACTTTCCACCACCTCAAAGACCTTTCCTTCCAAGGATTCTTCCCAAATCCCAGTGACAGCAAACAGAGACAAAGGTGAAGGAATTCCACCTCCTCCAACTTACATCAAAGGAGGCACCTGTCATCTTCATGACGAGATGACTCTGCATCTCAAGTCACTCTTCTATGCCACCAGCTACATCCTTGTCACCAGTCTCTGAGTTCATGTGCAACCTGTGGCCATGGCTTTTCTCCCAGGCCTCCCAGAGGATCATCAAACAGCAGCTCGTTACTTAGGTTCCATAATATTTATCTCCCTGGCATTAAGGTAAACGGAGCACATCATACGGAGGCACAGGAGTCAGCCTTCCCCTTCTGGTACCTGGTTTTGGTATCTCTCTCCTCAGTCATCACTGCTGAAGGTGCACTGTCGTGTCACGAGCTACGCCTCCATTTATATCACTTTTCTTTATTTTCCCAGCAGGCCAGCCCATTTCAGCAGCAGCTTGACATGGATACAAGATGTCAACTGAGGTTACCAACACAATTCCTCATCCTACAGTGCCTCCTCTTCCTCCCACTGCAGTAATCCCTCTTGTGAGGGTCTTCTTTGGGAGGAGTAAAGGAATACAATGGAGTAAGATGGAATAGGACAGGACAGGACAGGTCAGAGACATGTTTGAGCAGAGCTGTTTGATCACAAGTTTCATCCACATCTGGACAAATATAAAATTATGAGGCACCCAGAAACAACTGGCAGAGCTGTATGAAGACTGCTATTTCCATAAAGAGTCTGAGACCCATCTCCTGGAACGGGAGCATGAAGTGCTGCTGTAAATTACCCAGCCTCTGAAGAAGCAGGTGAACCATCAGCCCCCTGACAAAGTTATTTACTAACAACAGTTATTCTAAGAGGTGTGGTTATTACACCTGAGGTGCTGCCAAAAGACTGATGAACTGAACTGTCTGCCTGGTGCATAATTGCTAGTAGAAGGGAACCTAAGTCAAAGACCGTAGTCAGTTACAACTGGGATGCAATTAAAAATTAATACGAAGCTCAAGTTAGAAAGAAGTCCAGCTTTGAGTACCGAAGTCAGACCTGTAAGTCCAACAGTCAGCAAAGAACCCAGAAGCAGCCCCCACCACATCCACCAAACCTGTGACTACTGGTAAAAAAGACTGCATGTACTACAAACTAAATAACTTACCAACAGCAACAGAGACTTGCTCACTTTATCCTGCCCCACTGCCCCCACTGTGAAAATAAATCATTTTATCTGATACAGGACAAGTACAACACTGCAACAATTCGGTGCAATTTCTAAAAACTGGAGCAAGCACAATGCAAACAACCCACACTTCTCATGCTCAGTCTGCCAACTCTCTGGAATAGCACAATCCTGGATGGTAGCCCTTTCATTTGCTCCCACAGATTTTGTTCACTGGAAAAAAATCCTTTGAGAAGTGACACACAGGGCAAGGCAGTTGAGGCTTTACTAGAGAAATATCAGGACAAAACTCCATGAACAAAGTTGTCTCATAAAGCATATATAAATATGCCTTTAATAGAGTGCAGCCGTGTTTTTCCCTGTCCCACTAAAAAGCAAGTGGCTGTAGACCAAATTCTCACACTTTGGCAGAAGTCATGTAGCTTTGCCCAGAGGCTCTAAGCACTGCCACAAACCACCAGCAGGTGTCAAAACAACATAAAATCTTGCCAGCTGCCTTCCCTGGACAGGGCATGGTCCCATGAGCAGTCCATGTGCTGGATTCACTCCATTCAGTTAAAACACTGCCAGAATAAGCTGACCTCTTCTGCACGAGAAATCAACTCCATTTCTAACAGGCATTCCACTGGAGGAAAAGCATGTACCTTTGACAGCCACCTCAGAAATAGTTCAAATGCATACATTTGCAGGAGACTACGTAGAGTTTGTCTGAGAGACAACCATTCTCAGTTGGGGTTATATGCTGGGTGATACCACATGGGGAAGGGACAGACTTTGTCCCAGTCACCAGACATCGTCACAGATGTTGAGCCACAAGAACACTTCCATGGCCAGCACTGAGGTTACATGACCCCATCCAGGTGCTCTGGGTCTTGAACAGCAAATGCTAAAGCACTGCAAGAATCGTCTTCTCTTTCTTCTTCCTCTTCTTCTTCTTCTCCTCAAAACGGTCAGTAGCATCAGCAAAAAATGTCACCTCATCCTTGGCCTCAATCTCCCTCTTCAGGTACTGGAGCCCTGCCATGTTGAATCCCAGCACATCCTGTAGAGACAGACCAGCACCACACCGTTGGGTACATCTCAAGGTTGTTAGGGGGCAGAGGGTCCCGCACTGGCCACCCTCTACTAAGAAATGATGAAAGGAAGACAATTCACAGATTTAAATAAAGCAACATTATTTAAATATATAAACTTCATCTGAGTAGGAGAACAATCAGTCTTTCACTCTGTTCCCCACAGTTCTCTCTTAAGAGCAGCTATAATCCACTGTATTTTCTGAAAGACAAGTTGCTGGCAGGCACCTGAAGTTGCCTCTGGGAAAATGCACAGTCTGCATTATTTGAGAGACTAGTAGCCCACAGAGAAGCCCAAGAGAAATAGAGAGTTTATTTACCTCCTACATATTTAGAAACTAGCAAGCCAAAGCCCAAATACATACATCAAAGAAAACAAAGAGTAAATGAGGGAGGGAGCACGAGCGCAGAATCACCACTGCGTAGTCTCACATCAGGAAGAACATCAGGAAAAGGCAGCCTATGTGTATAGGAGGAAGGTGAAATGGGCTCAGACCCCCAACCAACTTTCCCACTGGACACCACAGACAACACATGCTCCCAGACATTGGCCCATCCTGTTATTCCAGATCCTCTGGAAAAGGGGAGGCTGCAACACTCACCCGGGCCTCACTGACTCTGGAGATGGTGGTTTTCTTCAGATTTTCTATCACTGTCACCAGCATGTGGTTGCTTGTGATCTGCCCAAAATGTATCCTGGGAAAAAAGCAGGCAGTAATGTATTGCAGCATTGCTCTTAGAAACGTCAGACAGCCCCTCTCCCGAGCCTCTGTATGTTCTGGACATAGGACTTTTCTTAAATTAGGCCTCCCCAGACCAGCCTTATATACCAAACATAGGCAGATTTATCTGGAAAAGCTATTCTCTGAAGCTTCTCTTTAACATACAGTTGTTCAAGGGTAAGGTCTTTCTGGGCATGGGCTCTACAATGACTGTGCCAGTGAACAATGCCATTTCAGCCTTGATGCAGGATCTTTCACACTGATGACATGTGGGGGACCAGGACCAGCAACCCCACCTGGGCATGTCAACACTCTGCATCCGATCAGACCATTCCCGCACACCATTCACTGCGGGCTGCAGTGATTCCTTAGCTCCTGCAGAGACCACATCTTTATTCCCAAGGATGCTTTCCAAGAGCTTTAGAACCAGAGACATACGAGAAAGCGCAAATTTTCCCCACACTCTGCTTACATGTGTTCACAGCAAGCAACATCACCTTTGCAGCTCCAGGAGATGGGGTATATTCCCCAGCTCTGTGCTGTCCCAAAGCACTGTCTCACAGCACAGGAGCAAGGAGTACCTCTCTTTCATGTAACTAGCGCAAAGTGAGTTCACGACATGCACCAGCACGAGGGGCCCAGAGGAACTGGCAGGCCTACTACTGACCCTGTTCCTACTGAGTTCCTACTGACGAACCCCTGTTAGGGCTTCCTCAGATCCAGGTTCTGGACAGCAACAGCAGCTGAACTAAGACTAGCAGATCTGTCTGGGCAGATGAAAGACTCACTTGAGCAGGAAGAGAAGAGCTCGGCACAGGAGTTCAACTTCCAAACCCAGGTGAATATATTCATTGAAGAGTCTGAGCAGGTCAGGGACATAGGAGAATGGCAGCACCAAGAGAGACTCTTCCAGCTCACTGAGGAGAAAGTAAAGGGACAGAAGCACTAGTCTGTCACTGCACTGCTACAGGTGAGCAGGAAACACTTCTGTCTAGGAAGGCTCTGGTACAAAAGCTGTGCTAAGCGTTCATCACTGTTGGTCTGTGACTGCCCACAAAGCACAGTGCAGCTGCACAGACTAGAGCCCAGGCCAGCAGATATCTTCTGGCACAGGGAGCAGGCACACAATCTTCCCTCCTCAGCATCCCCAGGCTACTCTTCACATACATGTGCATACACATACACAGGCTTCACCCAACACTCCCCATGGAAGGAACAATTTCTATTCCCCAATTCCATGCACATTCCAAAAGAGGCTCCCAGGAACAGTAACTCCAGACTCCCCAGCACTGCCCATACCCAGCACAAGAGACCATCCCCGGACCCTGCCAGTCATGGACCCAGAAATCCAATACTCAATCACAAACGTGTTCAGCAATAAGGCTCTTGGGACTCACCTTGACCTGACCTTCTTGAAAACTTCTAGCACATACGCAGAAGGCTGTAACAGAAGAAAGACACCAGCTCTGCATATCAAGAGACATTCCAACGCAAACATGCGCCTTAAGGTCCATTTCACCCAGTCAAAAAACAGGCAATCACGTATTGTGAGATGGACAGATCAAGTGGAATATAACAAAGAGGAAAACCCTTCAGCTTCAATCAGCTGCCAGTCTGGGAAGTTCTCCCTCCACAAAACATAAACCCAGCCTTCTCAGGATACTCTTAACTGGTGAAGAATATTGTGAAAAGTCTAATTTATATCCAACCAGCTAAATTATCTCGTATTCAGTTCAATGAATCTTGTACAAACTGGATAAAAAACTTGGTGAAACAGCCAAATACATACAAAGCCTTACACAAACTCATCTCCCAAAAACTTAATTCCTGCTACTCCTGTTTATCTGCTGAAAGTGTTTGGCAGATGCACAGCTGGGAAGTCTCTCCCAAGAAAGACGGTAACAGACTGTCAGTGCATAAAGTATTTTTGTTCATGATCTGACATACTAAATGCTCATCGTGGTCATTTCACCATGTAACAGGACATGTAATAAATGCCACTGTGTTTTTTACCCAGCAGCCTAGCGCTTGGGCATTCTTCCAGGACCTTGGAAACAGGTTCAAATTCCTTCTCTGTACAGTGGGATTCAATCAAACATCACCCACCTCCAAAGAAATTGCTAGCTGCCAAGCCACAGGATTTCATTCACCCCTTTTAAATCTATTCAACTTGCAATTAAATATGCCTATATTCACAGAGGAAGGGAGAGAATGGCTCTGGCTAAGTGCTTACCAATGTCACATGGTGGGAGGCACAGTGACAGGGGTTCTCAATTACCCATTCCAGTGGATGCTCAGGTATTTTGTGTTAGATGGCACAGCTGCTCTGGAATATACTATAGCATGGCAACTGCACCCTCCTGGCAGCAGGAAGATGTGCCCTTAGGCACAGGAAAGGTTTGAACTAGCTTTCCCATATCTTGGAGAATACCGTAAACTGCTGGCTCATGATAAGGTACATGATAATGTCATGGCTACCATCAGGGTTATGCTTAACCCTGATGGGGTTAAACTTTTGTAACACACATGCAAGATATAAAAAAACTGTGTTCACTTCACACAAGCAAACTGTGTTCACAGTCCCAAACTGTTCACACAAGCAAAAGTACTCAGTTTCCATTTCAAGTTGAACGAAGTAGTCCTCCTTCCCCACAGGAACCCAGCATTTTGGCTCAGCCAGCAAATCAAACAGCCCCACTCCAGTTGAGAATGGCCTGCAGCCTTCGTCCTGGGCATTCCACTTACTGTAATATTTCCATAGGCATGGAGGATGGGATTGACAGGAAAGGGAACCTGGAGACACAGAATGGGTTAGAATGAGGCAGGTGTGTGTGTGTGTACAAATGCATATTCCCAGTACTTTAACCCACAGTAAAAGAGAGCTTTTATCAAGTGTCTTCCTGCAATTCCCACACCTCTACCCTCCCTAGAACATCACTGAAGGCCTCATTTGCCACCACCAGACAACCTCATTCTCAGATGTATACGACTAATTCAAACATGTATGAATTTTCTTCCACTTGTCACTTTTCCCACGTATATCACAGCCCCTTATTTAGCAAGGATTGTTGAGATGAAGGCAAAGAATAGGCTTTGGGATGAATTTGCAGCAGCGTGCTCTCCCAGGGACTACACAACATCTTACTGTGACTTTAAACATGAAGATTGTTAGAAAGAACACACCACTAACCATGCCCCAGGGCATAGTGCCATCCTGTTCTCCAAAAGATTTCAGCAAATCTTTGCTATGTCCAGCTGTCCTGATTTTATCTGCATGCTGAGCCTTTCCACCCAGATGACAGAGCTGGAAGTATACACCCACAGACCTTGGGACTGGTACATTTCTCAGTCTTTTACCTCTTTTCCCACAGCTTTGCATATGGCCTTGTGCTCCGTTAGTTTTGCCATCTCATCTCTATACAGCTCGATAGCTTCCATGATCCGCTCAGCCTGTGCAGCACAAGAATGGCACATCAGTGACACCAGACAAGCCAAAGCAAACCTCAAGTCCAACTGGACAAATGGAGGGGGAAGCAGGAGAACTGACACAGAGCATCACAGGACATCTTGCTCAGAAAGGTAACCTCTACTCCAGACTACTGTCTGGAGTCTGATGTCCTCACTACTGATGTCCTCACTACTGTGAGCACATCAATCATGTCCTGAAGATGTCAAACACCATCCACATTCTGCCCACTGCCCTGGGTGCTCTCTGCTGCAGCTTCAATTGTTGCCTTGACATTGAACTACACCCCAAGCAAGCAGCACCCCTTCAAGGCACAAGCCAAGGTCAGGCCATTTTGAGTATTCAGACTGAGGATTTCCTCTGTATTTACAAGAGCACCAGGCTGTTGAAATTTGCGGCCATGAAATTACCCACCCCCACACCTTCTTGGTACACCTCCCATGTCAGGCACTGCAGTAAATTTCCACCTGCCACAGATGCCCACAGGACAGGGCAACCCTTGGGGAAGAGGCCTGATGCCTAGAGAACATCCAGCTGCCTTGTGCTCCTTTGGGCTGCAAACCCCAAAGGGCTAGAGCAGCCCTGTCTGTCCCACACAACAGGCAGAGAAATCTGCAGCCTAAATATTTACAGGAATGTCACACCTCGTTCCCTGGAGAAATTTCAGGAGGAGATAACTCCTGGTGTGTGACTCTCCAGAGTCAGACCCCTCCCTGTTGGCCACGGAGCAGGACAGACTGCTCTTACAGGCAGAGGCAATTCTGCCCTTATGCGACAGCACAGGTTACTCCTCTTCAAACTGATCTCCAACCCTGTGACAGCCCCCCTCCTTGAGAGACTGATAAAGCACAAAGCAGTGCTGGGGGACCCACACAATCTTACCGCTTTGATGGTTTCAATAGTCTTCTTTCCCGCCAGCCCTGTCTCTCCTTGCGTCTCTCCAGCCACCTACAAAATACAGAGTTTGCAGCTTCCTCCTTCAGCAGCTGAGCAGCTGCTACACATAGGCACCCTCTGCATCCTATCACACTCCGTGCTAACAAAAGCCATTAGCCCCATGGGGAAATACAGTAGTTCCCAAGTGCACAGCTCTTCTTCAGGAACAGAGGCACCGTGCTAACACTGAGCTCTGGGAGGCAGGTAAACACAGCTCAGAAAGGTAACCTCTATTCCAGACTACACCACTACTGTGAGCACATCAGTCATGTCCTGAAGATGTCAAACACCATCCACATTCTGCCCACTGCCCTGGGTGCTCTCTGCTGCAGCTTCAATTGTTGCCTTGACATTGAACTACACCCCAAGCAAGCAGCACCCCTTCAAGGCACAAACCAAGGTCAGGCCACTCTGAGTATTCAGACTGAGGATTTCCTCTGTATTTACAAGAGCACCAGGCTGTTGAAATTTGCGGCCATGAAATTACCTACCCCCACACCTTCAACGGAGACTGAGTAATCCGATCAGTGTCAAAACTGTTGGCAACACAACCCAAGCACCTGAACAAGAGGGATCAGGCTTCCCCACCTGTCCTGCACTACATGGACCTCGAAGCAGCTGTCAGAAGGCAGGCCAGCCTTGTTACAGAGCTGGTGTGGACATGAACTGGGGAGACAGGAAGGGCAACAGTACAGCAAGGTTTCACCGTCCACTGCCACTGTGTAGCAGTTCGGCCAGCTCCACACACTCTCCTGAAGTTGTCTGTAGGAAGTACCAGAGTCAACTGCATCATGAGGCAACCACAGCTTCACCAGCACTTTCCCCCCTGCACCTCCTCAAAGCAAGAAAATTGCCAGTCCTCTCTGACACCTCTTCTATGCCTCTTACACAAATAGTTATTCCAGGCTCCGTACAGGCAGACTGACACACACTCGGTGCAACTCACCACAGGCTGCTCTTCCTTCGCCACACTCTCTTCATATTCAGCTTCTCGTTGCTAGAGTGGATGAGAACACAACATATTAAAACAGGTAAGCAGGCAGCAAGCAAAGGTACAAGTCCCTTCCAGACTGGGTGGGCAAGGGAGCCTGCAGCTTCATGCAGCCCATTGCAAAACTAGGACAATCAGCAGAGATCAACAATGCCGGTGCAAAATGCCCACTTGTCACTGGTTCCAACCCCACGGAGAACTCTGGAATCTCCCAGACAGAAAGAAATCAAGGTCTCTGCTCTGGATGCAGGAACAGCCCTTAGACAGCCCACCAAGCTGAAACAGAGACAACAGCAATTCAGCACCAGACCTTCCACCTGGCACACAACACAGAAGAAACAAGCCTAGAAAAGTCCCAGGGCTGTCCTCATCTGCATGAGGAAAGAGCCTCCCGTCTGGCATCTCTCACATGAATAGGGCCCCATCAGTGTGTAATTCACTACTGGTGTATTCATGCCCACGTTGTTACTCAAATTTCAGCCAAACCAAACTTTTCCGGCATCTGAAAAAGGAGCTGTCTCTGTCTCTCCTTTTACCACTTTCATCCCTAGCACACCAACTACTGGGCATCACGATGCTGCCTATGGGTCACCTCAGCTCTCTGCAATCAGGCTGGGACAAAAAAAAAAACATTTATTGCAGGATTCTCATCCACTCCTGCTTCTGCACATGTTTCTACATCCTTCCCCCACTGTGGTTTGAGAACTGCTTTAAGAAGGGGAGACAGAGTCAGACTCCTCTGAGGGATATAGTGAAAAGACGAGTTACAAATTGTTTCAAGGGAATTTCCAATTGGATACGTGAAAAAAATGCGTCCGCCAACCCCAAGGGTGGTTCATCACCGGAACAGGTGCTCAGACAGCCTGGAAAATCTCCTTCCTTGGAGTCGTTCATGTATCAAGACAAGTCTCTGAGCAGTCTGACATAGCTTTAAGGTTATCCTGCAGTGAGCAAGGGGTTGGATTAGAGACCCCCAGAGTTTCCTTCCTATTGAAGTCCTTCCGTGAGTCTATGATTCCTCACAATACATGCTCAAATGGAGAAGGGGCTTCTTTGAGCACCCCTGAGCTCTGGGGCCTGCTACTGAGATAGAATGGACCTCTCATGGTTGGAAAAGGGGAAACCGAGACAAAATGCATTTAACAGGAGCAGTGCTCTCCATCACTCCACAACAGTCACCTGCTGAACTGCCTCCAAAGCACACTTGAGTTGAAAGGAGCACAAGAGAATAAGAGAAGGTCAAAGGCTGTAGCCAACAGACCTGCAGAAAACCACAGCTATAGAGGAAAGTCTGGGAAGCAAGAGAGAAGCAAAGCAGAGAGCAAGTTAGCCAGGCATCTGCAACGCAGTACAGACAGGCAAGCACCTGCAATATCTGCAGTGCTTCTCCAGACAGCTCAAGGCAACAGTCCCACCATGCAAAAAGATGCCATTCAACCCTGGGCACCTCAACACCAGGCTGTGGTTAGTAATGAGCAAGTCTGCCAAGTGTGGAGCCAGGCTCTTCCACAGTGAAAAATGAGGAATCTGCCTGCTGGGGAGAAAACAGGTCTGGAAGTTGTCTTTGGCAGGATGGATGCAACTCTCACCATCTCCCTCTCCTCTTCCAAAACAAGTGGCTCCCTCATCCTTTCCCAGAGGCGCAGGGACTTGTCATGGGATGCCGATACCACGTAGTCTCCATTGGGACTGAGTGCCAAACACCACACCTCTTGGTGATGCCCCTGCATGGTAGACAGAAGAGGTAAGACATAAACACCACCCAGCTCCCAGCCCCCGAGGGAAGTGCTGCTCATGCAAGGATAATGCTTCCTTTCAACAGTCTCCAAAACTTCCTACCTCCAGCGTCTGGATGTGCTCAAATTTATCTGCATCCCACTGCTTAATCTTGCTGTCCTTCCCAGCTGTGAAGAAGAGATGGGATTTCGCCACAAACTGCAGATACATCACACTGGAAGGGAAAAAGGCTCAAATTCACCCACTTGGGGAACACTGCAGACCTGCCCCCACTCTATGCTGGATAAAAGGGTTATTGCTGGATCACAACCCCTTGGAGAGAAGACAGCCCACAGCCCAGAGATGCTGTAGGATTTGACTGACCTGTCATCATGGGCAAAGAGAGAGCGGTGACAGTCCCCAAAGTCCAAGCCCCAAATCTTCACATTCCTGTCAGCAGAGCCAGTCGCAATTAGAGTCCCATCCTACAGAGCAACAGAGAGAGGAGGGTGTGGGTAGCTTGCTGGCAGCCCCATGAGGAACTACTGCTGAACTAGTGACTAAGCAGTGCTAAGTAGGCAGATACCTGGGCTCCTGAAACATGCCTCCTGATCCCTTCACCTCCTCTCACCAGGGTGGCCCATGCTTGCGGTACTGGCACAGCCCACTGACAGCACCCTGGCTCTTTTCTGAACCTCTGCAGGCATTTAAGACCTTAGCTATGTCGACATTTTTTACTTCCAATGAGCCTCATTCCAAGGACACCCCAGAGCAAGATGCGGCCCAAGAATGAACAGGCATGAAGAGGCTGTTCCACCTCAGCACCTGCTCTCTGCTCCCACTAACAAAGAATGCAGGCTTCTCTCACACAGTTAGTAACTTTAGCAGGGAGCAGGCCGTACCTCTTAAAGAGGAGTGTAGGGAACCACCACAGCATGTCATGACCGCTACTCTGTGACCCCTCCCAGTGAGCAGAGGACTGCAGGATAAGGAGGGGCTTGCTGTGTCCCATCAAGAAACTGCTAAGTCAGGAGCAAGAAGGTGACAAGAAAGCATTATCCTAGACAAGAAAGCATTATCCTTACTGCCAGCAGAGGTTCTCACAGTTATCCATATCACCACAGTTCCACCTAACATACAGCCCTAATGATACTTACATAGGAGATGTCCATACACAGCACTGGCAGCTTGTGTCCGTACAGAGAGAGGAAAAACTGAAGCAGAAGAAAGGTGTCTCGGTTAGACATGCTAGGTAGAGATATGCAAAAATCTCAAGCTCCAGGCTAGTTCTACTGTGCCTCAGGAGCTCTGTCTTTCTAGCACTGCCCCACTTTTACTCTTGCCCTGAACACTGTTAGCAGCAGGGCCACGATGGCAGAACTGAGATGAGGGTGGAAGTACCCAAGCAAGCTGAGTTAACTCTGGTGCTAATCACCACTGCCTATGGAGTTTATCTCTGTTTCTTTGCCTGTCTGTCAGTGCTGGTCTGTCTTGTGTCATTCCCCAACATTTACGTGCTAATACACAATTCACAAAACCACCACACACTGCTCACAAGGAAGATTCTCCTCCCCCAGGCTTTCCCTGTGCTACGCCCTATTTAATGCCATATGTGACACATCCATCCCCACCCTTACAGTGCCTCACAGCTCTGGAGTACCACCATGCCCACAGGGTTTAGAGTGAACCTTGCCACCTGCAGGCTCACTACACTTTCCAGATGAAAAATGGATCTTCTCCCCAGTGTGGGCCAGCCATGGTTCTGTCAGGTTAGCTAGCAAACAGGCACCTGAAGTGAGATGCATGGCCTCTCTTTGATTCTTACTAGTGTCCTGCAATAAAGAGACACTTTTCATATGTATTCCTGATCTTTCAGGCTACAATTACAGCACTCCCTGCACAGCCTCACAGTCCATTTGGTCATGCACCTTGAGCGTGTCAATGTAGAAAATCTTCACAGTGCAATCCAGTAAGGAGACAGCCAGCAGTTTCTGGTTGGGGCTGTACCGCACACAGAGAACATCTTCATCCAGCTGCAAAATGCGCACATGTTTCATGGAGAGCCTGGCAACAAAAAGAGAAAAAAACAATTGTTATCCCAAACAAACAAGTTGGGAAGAGGTATGAATACAACTCCCACGTTGCACCCTGGGAAAGCAAGTTAATTCTAACATGCAGCATCTCATTCCTCATTATGACTTGACCAAGACAGGACTGGAAATAAGCACAGCACTGCAGGCTGATAAACTTCACTGCTAAATTTACTGTTTAATGATCTGGAGGCCCATCCTGTGATTAGAAGCTAAACTCACACACAAGCAAGGGATCAGAATGTGGCAAGTGCCCTTCCTCAGCTAAGCTCAGACCTTCACAAAACAGCGCTGAACTCACACTCTTTGCCACATGTTCCACATACATGTCATGGGCACTTCTTACAGTGCACAGCAAAGGCCAAAGCGTCCATCAATGACAATGGATACTGCAGCTGAATGTAGTCTAGAAAGGTTTATTTTCTCACCTTTTCTGAACACTGCTCTCATCCTTCACAAGCTCAAACTCCCAGAACTTTACACATTTATCAGCACCACCTGTTACAAAGCCACGCTGCAGGGAAAAACAAAAAAATTATTGTGAAACCAGTTCTGCTATAACCCAGAGAAATTCTACAGCAAGGAACTGTCAACACACAAGGAGGTTTTTGAAACGTCCCACATTCCTACAGTATTAATGTAGGATTAATTAATTAATGAAGCAGTACTTGCTCTGTTTGGAGCATGCATTACCCATTGACTGAGCAACAACAACAATTTGAAAAGCTCTGGCAGGGAGGTCTAAGACAAAGACTCCAAATATAAACCAAGACACAGGCTGAAACTTTGGGACTGAAAGCAGTCATCTCAGCTGTAGGTAATGATGTGCTTGCGTTTTGTGGGCAAGTTGACGCTCTCACTGTTACTGGATCACACACACCTTACCACCACCCCACAAGCACAGCCTTCTAAAGGGAGAACAGTTCAACATTATCCCTTTTACATTAAGAACAAGGGTAAAATCTGTCCCAGATGTTTTAATCTGTAGGGTGAATGAATCTCAGGCAGGTTATTACTTGCTATGGTTTTGATTCCGCTAAAACCACTCCATCTTCTAGCCCAACATGACCATGTAAGAAAAATAAGAAAGGCATACACACAGAAGAAAGTGGAAATTGACAGAAACTAATATGAACCTGAACTGTGGTAATGGAGAAAAACTGATACAAGGAGTAAAAGATACAAACAGATTTCTACAGCCAGGGTGGTTAGGCCAAACAGAGTGAGTATGTGCATGTAAAATGGAACATTAAAAAAAAAAAAAAAAAAAAAAGTCTTTTCAGTAGTACTGACCCACTTCTAGAGGGAAGTATGAGAACTGTTAAACATCAGTGCTCAGTAAACGTGGGTTCAGTAAACATTTCTCATCTGTTGTGCTCAGGCAAGAACCACATACCGAAATCACATTAGAAGACAGCGATGAAAAACCGCTCCAAAAACTCACAAGGCTATCAAAAAGCAGCTACCTATGTCAGACATTTATAAATCAATGGTTCAGATCCCCCAAATCCAAGACTTTTACAGAGCAGAATGAGGTACTCTCTAAACTGTCAATGTCCATTTTCAGCAACTTCGGAAAAACCAGGGGAGATCCAGGAAGAAACTAATGTAACACCGTAATTCAGACAGAGTAAACAAGCAGGCCTGGTTACTGTGAGCATGGTCAACAGAAGCAACAGGTAATTGCAGTTTCCATCAAAGAAAAGTAAACTGAATATGGAGAAAAGAGCTTATGGAAAATTAATTTGATGGGGATTATCTTTTCCTTAAGATTAAAGCTCTAGTTGATAATAGTAACAGCATTGCTCATGCAAGGCATGCCTCTTGGTCTTGTGTTACATTTTCATTACAAAACTAGGATAATATAGTTCAATAGAGCACATACTCCATGGATTAAAGACCAGCTAAGAGGTTTCAAAGCTTAATTTTAAATAAGAAATACCTAATAACTTGACACTATGCTGCTTACAGATTTTATGGATTACTGGAAAAATAACCAATTAAATTTATTTATATAATGTAGGAGTTATTCAATCTATCTGAAAAAGAGTGCCCAAACAGAACCAAAACATTAATTTATACATTAGGAATCAATGATCTAAACCTCACATATATGCTTTCTGCAAAGCAGTGCCCTGAAACGGGCTTTGAGGGACACAGTGGATTATTATCTGAATACACATTTTCACTGCAGAGCTATCGCCAAAAGAGCTAATTAAGTCCTTGGATGGATTCAAAAGGCACTGGTGCATTTGGCACTGGTATAATTCCTATCACACAGTGCCCCCAGATCCTGGGGCCACCAGCAAAAAAAGACTACAGTAACTCAAAAAGTACCACAAGAACAATTAAGAGCCTGGAAAACACATTCTGCAGGGACAGAAGTTCAGCCTAACAATCATCAGATAGATGGGGAGGGTGATTTGATCACTCAAGAAGAGTGCAACACAAAGAAAAAACATCACTATGTTAACGAGATCTTTAATCCAGCAAACAAGCAGCAAATTTAACAAGGAGGATAACCAGCCACTGTAGCAGGTTACGAGGGGCTGAAGCTCTCCACAGCTGGAACGCATCCACAAGGTATGTATTGCTGCACACATGGACTCCACCAGGGAAGTCTGAGTGTTCTCAGTCATGCAGAAGCTGGATGAGGTGATGAGGTTGGCCCCACTCAGCCCAAAGAGTGTTGCCATGTGCCACACAACTAGAGAGATTATTCATCAAGCTGTGCATGTATCCACAGTTAAAGTTCTTAGATGCTTCCAGCTGCATCCTCCACTTCCCAGGATAAGGGGTTCCCATGCTCCCATCAGTACTGCAAACACAGCACTATAGGAAGAAACTACATGAAAAGACATGCAACAGATGATGCTTAGAAGGGTGGCTGAGTTACCTGGTCTGGTGAAAGAGCAATGGACCACACCGCCCCGTCATGGGCATTAAGTGTCTCCATCAGACTCCCAGAAGCCAGGTCATACAGCTGCAGCTTCCCTGTCTGGGGAGAGACACACATCACAGAGGACAAATCAGCGCCTCCACCTTCACGACACACGATAGCTCCTAGCAGGAGAGCACCCCTGCCACCCATCTCCTGAACAGCCAGCTTCATTAGATGGCTGTTACATACAGATGGCCGAACTCCTGTTCTCCATCAGGGACTTCCCAAAGCTATCCCCAGCTGTCCAGCTTAAGCCATAGGAGCTACATAAAGAGTCTGAGAACAGAGCAGAACCTGACTGTCAGAGAGGTTTTTACACCTAAAACAGAGTGCTCCAGATCAGTAGATGCAATGCATTTTCTGTAAGGCTGCCTTAATGCCATTTTCAGAAGATTTCCAGACTTGGGCAGTCTGGAATGCAGAAGGGACACTATTTACCTTGGTGCCAATGATGACCTGCCGATCTCCTGGGACAAAGAGCGAGCAGAGTGCGTACTCACAGTCCATTGTCCGGATGCACTGCAGGGTCAATCTGTGGACAAAGGCAGAGCCCAAAACCTCTTACCACACACAAAATCTGGCCCGCTAAGTGAGACATGCTCCAGAGTGGCCTCTGCCCATAGCTGTCTTTTCAGCTAGGGCCAGAAGATACACCACCACCATCCTATGACGCAAATGCTATCCAGCATTACTGCTAAGAACATTTTCCATAAAAACATGCAGTTACATAGTTTGCCATCATGACTTATTGCTGTTATGAGCAAGGACAGAGCTCCTGTTCTCCAACAGCAATTCCTGTCATTCAGAAGAGGAGGGAGGAGTATAAGATAGCACACTCAAAGGAAACAGAGCTTGAAATCAGCACCACTTGGGAAACACTGGGACAACATTCTAGATCAAAACAGCAGCCTACTCAGTCTAATACTAGATCCTTCAGGTAAGATGCCAAGAAACCCACATTCCCTAAAGAACAGGCTGTAGCTAGTTTAGGGTAACAGTTAGTACCTTTTATTAAAAAGGAAAAAAAAAAAACAACAAGATACAGTCTATACTGGACTGCTATGTACGACCTTTGTGCTTAGAGATTTGTCTTTCCATGCCTGCCACTAAACTTAGCCTCAGTGCTGCTTTACAGCATCAAACTCCATGAGTTAATTATGCAGTTTTATCTCTATGGCTTCTCAGTTTCCCTAACAAGGAAAGACGTCACATAGTTTTCTATTTACTTCCTTTACTTCATTCACTATTTTATATTTCTCCATCATCCCCTCTTCCTTATCACTGCCTCTCTGAACACAGCATCCCTGAGTTCTGGGAGACTGACACACATAGGGCAGAGGGGACTGATGTAACTGGATTGTGTACCTGTTCCAAATCTTTACGGACTCTGCAGCTGCTGAGAGAATGGCAATGTTGTCAGAGCTAAAAGCCAATGTCCTGACATCACTGCGATGACCTCCAATGGTTATCTTGGATGCACGGACAGCCTGTGGGACTTGTGCTGACAGGTCCAGGTTGTACAACTCAATTACGTTATTCTGGAGCAGCAGTACAATCTTCAGCTCTCCTTTTGGAGAGAGAATCAAGTCAAATGACCTGTTTGATTAGACAAAATCAGAGCTGTACAGAGAGGCAATAAGACAAAAATGTACCAGGGATCAAATATCAAGAGCAACTGAGAAAGAGGAATATAGACAGAGGCATGCCACAATCAAAGGGGTGTGCACAACGGGGACCACTTGTGGAAGAGGTGTGAACAGACTGGAGATCATGGTAGGCCTCTCCCCAGCTCCAAGCTGAATAGATGTCAAGGGGGAAACTTCTTCCATCTCTCCCTATATTGAGCTGGGCAGAGCTCTCCCCACGTAGCCGCATAACCACAGCTCAGCCTCTACAACAGGCTTTCCACTCACTTGATTTTAGAAGAAGCTCTGATGTTAGTGACCCGCTGAATCTCCTCCTGCAGGCTCAGCTCCACACTCCGTTCAGGCTCCTCTTCAGAGTTCTGTCTAGAAATGTCAGATAATGGAGGAGAGTCAAATAACCCAGCACAGCCAAAACAAACTAACACAGGGACAGAGAATAACATAAGGAAACCACTTGGGCTGCTGAAAACAACCACCCTCTTATCCAGCAGTGCTAACTACATTTAAGAACAGCATGAGACAGTGAAGTTCATGCTGGTATGCAGACTACTAGAGAGATCAACTGTCCTAAAAAAGGCAACCTCCTCCAGAGCCAAAGCACTTGAACAAAGCACGTTAGAGAGATGGATACAAAACAGACAACAGAAAGCTGTGTTTGAGTGGGAAATCAGGTTGTGCTTATCTCCTACCACTCACCAAAAGTCCTCAGCCATTGCCAAAATGCATCTCCAGATTTATGTGCCCTGTGCATCACTTTCTACTGTGGAGCCACACCTCTCCCCAAGGGCTGTTGTGAAGCACCTGTTAAGTGCCAGGATACCAAGAGACACTTAACACGAAGTAGACATTAATAAAGCTCTCACCTGTATCTCTGCCTGCTGTAAAACAGGAGATGAGGTATCAGACTCACTCTGACTTCTCAGATGAAACTCTCATTCCTGTATGTCCTATCAAGGACTTTATTTTATGCACCAAGCAGCGTAAATACGAATGTCAGGTAGAAGTGAGCAGCTCTGAAAAACCCATTTTATGTTCATTCCTTTGCACATTAGCTTTTTTTGCAGGGGGAAGACTCCGAAAGAAAGGTTACTTCCTTAGCCTCTGGGAGCAGTGTTGCTCAGACAAGCACCAAGGATGCACAGGAACAGTGACCCCAAAATACAACAGCTAGCACAGACAGAATGACCAGTAGCTTAGAGTTCAACCACTGTGTCATGCTGCTGAAGGGCCTTTCAAACAGTTCTCTGGACACAGACAGCATCCAAATACATCCAAAAGACTGCTTACTTGGCTTTTTTCTTTGCTTTCTTCATTTTCTTTTCCAATTTCTTTTGGACTTCCTCTTCAGAAAGGACAGAGAACACTTCCAGAACAGCATCTGTTCCCTAAAGACAGAGCAAACAAAGTCAAAGGCACACAAAGCCCTGGCTGGCCCTTACAGAAATTACCCAAGGTCCCAACAGCCTCCTCCACAGCTCGATAGCAGAGCCCCCCACTACTTACATGGCAGGCCAAAATCTGGCCCGTTCGGTCTGTGGTAAGAGTAACTATTCGGTCTCTCCCTTCCCGCATGATGGATCCAACTTTGCTGCACTTTACAAGGCGCTATAGAGAAAGAAGGAGAAGAACTTTGGTCTGAAAGGTCAAGTGATCTTCTCAAGCAAACTCAGAAACCTACTGGCAAGGGAAGTCAAGAGGTGAAGAGGGGGAAATGAACCTACAGGGTCCTGGTAGAACAGCTAGCAAGGATAATCTAGGGACAAAACAAGCATCTGTGTGAACTACAGGCTAATCTCCTTATGTTTTGTTGCATTTTAGCTGAAAATAATCATTGACAGTCTCAGTGGAAGAATAACTTAACTTTATTGGCAAACCATATCCATTTAAGAGCCAGAGCTAAATTTTTACGCTACAAAGGCAGCAAAGCTCAGTTCCCCTGTCAGAAGACACAGAAGGTGAGAACAGAGAGTC
This sequence comes from Mycteria americana, assembly GCF_035582795.1. NCBI lineage: Eukaryota > Metazoa > Chordata > Aves > Ciconiiformes > Ciconiidae > Mycteria > Mycteria americana. The sequence continues at coordinate 90,569,766 of NC_134365.1, forward strand.
TTAAATGGGTGGTTGAAGGGAGAGAAATCCTCTGGAGAAGAAGTTGGAAAAGTATTTAGCAAGGTCCAGGTATCTACTGTAACTACAAGCAGTCTGAAATCTGAGGAGGACCCCAGAAAGTTCCACCGGAAATACAGATTCAGTAAAGTCTCCACCAGCAGCACAAGTGGGAACGGCTTTCTGCAATTGAATCTGACACCATATTTTGCTATGGTTACTCTGACCTCTCAGTTTCTGCTACTGACCTGCAAACTGTACCATCAGCACTGAACCCAGCAACTTCCAACCAGCTAGTAACTATTTTATTTCCATGTTGTTCAATAAAAGAGCTCTGTTAGCACTGTCGAACTTTAAACACTTGCTAGTTCCCCCCAAACAGAAAGCAAAGAAAAAGCTTTCAGTGGACAATAACATGTGTATGCGTTTTGGCACACATACTTCTGCTGATATTCTGCAGGTAGATGGGGCAGCAACTGCTGAGGAAAATGTTATGAAGCAAGACAAGAATACCACATTTTCCCTAACAGGCTAAATACGACACTCAGGGTATAAACACAATACGGAGGAGCAATGTGTGAGTGACTCTCAAAATCCTGCTGGCTCTGCAAGCAGCACCATGCAAATGGGGTTATATACACCATCCCACAGACAGCATGGAAAACTGAGATTACTTCCTCAGGACGCTCATCCATCTCTAGGGTCTCATCCTCTTCAGTGTTTTCTTCAGCTCCAGGTGAAGATCCTTTGCTTTTCTTGGATTCTGGCTCATCAGAGTCTTTTACCTGTTCATGGACAAAAAAAACATAAGAAATACCTTAAACCACAAGAGCTACGGTATTCTGGTTCCTGTCTTACTTACACTTCACTTCCCTGGAAGAACAAGTGGTTAGTGTACACTGCAACAAAGGAGTGGCCTACAGCATGCCTGTAGGCACCAAACACTCCATGTCCTCCACTGCTTATCACCCACCCAACAAGATTGTCTTCTCTAGCCATAAGCCAGAAGGCAAGAAGTTGTGACGCACTCTGGAAACTTTGTTGTGGAAGTGCTTGCAGCTTCACTTGTGTTGTGGGTTAAACCCAGTTCGCAACTAAGCACCACACAGCTGCTCACTCACCCTACCCACCCCCCACCCCCGGTGGGATGGGGGACAGAATCGGGAAAAAAAAAGTAAAACCCATGGGTTGAGATAAAGATAGTTTAACAGGACAGCAGAGGAAGAGAAAATAATAATAATAATGATAAAAGAATGTACAAAACAAGTGATGTACAATGCAACTGCTTGCCACCTGCTGACCGATGCCCAGCCTGTCCCCGAGCAGCAATCTCTGCTCCCCAGCCAGCTCCCCCCAGTTTATATACTGAGCATGACATCATATGGTATGGAATAGCCCTTTGGTCAATTTGGGTCAGCTGTCCTGGCTGTGCCCCCTCCCAGCTTCTTGTGCACCTGGCAGAGCATGGGAAGCTGAAAAGTCCTTGACTAGTATAAGCACTACTTAGCAACAACTAAAACATCAGTGTGTTATCACATTACTCTCATGCTAAACCCAAAACACAGCATTATACCAGCTACTAGGAAGAAAATTAACTCAAAACCAGGACAACTTGAAAGCTCAAAACACAGAAAACAGCAAAGTCTATCCCAAGAGCAGCTCTGGACCCCTCAGACAGCAAAGACATTGCTTTGGCTCTGTTTCCCAGAACGTCAATCAGATTTAACATATTCCAGACCCATCTTAGTCCAAAGACAAGCAGCTGGACAAGACTATGAGGGGTTACAGAGGGAATATCTTACCTCCTGGATGTAAGTGATATCCCACACCCTCAGCTCACTGTCAGCACTCCCAGTGATCAGACGCTTCTCTTTGGATATCAAAGCCATCCCCCAAACCTGTCCAGAGGCACAATGTGAGGAATTGGCTTATGGCTCCTTTAACTATCATCAACAGCAGAGCATCTTTAATTGATTTATTTAAATGGCAACCAAGAAGAGACTAGATCTAGCCAGGACCTCCTCCAGGGACACCTGTATTGGAATTGTCACCCACTGCATGTTGATGACAGCTCCTGGAAAGTTTAGAAGTTTCTCATTTGCTCATCTCTAAAGCCTAATGACAAGCAAAATATATCACAGTGCCAGTTTACAACTTCTGAGAGCAGGGAAAGCACCGAGTGAGCCATGACATGTAATCCAAAGTCCCTCCACCCCAACAGCTCCACACACATCCTCTTTACCTCAGTACGGTGTCCAACCAGAGTTTTGAAGCAGTGCTGGGTGTCCAGATCCCACCATTTCACCAATGTGTCTTTGCCGCTGGAACAAAGAACAAAAACTCAAGACATGAGGAAAGACTGCCAGAGCTCATGTGCTTAGAAAAGTGGTAGAAATACAAAACAGCTAGAACATGCCACAACATATCACAGAGCAGCTGCTCAGACATTGAATTTCACAAGCTAAGCAAGGACAAAGTATAGCAATACAAAGGTGCTGCAAAAAGGTATCTAGCAAGTTATTGAAAACTGCTTCCTCCTCTGGATTTGGCTGCAAGCCCCAGTGTCACACAGCCTCCTTTCTCGCTTATTTAGGGTGAGAACAGTAAGTGCAAAGTGCTGATCAATTCAATACTTGAGCAAGAGTATCTTCTGTCAACTGTTTATTATTAAAGGGACACAGCCAACTAGCAGCTCGTGTTGAATAACTAAAAACCAACTCAAAAAACCACCTATCATCTTTTACTTCATGCCTATAATTATAGCCTACTAGGAAGCAATTTTTCTGTCACATTGCTGTGTGAATTACACATACAGAAGGTAAGCCTGCGTAATTCTTCAAGACAAACAGCAAAAATGGTTACATACATAATGAACATATTATCGCTATTCCTTGTTACAATAATTCTAGTTGCTATATTTACCAGCAAATCAAACCCTTTTCCAAACACTATTTTTCAGGATAGTCATTTCAGTTCCACTTAACACATTTGGATTCAGGCACCGGACTTTTGAAATACGCAGACATGACAAAATCATATTCTAAGACACTGGTGGGTCCGAGATATCATGAGTCGAGAAGGAAAATACAAATGGCTGTAGCATCTAGGATGTCTAAATTGCAAGTAAAACCATGCCCGCTTTCCTGATCAACCACTACACTTAGCCTGGCTCACCTCGTGACCAATAGGTTCTTCTCCTTCAAGAAAAGGACTTGAGTGACAGCATCCTTGTGTCCTCTCAGCCGGTACAGACCGCTCTCATTGATGACATCCCACATGATGACATCTGTATCCTGGAACAGACAGAGTGTCTCCAAGGGACTGGCATTTGTCTCTGCAAAATGTCTACCTCTGCTATGAGACAGAAAAGGTTACCTGAGAGCCAGCTTTCTCACTCTGAATTTGAATGTTAGGGATGATTAACGCAAGTGACGTTCCTTCCCCTGAGGTGCATTCAGACCTACAGATGCACCTCTGCCCTGCCTTTTGCTATTCCTGACCTCAGAAGCTTCTCTACCTTTAACAGCTCTTCTAGTATCCCACTCCTGCCCTGCAGTCCCCACTGCTCTCCCAGCCCTGGGCTCCCCAACTCTATCACTGTCTTAGAGCCCTAACTCCTCTCATTGCCATCCTCTAGCAGAGGCCACATAACCCACTGAAAATACCAAACACTTTAGTGCAGGTCAGCCTTCTCCACAGAGCACCTCTATGAAGGGCTGTCCTCCAGATGTGCAACCCTCACCTTTGAACCAGATACCAGCCGGCCACCCAGATGGTCATACTGCAGGGCTGTAACTGCAGCCTTGTGTCCATTGAAAGTGATATTTGCTTCTCCACTTAGGAGGCTGAAGACACGGATTGATCCATCTTCATACCCAACAGCCAAGTGCAGCCCATCTGGAGAAGGGCAGAGGCAACTGACCTCCTGCTTGAGACCCTTAAGGATAAGAACCTGCAATTGTAGGAGACGAAACATATAATGTTGATAAATGGCACGTCAGAGCCAAATACTTACACAGCAGAAAGAATATACTCTGCTCTTCTACAGAACTTCCAAGTGAACACTTCTGACACTTCAGAAGTTCATTTTTCAGCTTCCTGCACTGAATACAGTGTCATTAGCCTCATTTTATAAGGCAGACAGCAGTTAGAAGGGAAGTAATTTCTCATAATCAAACAGGAAACTGGTGCAGAATGTGGCCTGGAACTCAGAAGCCCAAATTTCTGCCCCTGCATTTTAAATGCCAGAGAGCAAGGAACACTGTTTGAGAGTAAAATGTGAAAGCTTTTTTCTGACCCATCCTCTCTTGCTTGGCCTGTCTCAGGACAGAGCTGCTTTTCCACAGACTGCACAAGAACTTGAGAATGATAAAAACATCTCCAAAACAACATGCCAGCAGTCACCACTCTAGGGGCTGTAAAGCAAATCCTGAATTCAGTTTGCAGTAGACAGTAGTACTTACAATGATTTCAGAATCTGACAGGAGGAAACATGGGGCAAAGTCCTTAAAGTTACCCCTCACAAACCCCCTATGGGATACAACTTTCACATGGGAAGCCCAGTTCCACAGCCGAAAAAAAAACTCCAAGACATCCCTGTTTCATCCCAAAACTTTCACACAGCGCTGCTGCTGGTCGCCAGGTAAAAAGGCGACAGCTTTCCAATCACTGTGGCAGCAACTACTCTTCCCCAACTGAGGTACCAAAGGCAAATCCCAAGGGATCAACAATGAGATTCAGCCAGGGCGCACCCAGAGCTGCAGACTCGCACCACAAGCAAAGCTCAAGGAGTGCTCAGACTGCAGAAAAGGGGGGAAACCGTGGAGGTGACACTTCCCTTAAAATGTTGCCCACTAACACAAACAGCTTTGCTTCGGATGGTCCAAAAGCGCCGCACACTACACGCCCCGGCTCCTCATCAGCCCCCCCCCGCGCCCTGCCACCGCAGCCCCAGGGAAGGCCGGGCTCTCACCTTCTCTCCTTTCCGCGTGTCCCACACGAAGACGTGCTCGCAGGCCGGCACGGCCACGCAGCGGCCCCGCTCGCCGCGCAGCGCCACAAAGGCCGCATTGCCCCTGGCGCTGGCCACCAGCCCGAAGAGCGCGGCCGGCCCGTACCGCAGGTACTGCCGGGTGAGGCCCATGGCGGCGCCGAGGGGAGAGCCGGGCTGCGGAGGGAAGGCGCTGAGAAAACCCCGTCTCGCCCAGCCCGGCCGCTGCAACCTGCCGACACGCGTGCCGAGCGCCCGCCCCCTCACTCGCCGAGGCCGGAAGTACGTCCGAGTGAGCGGGGACAGCCTTCGCCGGAAGTGAGGCGTGAAGCCGGCGGCCAGGCAGCCCGGGGCTGGGCAACCCGGAGGGGGGCTACTCCCGGAAGCGGAAGCGCGGGGCGGCCGGTCCGCTTTTCTGGGTGATGTCGCCAAGCCGGCGCCGACCGAGACCCTCTGGCCAGGCAGCGCTAGTAGCGGTAGCGCGGCCTGCCAGTGAGTTGCTGTGCGGCTGCTCCGGGAGAGAGGCTGCCGCTGCCGGCAGTTCGCGCGGATAGGAGCCGAGTGGAGCGGGGAGGGGGTGAGTCGCTGACCGCTCGCCGGCCTCGCCCCGGCGGTGCAGGTTACCGGCAGCCTGGGTGCGGGCGGTGGGTTGCAAGAGGCAGGAGAGACGGTGACCTCCTCCCGGGCAAGGGCGCGACAGCCCGCCTGGGGCCTTCGGGCGCCTCGAGTCCCGCTCGCAGCGCTTTGTTCCGCGTTCCGAGCCTGTCATCCCCGCAGGGCCGCCTCTGCCACGGGAGGCCCCTGGGCGCAACACATGTAGGGGGGAATATCCAGGAGGAGCTTATGTGCACCCCTTTTCTTTTGTCTGCCTCTTACTTGTGCCCCTATTTTTGGCTGTTCATCAGAGGGAAGACGCCGTCGTAGATGAGCTTTTGGTTGGAGCCTCTCTGCTCTTACCTTCTTGTTCATTGCATTTCTCCCAGCTCTTCATGGCAAAATTCTTATTTAGATGCTCTTATGGCCATCTTTGTCCTAGTGTCGGCCTTTATTACCCCTCAGTTTGAGTTGGATGTTTGAGGTTTTTTTCCTAGCTAATGAATGTACTTCATAATTCACATTTCAGAGTTAGCACTTGTGGATGCTATCTTTTAAAAATTATTATCAATTATGAACCTGTGAAAAAGGTTAAATAGTAGGTGTGTATGTGGCAAACTGAAGTTACTTATGTGAGTGCGTTTGTGCTGGCTTAATTCACTAGTATGGTTTAGTAGTTAAAATAAAACCGTAGTAGCCTAGGTATTATGTGCTGGCAATTGAACAGTATGTTTTGGCATATTTGAGTCTTAAGCTAGCAACCAGTGTCATCTCAGCCTTTAAAAAAAAAAGGTCAGGTGGCAGAGTTCAGTCTGCAAGTTCAGTCTGCAAGTTCATTGGGCCAGCGTTCAAACTTACAACTTTACTCTCTTTCTTGCAAAACCTATTTGGGTGAAGGGGTCTTGTGCCTAAGTGCATGACTGTAAGAACTAAGCAACTGTAAGTCTTATTTGCAGTGCTTCAGAATTCACTGAACTGCAAGAGTTGTACGATTTGGGGGGAGGGAGGATGTTTTCATTGGTTCGTTTGTAAGGGTTTTCTTGCTTTTAGGGTTTTTTGGTTTTGGGGGTTGTGGTGGTTTGGGGGTGGTGGGGTTTTTTTGTTGTTTTTTTTTTTAAAGTATGACCCAGGGCTGGACCAAAATCTCTGAAGGAATAGATTATACATACCCTGCTACAAATTTGCTTTTTGTTTTGATAAAGAAATAATAATTTTCAGAAAGACTAAGGTCCTTTCTACACTTGGGAATTTGTGTTCAGCATTTTCAAAATGCAAGATCACAAGCCAGTTGGACCAATTTAATAGAGAAGGTGATTTCATCTTGCACTATGGGAAAAGGTTTGTCTTACTGCAAGTATTTGCATTGCCTTTTTGCATACAGGTAACAAAACAGAAAGAGAGAGCGGTTGAGTTGGAAATCTGTTTTTCTGTTTTCTGCTAGCTCTAATTGCACTGCAGTCTTGTGAAAGGTCTGGCTCCATAGGAATTGCTTTTAGTGGACAGCTGGTGACCTGGATTGATTTTCTTCCTTTAAAGCACCTGGAAGACTCTGGTGAGAATTGGAGTGTGACAAGTTAGCAGAGGAAAGGAGTTGTTGTTACCATTCCATGGATCCCTTGGGTGCTCCTTCCCAGTTTGTGGATGTTGACAGTCTGCCAGGCTGGACTGATGCCTATGAGGCTAAGCAGCTGGACTGTCACCAAAATCCTGTTGAAAAAGCTCAAGTTGATGTTAGATCACCTTTTCCGTACAGGAAAGACATCAATGCGAAAATAATCTTATGGTAAGTTCCATATGGCTCTGGTCTGTTTGTTATCACTTCTCCATTTACTGCAGGATCCCATTGCCTCATATAACAATCACTGCGGGAGAGTAAAGCCTTCGAGCCTTCTTTTCTTGAATCAAACATTACAGGTCTGGGAAGAAAATTATCTTTGTTCACTGTAAATCTACACATCTGAGATTTGCACCATCCTAGGTTATAAATTGCATGTTCATAGGCATTCCTTAATGCAGCAGACTGGAGCTGTACTTCCTACTGTCATACTGTATGCTTAATATCAAAAACTAATTGGGCACTTTGATACAATTTTCTAAATTTTTAAAAAATATACTTGCTGTCTACTAGCTTTTTTCTTTCTTTGCTGGCTTTATTCTGTTTTCACTTTCCTGGTTTAGATCAGTATTTCTTTCTTTCGTGTGGTTCTTGTGGCTTGCTTTGGGCTCTTCTCCCCCACCCCCCCACCCCCCCCCCCTTCTGTTTTCTGTCTCCATGGTTTCCTACCAAATTCTATTGATAAAGTACAGTGTGCTAAGGTGAACTTACTCCATCAGGTTTTTCTTTCCTGAAACTCAGGAAAGAAACTCAGATTACTGCTCTCTAGATGAGTAACTCTTTGTTAATATGAAGAGAGAAGGATTTCTCAGGGACGCAGATTCAGGGATCCGCCTGAACCTCTTTCTGGTTCATACATGCAGGAAATGGGATTGTTCATGGATTTCCTGAACCTGATTAAGTAAAGAAAGAGAAAAGTAAAAGGTTGAACATCTCTTATGACTTGGGCTTGGGTATAATAAATGTGTGCAATTTAAACTGTTATTTGAATCCCTCCCTGTGCATGAGAATCTTTATTTCCCTTCCTATGCTCTTTGATCCCAAAATCTCTAATGGCAGCTGCTGTGACAAAAAGCAGGTCAGAGTTATGCTACTCCATTGTCTCTTGTGCATCTCTGCTTTGTTTATCTTCTGCATGTCTGATCCTTGAACAGCAGAATGGACGTGATCAAATTGTGTGTTCACAATTTCAGAACAAAAGCAATGAAAACTTGTCTAGCCACAGTGTTACTCTAGATCTTCAGTGGTCTGAGGAAGAGTAGCAGCAGCAGCAAGGTGCCCTGAATAGTGTGTATGCAAACTGAAAAAAAGTACATAAAAAAAAATTGTTGAAGTTTTGAAAGTAATGTACCACAAGGACTGTCTTTATCTTCAAGAGAGAATACATGGTTTTTTTGAAACACATTACACTCCATCAGTTTAGCATGCTGCTTTGCATGTTCTGCTAGTTAAACTGTCCTACGTACAACTACAACACTGTCTTTTCTACATACATCACTAAGTTACTGTTGGGGCTGTGAGTTTTTAAGGAAATGACAGGTTGTATGCGATCTTTATTCATCAGTTAGAGGCAAAGGATGATTCTGCATGGTGAGCGTGTCAGGGTATGCTACACTATGTGGGCACTGGAGTACCGTTAATGCTTTTCCTTTAACTTGGTATTTCCTTGCTTGTCAGCACTTATTTGAGAATATCCTGCTTAATCTTACATTTAGCCTGCAATAAGCTGTTTCCTTGTTTCCTTTTTTCCTCAGGAAAGGAGATGTAGCATTATTGAACTGCACGGCCATAGTAAATACCAGTAATGAGTCTCTCACTGATAAGAATCCAGTATCTGAAAGTATATTCATGCATGCTGGGCCTGACCTGAGGGATGAACTCCAGAAGCTCAAAGGTAAGTGGCTGGAGATGTTTTTATCTTAATGAAATCTACTGTGCTTGCATAGTACAAAGCATCAGGATTTGGGTATAAACTAAAATCAAGGAATAGTTGTTGTCCGCCCCCCCCCCCCCCCCCCCCCCCCAACGTCTAGTGTTAACGTGAAACAAACGGAGGAAATGCATGCCAATCTAGTCTCTTCTCTTTTTGCCATTCAGGTTACAGATCGTTGAAAATCTGTGACACGTATTTGAGTTGCTGAGCCCTTACTTTGCGATACAATAATTCCCATTGTTATCTGGAGCCACTTAGAGTAGTTAGCTTATCAGAGCTTTTACTTGAGGGGCCAGTCTTGTACCTCTTCAGGTTTTGCTCTTATTCTGTTCAGTGTGTATATGCTGTGGAAGACAGGAAGAACTGAAGTTCATCATGGCAAAAATTAAGTGGGTTCTAATACTCTGTCTATCCTCTTTCAGGCTATTAATATACACACACAGTCTTTCAGGAAACTATGGCAATAATGGACTGATAAAACACTGCATGTCTAAATAAAGTCTTAGTGACTAGTTAAATTGTTCAGTTCATTTGCCTCTTCTGTACAACAAAAGGCTTTATTAGAAAGTTAGAAGATCATCCCTAATGGAAGGCTATTCTGGAAATGGATGAGATTTGCTTTACCTAGATTCTTTATTAACAGGGTTTGTGGCTGATAATGAAATTTACAAATGCTCAGCTTTATTTCCAGTCCCTGTTAGATGAAGACTTTCCTTATTTTGTGTGTGAGGAACAAAAAGTTTTTAGTTATCCAAGGTTATACAGAGGTCTGATATAGTTTGTAGATGAGAATTCACATTTCTACTAAGTATGGTACTGAGCTGAATTTTGAGACCCAACTGATCCCTGAGTAGTACTGCTCACTCTATTGGGTAACAGCTCTATCTCCTTATTGTGTAGTAAGAAAACTGATAGAAGAGCCATAATATTTCTAATATAAACTCTCAGTAGCTTAAATTACAATTGAGTAGGCATCCTCTGTTGTTATAAAACCATATTTTGCTGATTCAGCTTGCTTTTTGTGAGTAACCTGGAAGTAAAACGGGAGGAGGGGTAACTATTTTATAGGAGAGGGAAAAGTCAGTGTGTGTTTCGGGTGGAAACAACTGTTAAAATACAGCAGATGTTATAGAATGGTTAGAGGTAGGACAACATGCCAAGGAGTCCTTAAAAGTTGAGATCTGTCACCTCTGTATGGAGTTATTTGTGAAAGTTGGGCTTAACTTCTTAAATTCCCCTTTACCATGCTGAGTTATGTGTAGTTTTGCATCCTCCCCCCCCATGATGATACTGATGTCTCCCCTCTGTAATGCATTCTGCAGGTTCACAACTCCCTGTACATGACAGTTTCCTTTTAATCTTGTGACAAGAGCTCAGAAATCAGTTCTTGTGTGACGCTCTACTGGTGTGTTGCATGGGGGAGGAAAGAGAGGCTGGGTTCCAGCTTTGGCTTCTGTGCACCCTTAATATGTTTGTCACGGTAGCGGAAGTGGAAGGGAGCTTAGTTAAGAAATTAGTTTATGATTTTGTCACCTCTGCCTTCTTTTTGCGCTCTTTCCCATTTAACTTTGAACTTTTTTCATAGGAGAATGTTCTTGGGAAGAAGTGAAAATGTATGGTCTTTGCTCTAAAGTTGTAAAATGAGTGCAGTGGTGATTTTCAGTTAGTTCTCTCCTGCTTTATAATCCTACTGCTTGGTATATATTCATATTTCATAGACTCCAAGAAGAATCATGACCTTAAAGCATGTGATGTGCTGACTTTTCAAAGGCCTGTGCTTTCTTTAAGGCTCAGCTAACTTTTGCGTTCCTGGGAACAGTATGTAGTTTTGATTAACACAGAAATAGTACAGCCAAGGGGCCAGGCTTGCAAATGAAGTGCTTTTGATATATGCTTGCCTATCAACACATACTTGTTGCAGGCTAATAAAGACCTTCTGTAATAGCAATACATAGTAGTCTTCCAACTCCAGTGAGACTATCTCTCCACTGCACACTTTATATGGAGGATTCAGACTTTCCATTTTAAACTTGGAGAGAAGCTGTTCTAATGTTTGAAATCTCATCGGATAAACAAATAAGATCTTGACTTTGTTCCCAGTTTTGCCACAAACCTTGACCTGTGCAGCTCACTCTACTTGCTCACCTCTAGATAACCTGTATCTTAAAATAGGAATGATACTTGCTGCTCAGTTTTATAAATTTTGTAGAGATCTCCAAGTAGAAGGCATTGGGAAGTACTAAGTGTGATGTAAGTGTAGTTAGAGATTACTGATGCTACATCTGGTTGTCTGAATTTATTAGTTTCCCTACTGAATTCACAACTATACCTCGGTCAAACTTGCTTCATTCTTTTTCATGAGACAGTTTTTCCTACAGGCCTTTGCTTGCTCTTTTCAAGTTGTGTGACTTGGATGGACCATGCAGGAAGAATAGTAACTTGATATCTGATATATTAAGTGTTTCAGTTTTAGCTTCCACTTTTTCCATGTTGTGCTTATTTAGTTGCTCTCTTGAGCTGACATGTCTTAGAGGATGTGCAGTAATTCAGAAGAGTATACTTAGTTTTAGTATGCTGTTATATTCCTTCTGATTAACCCAGAAGAAACAAGGGGGAGGTCTATAGAAGCTAACGATGCGATTTATTGGATCAAAACGTTTACAAGATGTTGGCTTAAAGGCAACGTGTTGTTGCCATTAAAAAGACATGCTTAAAGTTTTGAGTAAGAGAGATTTTCAACCTGGAATGTCTCTTGCCATAAAATATGCTTCCATGCATGCTGATAACCTGCCTGAGCACCACAAGGAAGAGAGTGGAGTGGGAGAGGTGAATGCTCCTATTCAGTGGGCAGCTTCATGATTGACTTAAGCCAAGCTACTGCAGTGCTGCTGCCAGAAGGGTGGTTGCAGCTGCTTGTTAACATCTCATTCCTTTTCATGGGCACCAGCAACCTGTAAGATCAGGTTGAAAGCTAATTCAGTGAAAATACTAGTTTTCAGCCAGATCAGAAAGCTGAAGTGCAGCTGTACAGGCAGAAGAAAGAAGGTGGAAAATGCTTGTCTTTGACAGTAGGGAAAGAGAAAGACTAGAAGTACTTCTTAAGCTGTCCAGAACTGGAGTGGACTAGATTTGGGTGAAGAAGGGGAGAGTTAGCAGACTTTTCTTCCAGGTACCAAAGAAAAAACACAGTAGCTGTTCCTGGATTTTTCATTATCAGAAATGTATTGACAAACTGAAGGGAATAGAGGGGTTTATGGATGTCATTGAGGGTTCTGACAAACTGGTTTCCCTTGTGAAAATTTATGGGAATTGAGTATCAGTAACTTGCAAGGGATAGCCAAAGAGCAGTCAAAACCCAAAAGAGATAAAGACATAAAGTATCTAGCATGCAGTAAATGATCCTAGAGTATGTAATTGGAGGGTGCTGTGAACAGAACAATTAAATGTGTTGCTTGAACTTTCTTGCCTTGAGACTAGACATCTGGTCTGTCAAGAAAGTATGATCTCCATGAGAATCATACTTCTGCCTTGTGGACACGAAGAAACTTGCAAAACAAAGCAAGCTACCTTGTTCTGGGAGCATAGATGAAAGAAGTGCTTGATCTATTTATTTTTAATAGCTTTGCCAACAGCTGGTGGGTTTAATTAAGGAGACTTGTAGTCCTTTTATCCAAAAAGCAATCTCCCCAAACCAACTTATTAAATTCAGAAGGACTTTTTATTGCTGGTTGTATAGCATATTAGCATATTTGTGCATCGGTTCTCTGCACACTGTTAAATCATTTCTCCCTTTGGCTCTGTATGTAGCATAGTAAGCACTGCAATTAAGATGGCGTTTCTAGCAGTTTCTGGTTTGTCCTTATATACATAGTCTTAAAATTGAGAGGAATGAGCACAGCTCTCACCTCCTCAACCTGACTAGGTGATACTAAGCAGCTGTTATGAGATAGACATTGAATATTAAGGATAGCATTCTAAAACACTGACTTCTATATATGGAGTTGTCTTACCCTGGAGGAAGTCAAGGGCTTGAATACTTCTAGCTTTCTTATCATGACGTTGGCATTTATCCTTGTGTTTATTTTTTTCAGGGTGCAGAACAGGTGAGGCTAAACTCACCAAAGGATTTAATTTGGCTGCACGTTTCATCATTCACACAGTGGGACCCAAATACAAAAGCCGGTATCGCACAGCAGCCGAGAGTTCTCTATACAGCTGTTACCGCAATGTCCTGCAGCTTGCAAAGTAAGCACACGACAACTTACATGAGGGTTTGCCATCCACGGCACATCTGTTCTAGACACTTGGGTCTGCACAGAGGCCAAATGGCTGTGAATATCTTCTTATGTATGCTGGATTTGGTTAAGGATATGAGAACATTAGTGGCTTCATGGTATACTTTATGCCTTTTGTTACCTGTCTTGTGGTGTAGATAAAATGTGCAGAGAGATCTGAGCTGGTTCAAGTCCTGAAACAGTGTAGCTAGAGCTGTGCAGCTTTCAGTTACTCTGAGGGGAAGCAGCATTGATAATTGCATTGGGTTCTGTGCTGTGAAAAGCTTTAAATTAGCTTGCTCAAGCAGCAACTTCATGTGTGTCTGCAGCCACATAGACATACCTACAGGCAGATCTGACTGCTGTATCAGTTCATATATTTGGCCTCTCTGCCTTCGTACAACAGCCATCTAAAATTCCAAGTCAGGGTGCAAGGTTATTTCTAAATCCACAGTTGCTGCAGATGGGTTTGTAGTTTTTACTCTTTCATCGGTGGTATTTTCTACTTCCTCTTAGCTAACAGGGTTTTTTCTTTCTATTTTTCTGTCGTCTTTCCTGTATTCTGTTATTCTCCTGTGACAGCTGTTGTAATGGTAGCAGTCACAACAAATATCTGAACAAGAGCAATGTCAGAAAATATACTTAATAATTTCTTAGGGTTGGGAAGATCAGTTCTTCCAAGTCTGGACTATGCGTTACAGTACAGTAGTAACTGTTTCATAATCAAGATTACAGCTAAGGTTTCTAGTATGTGCCAGTTTTGTTCTGCCTCAGAAGTAACAAGCAAAGTCAGGTCTGGATTGAAACATGTTAAAAACAATTAAAAACTAATAATTCTGCTTACTGAATTCTGAGTGCCTTTCAGTCAATCTATTCTCTAGAGTAACTTTTGACACTTGTTAAATTTTTTACCAACTCTGAGCTTGCTCAAACTCCTCTGTTGGCAACACCTCTGCTTTACTCTTCTAAAAATGTGGTGCTCAGATGGAAGCATCTTGCTGATCTTACAGTATGTATCACTCCAAGCCAATAATCATACCTAGGATTGAGTCAGCCACCTTGGTCTATGTCCAGATCTCTAACAAAACAAGTGATAGGTCAGGTGGAGGAACAGGAGAATGTTTGCAATAAAGAGCACCTTCTTTTCCCCTCCTTCTCCTCCCTGTCAATCCTATACAGGAAGGAAAGTATTTTGGAAAGGATTGCAGGGAGCTTGAGGGAAGAAATTCTTCATTCAGGATATAAGAAATTGCAGGAACAACATAGCTGAGGTAGAAGGAGAAATCTGAGAACAAACACAAGAGGAAACAGTGTGGAATCATTAATGGTTCCCTCCTTCTCTGCTTAATGATGGTATGTATGCATCTTGCCAGGAAAGAATCCTTCTGCACAAACCTGAATGAGGATTGCTGCTGCCTAGAGGCAGGAAAAAAAGTACTGGTGTTATCTACTGTACTGACAGACATTTGTTCTCATCTGACCTTCTATTCATTTGTTTTTCTTTTTCTGGATTTCAGGGAACAGGCAATGTGCTCTGTAGGATTTTGTGTCATTAACTCTCTGAAAAGATGCTACCCCTTGGAGGATGCAACCCACATAGCACTGCGTAAGTTTGTTGGAAAGTGACATAAACTGGATGGCAGTATTCAGCAGATCGCTTACCTCTGACAGGCTGCTGTTGATATGGGGAAGCCCTTTTTTTAGGGGGCTGTAGTTTGTTAGAGGCTGTAAAAAGGCAAAGCCTTCCATGGTTGGTCAGGAAATGGAGGATAAAAACAAATGATACTTTCTCTGAGCAGTCATCAGTAAAGATCCATGGGAATCTGTGCTGGAACTTGTAGTCTTCAATACGTTAATTAATAACCTGAAAAAGATGCTGAACAGTGAGGTGAGAGAGTTTGCTGGTAATAGAAAATTGTTCAGAATAGCAAAGATGAGGCCTTATTGTGAATAGCAATGATGGACCTTAAGCAACAGAGTGAATTTCATCTGGCATTTTAGTGTCATCAGCATATCCAAATATAAAGTGATATTCTTCCCTCACAGACTTGGTATTGACTATGATATTCTTCCCTCCCTGGTTCTTACTTTTCCCTTTTCTCTTTTGACTTTTTCATTTCTGTTGGCCTGCTCCTGTCTGCTTTCCACCACCCAGTCCCTGGACCTTCCTGCATGGTACTCCTGCACAATAGGAAAGTTGTTGCAGGTGGAAGGAGTGGGTTTTCCTCTTGCTGTGCAAGCTGACTGGAGAAATCTTTCTTACCCTCTGCTTAGCAGAGGTGCTGACACTGCAGAAACAGATTTGTCCGTTGTTTTCTCTGTTATCTGCCTGTTGAGTGAGACATCTGAAAACATCTGCTCACATAGGTTCAGAAAACTGTTTGCTGTGGAACTGCACAACTGAATTTGTCCTGTAAAGTAGTATTGCAGGTCAACCCAATTACACATTAATTTCTGTACAGGAAGTATTTGAAAATAGCTCTTTTTTTTTTCTTCTGAACTGCTGTTTCTTGAAGAACTCTCACTAATGTATTCTCTATACAGTAGACTTCTTTATTGCTTTCTTCTGTTGTCTCTGTAAGGCTATATGCTACTTGATAAAATACTGCTAGACCAACCTATTTGTTTGGACACTTTCTCTCTTGGCAGTCTGACAGGAAAGCACTTGAAAATCCTGACATGTGTCAACATTATTGCAGCTCAAGGACCTCATCTGTACATGTACAAGGACATGTCTGACTGGAAGCTTGGTTACAAAACACTTCCCCCCTCCCCCCCAGCTGCAAATGTTTAGGAACTTGACTGTGTCCCTGTATTACGCTAAAGCTTTGGGGGAGTCCAAAAAAAGTAATAAAGGAAATAAATTATCTCATGATTTACAAAAATAATTTTTATATTCCTCTTTGGCATAGCTGGCCCCAGAGGTTTTGTGTGGCTGACTCTGTCTTGTACTAGCTTCTGCTATGGCTTGCTTATCATCTTGCTTTCCTGATAACTTAGGGCACAATGACTTGTTCTAGGAATATCTGGTTTTGCCAGTTTGCACAGGACATTGTAAAGGAAGGATTTGCTTTGATTTTGCAGGACCATAGAATCACATACCACAGACTGAGGAATACCTAGTAAGCTAAAATCAGAGAGACTTTTCTCTCTAAAGTGAGAAGCAGGAGAGAGAGTGGAGATAGAACTTCCAATATGGCCAACAACCCATTTGGTGTGTTAAGCTACCACTTAATCCACACTTGCATACAGCCTCTGGAACTATCTTGTATGAGGAGAAAGATGTGTCTCTCTATTCTGCACTCTGACTTCCTCACTTGTAGTCATGTGTGTAAATGTCTCCTCCTCTTTTGCTAACTACGTTTAATCTTCCTTGCAGGCACAGTTAGAAGGTTCCTGGAGATTCATGGAGAGACTCTGGAGAAGGTGGTGTTTGCAGTCTCTGAGCTTGAAGAGGTATCTCCTTGATGTTCATTCCACCAAAATTCATGGGCATATTTGATCTTCTCTGCAGCAGTGTTAACTCCTGCGTTGTAGAGCTGGATTCAGATTTCCCCTTCAAATCACATAGGCTTTTGGTCTCACAGCATCCTTCTGTCTCCTACTAGCATAGCATCTTTTCCAGTACTGTTTATGCTCTTAGCAGTCTCTATGGACATGTTCAGAATCTTTCCACTTCTGGATTCCATGTTCCTGAGCCATGCACAGGAACCAATACTAGAGGTTATAGCATGCAATTGTGCTGGATGGCATCTGCCAGCCAGAAGGTGAATTCCTCATAAGATTTCCTCCTTACACAATGCTGCTTCCCTTGTGCTTTAAAAAGGCCAGTTTAGCATGCCCACAAGATCACCTGCAAACTTCTTAAACATTGCTTGCTGTCTTGTTGAAATAACAAGCTTGACGTTTCATAATCTGTGTTCAGACAGATGCTAGCAGTTTGAACATTGACTTCTCTTGTATATCGGACTTGCTAATGGCTGTTCCTGGGCAGAATACCCACACTGTGTTCAGGTTCTGTGGTATCTGGATGAGGAAAATACTGACTTGTTGGGGGTTCTAAAACTGCTAATCAGTTGGAGAGAACACATGAAGTGTTGCAATGTTCAGTAGAGATTTTCACTATTTTCCTCCATGTGGGGAGGGTTTCTCTTGGTTGATTGTTGCTTTTCCTTTTTTCCTAGTCAGATCACTAAAAGTGATCTGTGTAGTGGTGCATTTTAATATAAGCAGCCTTCTCTGGAGTCTGTCATCCATGCATATTGTAACTTCATTACAAAGCTAAAGTATCTGCAATCTACCTGAGTTCATGCAGATTAAAGCAGAGTCCTCCCAAGGTCATTTTTCAGTGTGGCAAAAAAAAAGTTAACCTTTATCAAGGTTATCTGCCTTTATTGCCAGGTAGCAGCCCAAAATAATCCATTGAGGGAAATGGTACTCTGCCTCCAAACCTCTGAGAAGATCCCTGCTACAAGAGCAGCTGTTACTTAACTGAAGAGCAACGATGCGTGATAGACCTTCACGCATTTTTCTTATTTGTAGGCCACTTACCAGAAGTTGCTGCCTCTGTATTTTCCAAGATCCTTGGAAGAAGAGATACAATCCTTGCCTTACCTCCCTGCAGATATTGGCAATGCAGAAGGGGAGCCTGTAGTACCAGAGCGGCAGATCAGGATTACTGAAAAGCCAGGTGTTCCGGATGGTGAGTTCTTAACTGAACCTTGAATAAGTATCTCTGTGTGAAAGTCAATGGCAAAACAGAAAAGGCACATGGGAAGCAGAGAGATGTTTTCCCACCTCACGCAAGGCAGGCTGTGATGAAGAGAGTTATCAAGCTGCCTTGTTGGCTTCCTGTGTTCCACAGCAGTAACTTCTGCTTTCTACCTCATTGTGTAGAGTGGTGTGGTTAGAGGATGTGGTAGAGCTGTTATTCTGTCTTTTCTTTCTTGGGGGGAGAGGTGGGGTAGTTCATTCCCTTTGCAAATTTTCTCCCAAGGTGATTAGGAACTTTGCAGGTTTTTTGCAGAATCTTATGCAGCCCCTAACTGAAAAAGACCATTATTGTTAATGGCTATCATATATTAGCAAAATGTTGCTTGTATATTAGCAAATGTTGTCTCAAATGATAAGATTCTGTTGATACAGCATGTGCATCAAACTACTAGATGCTCAGTGAAAACTAGCAGAAACTCCCTAAAAGACAGAGGAACTAGATCAACCCAGAGATCAGCATTTGGGAAATGGCTGTCAAAGCTCAGTGAAAAGAAGTCTGTTTGTAAAGAGGTTGCCTAGATGTCAGGGTTGAGGAGGTGAGATACGAGTAGCAAAACAATTTGATATATAAATGGGCATAACTTGCACGTTCTGCCTTACTTATTAAGCAGTGCTGTGAAAGTTTTACACTTCTTCAGGCGAAGCCTTAAACCATCAAAAAGCAGATAACTTGGAATGGGTTTCAAAGATTTTCAGCTTTTGCATGGCCAGTTGGGATAAGGCTGAATATGCAATGAGGATACAGACAACTTAATTTTTCTGTTCACAGTTTGATACCTGATATACCCTACTCCTGCTGATCAGACTCCACTCTTTTTGTTTGGTTGGTTTTCTTCCCTGTCCAAACTGCTGGTCAGAGTGGTATTTGCAGCTGTGGCTGATCAGTATGAGGCATTCAACCACTAGCTAGCAATTTGTGAAATTACTGGCTTTGCATATGTAGGAGCGAATGGGTATAGCAGAATCCTGCACTTTTTGTCCCATTGCTACTATAGCGTGTCACACTAAAACTGGGAAACTCAATTCCCATCGAGGTTGCCCAGAAGAGGTAGTGCTAGAAGCCTTAGCAATATTCCTTGATGACATCAAGTTCAGTGGAGCATTCTGGTATTGTCACCAGCAAGCGAGCCCATGCTCTTGTGCTTCATCACACAGTCGTGTTGTAAACAATACTATAAAAGTATTCAAACTTGGGTTACCACCAGCTCTACAGCATCTGTTCAAGCAGTGTCAATGATATAAAAAGAAGTGAGCCCTTTCTACAGTGCAGCTTCTAAACTGAGTAAAGCTGCAGCATCTGTCCTTCTGCATATTTATTTTTCCCCCCTATGACAAGTAGGACAACTGTAAAGCCGTCTTTCTCTCCACACCTTATTTTCTGAGAGTTAACCATTATCCCTTTGTTACAAGCTGATGACTAGGACTTGCCCAGTTAGTTTCCAGGCAACCCAACATTTTAAGGGAGTCCGTAGTTAACAATCACATGCCATAGTCTGTCAGTGGTACTAGTGAGATATCAGAGCCACATCATGGTATATTGTGGTTTTTTGTGTTAGTTTGTAGCATGACAACTGGGTTGGCTCACTGAGATGTATAGCAGTTCATCAGCAGCATTGCTGTCTTGTACACAGCTTGAACATTTTACACTACCTTTGTTTCTACTGCAGATGCTTCAGATGAAGAGGGTCTGGAGGCAGATTTGTCTTTCATTGGTTCCCATGCTTTTGCCCGCATGGAGGGAGACGTTGATAAACAGAGACGCCTCATCCTTCAGGGACAGTTGTCAGAGGCAGCACTTCAAAAACAGCATCAGAGGAAGTGAGAATTTCCTTGTCTGTGTGAATGTTTTGTGTTAGTTAGCTGTTCAGAGGACCAACCCTTTATGATGATTTTGTTATCTGTAAAGCCTAATCTTCTGGCAAGGAAATACAGATAAAGCCTGGTGCCATCCTGGATCGCTGTGGTAGCCTCTTTGGCCTGAAGGGAGAAGGAAAGGGGCAGTAGGAGGAAAAGGGAAGCTAGTGATGAACCCACCAGCATACCCAGTGCATCCGACCAGCTGCCTTATCTCTTTGCCACAAGATGTCACTGTTTTGTCACTGCTTTTTGTAGTGGGGTCACCTGCTTTCAATACTGCTCACTTGCTCCTGAGGCTCTGGGCAGATAGCAAAACATTTTTCTTCTGTCTTTCAAAACAAAGATAAATAAATGGATGCTGAGGCTTTTTTCCTCTTCCCCCCGCCTCCCGCTAACCCTAATGTGTGTGATCACTTTCTTAGAAGCCAGTTCCATGCTGGAGTCCACTTGAGGCATGATGCTTGGCTTGTTTTGTCAGATAAGGCACTAAGTTGTTCACCATTCAAGGGGGGGGGGGGAAATCCATATGTGACACTGGTTGCTGTGCAGTTGTGTTCAACTTCTAGACTTTTTAAATAAATTTTCTTTTTTTTCCCCTATTTTTTTAAACACAAACACTGAGGTATTTAAATGGAAAAAAACTCTGAGATCTTTTCAGCCCAAATGCAATGCCACTATAGTTACTAGTGCATATTTATTGCCCTAGTGAAAATCACTAGGTATATGTAACTAAGACAGTCAAATTTTTTCCCCCAACACTTCTTTCTTTAACAACTTGATAGTTGCTCCATAGGTCAGAAAACCACAACATTAGAGAGAGGGCTTAGTCAGAAAGAGCTTGTTTTGTCCTTCCCTTCCCCTATACTTCTTCAGGCTTCTAATACTAATCCAAAGGGGGATTAGATCTGACCAGATGTTTTTAACTTTCTAGTTATAATCGCTGGCTGTGTCAGGCAAGAGCTGAAGACCTCTCTGATATTGCTTCTCTTAAAGCCTTGTACCAGACAGGTAAGTTCAGGATACCAATGACTGATGTATATTGTCTTAAAGTAAAAATACAAAATAAAAATATAATATTTGCTTTGGACTTGAGTATACAATAAGTCATGTTATTAAGCTAGAAGCCTGGCCAAGAACTAGGCAACATCTTTGTAGTAAAGCAGGAATTCTCTCTTGATTGGCTTTGAAAGACTATGTGGTAAACTCCCAAACTGCTCTGCCTTAACCATCTGAGGATACATGCATATCCTGAATTATCTGTAGCTTTAGATTTAAATCCGTACTGTTGGATTAAGCCAAAGCATAAAGTGCTCTGTATGAGAGAGTTCTTCTTTTGGTCTGAATTATCTCCACCCTTTTGTAAGACAGAAATGAATGTTGCTTTCAGATGATTAGTGTAGAGAATAAGCAGTTACCAAAGCAACCTTTAATACTGCTTTCCTGAACAAAATGGCTTGCTTTATTTTCTTCAGGTTTGGTATGTGTTGCTCTCCTCCGTATGTGTCTCCTAGTACTAATAGCTGAGTACCGTGGGCAGCACATCTTGCAACCTTGAGTTCAGTAGATGGGGAGATCAGGGAGAGATTTAACAACTCAGTGGAGAGTTCAGTGGAAGAAAATAGCTGCAAGGTCCTTGCAGCCTGGGAAGCAGAGATGGGGAACCTGTACTCTCAGTTCACTTTTACTCTTTAGGTAGCATCATACTTGGATGTGAAAACTTGCCATAGTCCCAGTGGCTTGTTGCTGCTTTGCACCACAACAGGAAGAAACAGGCAAGTAGTCAGGTTCTCAAAAGCATAGCTGTTTTTCTGCAGAGAAAGCCTGTTCAGCACTTTGGCTGATATCTTTGGCCCCCTGAAAATCCAGATACTTACCTTGATCTTTGTGCAAATACCAAGGCTGTGTGATACCTTCTACTCAGTAGCTGCAATTTTAAAGTCTTTGGTTTGCCTTAGACAAGGCTCTGTGGGCTGCAGGAGGTCCATAAGGCGTGCTCTGGGAATCTGTGCATTAGATTTCAGAGCTTGATTTCTAGGAAGAAGTTTGCTTTGGTGGTAGAACTGCAAGTGAGTGTTTTGTTGTTGGTTTTTTTGTTTGTTTGTTTGTTTTAAATAAAAGCCATGTTACTACTTGAGATTTGGGTAAATGTGGAGTACACAGGCAACATAAAATTGCAGTCCATAAGACTTAAGTTTCTTGGATGTGATGCACCCTTTTTTGGATCAGAATAGCTACTGGTATAGTAAGAATAGTAACTCTAAGCATATTTCCTCTGCTGTTAAGATAGAAACCAGATGCATTGCAAAAATTCTGAGCTGTGGCTGGTTCTCCCTGGTTTGAAAGCAACCGACTCTAAAAGCTGGCATGACTGAGAGAAATTGAGAGACATATTTTTCTTTCTTTTGTAGGTGTAGATAACTGTGGCCGCACAGTGATGGTTGTGGTTGGAAGGAATATCCCCGTAACATTGATAGACATGGAAAAGGTAGGGCTTTGTAAAACTAGAGTTGTGTAGGTTGAATATGAGTGTTCAGGATGTAAGAGTCTGATTATAAGGGTAATTCAGTGTTAATACTAGAAAGATTATCTGTAGAGGGCTTAAGAGGTCAAATGGAAACTATTTTTATAGGCAGATAAAAATGTATTCCCTTATAAAGCTTTGTGTGTGTTGGGCTGGCTTTTTCAAGGAGGAACTGGACTATTTTTAGAAAAACGGGCCTAATGTGGACTCCTTTTTCTTCTCAAGAAGAAAGAGACTGGCCCTGCTTCTATAACTGCCAAGACATGAGGAGTGAAGTGTAATGAGTCAAATTAGTTTTTCATGGAGCAAGAATTTATCTCCATCTGTGAGGTCAGCTAGACAAAAAAGACATCTAAGTTATTACAGTCAAGTTGAAGACTTGGAATGTTCACCTCCTTTTGTAGCTGAAACATAATGCCACCCAGCCTCATGATTCCTGGTTTGTGAATGAATTAAAGGAAGCATATTAAGATGTAATGCAACTGTGAAAGAGTTCTTTGCAAAGAAAAATTTCATTTCTTTCTCTCTCAGGCTCTTCTGTATTTCATCCATGTCATGGATCATATTGCAGTGAAGGAATATGTCCTGGTGTACTTCCATACGCTCACAAATGATTACAATCAACTAGACTCTAATTTCTTGAAGAAACTCTATGATGTTGTTGATGCCAAGTGAGTGTCAATAGGAAAAGAACCCCTTCTGGTCTTCCTCTGTGCTATGCACAGTGTTTGTCATTCCCTGTATCTGGTTTCCCATTTATTTTTGAGAGAGTTTTGCTGGGACAAAGACCTAAATAAATAACAAAGGCAAGAGGAAGGAAGATATGTTTTCTTTCCTTCTCAGAACCATCTATCAAACCAGGAAGTTCTGTGCTCTGCAGTCTCCCTTCTGGAGCTGTTGGAGAGGCATACTGGGTGTATTGTCTGTCTCTATCCAGAGTTGGAGCTCCTGGAGCCTGGTATTGTTAAAAGTATGTTGCTAGTTGTGAGGGAAGAGGCTTGGGTAACATAGGTAATCATAATTTGTCCATAACTTTCGCCATCCACATAAAAGACTGCAGGCTATGATGTCTTTACCTGAAAAATAATAATTCTGCCTTTTTTTCCCCCTTTACATTTACTTTTCTGGTATCTGTGCTTATATTAGATGTAACTTTGTAAAATTACATCACAGGCACTTAAGCAAAGTTTTCTATGTTTTGACTATTACGTTGTGTAGGTGATCTTAACTAGAAGTCACTTTTAAAGAGTTTTTCTTTCTTTAAACCAGGTACAAGAGGAACTTGAAGGCACTGTATTTTGTCCACCCAACATTTCGTTCAAAGGTGAGGTATATAGTACAAAAGAAAAGAATATTTTGTGTGTTGGTGGGGTAGCATGTAAGACCGTAGTATGAGGAACATGGAGGTATATAGAAGACTTCCAAAATTAGGCAATATCTTCTGGATCCACGGTCAGAACTTGAAATTCATGCCGATCTTTGATCTAGCTGTAGTCTTCCAACCTTAGTGATAAGCTGAACCCCAATGCAGTGCAGCTATCTGTGCCTTGTTTTGCATGTGCTCTTAACAGAGAGAGGTGGAAGTTTTCCATCTCGCTTCTCTAAGAGAAACATTTTGTCCTTTTTCCTGCTGTCTGGTTGGCAGGGTGACAAACCATGACCAAAAACTCTTAGAATTCTTTTTTGTGTCGTTTGTTTTGTGGGTGTTTCACCTTTTCTGTCTCCACAAGCGGTATTGCATGTGGGCTGCATATCACTTAAGAGCTGCCCTGGTAAGGGCAAAGGGTGGTGCGTCAAGCAGCAATGCGATTAGTCAGGATTATAGAGTGTAGAGTATCAAAGAAAGATGGGAAGAATGCCTCTGTGACATGGAGTGCAGGAAAGTCCTGTAAAGCCTTCAGGAGATGAAAAACTGAACTCGATCAAACAGTAAGATATTATCCTTGACTATAATCTGTGTGGGGCAACAGAAGATGGAGCTCGCTCCCTTCTGTACTTCATACACACTACTCATATTGCAGCAGTATGAGTACTTCAGATAAACTAAGTGTCAGCAGCAGCCCTTCCTAAAATTTTTGTTTGTCCTATTAAAACAGTTAGAAATGTGATCCTCCATGTTCACATCAGATTATTCTGCTTTTTGCTGACATTGATCAAATTAGAGAAAATTATACGCCTGCAAAAAACATCTGTTTGCTCATGTTCGGCAAGAATTTCTTTGCTAAATTTTCGTGTGCACAGCTGGGACAGCATAAGACTTAGAGCTTCCTTGTTTTTATGTAGGTGAGGCTGAGTCTTCCCAACAGCATACCTTCCAGTTTCTGTCAGGATATTAATTATTCCCACAGGGTACAGATCTGAGGTCTGAGTCCTAGAATTAGCTTCCAGCTCTACTCCTGAAAATGTAGGAGCTGGCACAGGACATTACTAAAGTCACAAAGTTGAGTGGAAAAGTTGAAGCTAGGAAGTACTAGTGTTTTAGATTCCCAGCAGCACTTTATCCCCCTCCTCTCTTACCATGCATTTCTATTCGGTTGAGAAATGTTTTTTTGTTGGAGGATGAGAATTCATGTTCACCAGTCCATTACCATGTTCTCTGTCCCTTTGGGAACTGCAGTGGGACTAGACAGATCTGTGGGGCAAACAGATAGTTGGTGGGAAGCAGGGAGGGTGAGAGACATAGAGCACTCTAACTTGCTGGAAATGGAGTTGGTTTGTATCCTATTCTAGCAGCGCAGCTGGAGGCAAAAGAGGATGTGTGTCCATGTCTTTCTGCCAAGCCTTTTCTATAACTGAAAGGCAAGTGGGATTGCTGCTGGCTGTTGCAGAGACATCAGCTTATAAAACATGATGGGGAATATGCAGCAGAAAGTCCTGGTGGAGAAGGTGGCTGCTAAGAGGAAATTATTTTTCTCTCCCCTCCTTTTTTGGCTATTTTAGGGTGGTTGTCTCTGTGGAAGGTTGCTAGCCCAGAAGCCTCAAATCTCTTAATGTTTGGCACATTCAAATCCCTACATGGAGCATTGACTTCCTTCCCTAAAATAGTGGAAAATACCCTATGTCTCAAATGCAGGAGGAAGGCTTGTGCATTCATGCAGCTTCCCAAACCCGTCACCCTTGTACATGTATCTCATTCTTGAATCTCCGATATAAATGGTCCATTTTACTGCGGTATTGAATCCTGGCACAGTGGATGTCTGCTATCTGTTGGAGTCGCATTGCTTATTTCTGGGCTAAAAGGGATCAAGAGGCTTTTCATCATGCCTCTTGGAAACTCATGTGCCCCTAGAAAACAATCATAGTTCTGAAAGTGCTTCATAGTGCCAACGATGATTGTTTGGTTTCTAGATGTGCAACTTTTAAATTATGTATATTCTGAGGATAATTGCCTGTCTAGAATACATGGTTTTCACTATGCAGGGAGGAGGGTTCAGCAGTTGTCCTAAAACACAGAGTAACTGAAGCAGGGTGTGTCACTGCACAATCTGTTTTTATTCATGCTTCGATGTGAGCATTCTTGTGATCTGTGAAGAACTTTATTCTCTTGTAGTGCTGCTGAAATGTAACTGTTCTTATGATGAAATCACATCATAGGCAACAGCAGTTTTTTTAGGCTGGCAGCGACTCTTGCAGCGTGAACACTTCACCAGGATTTAGATTAAGATACCCTTGAAGTACAAGTTCCTTCATACTCTTGCGTGTAAATGTACTTGTTATTGCTATAGTTGCTGATATATAAATAAAGGGCTCTTTGGGGCATTTTTGTGTGAAGCCTCTCGGCTCCCCTCTTTGAAGAGCTCTTCAAACAAAGCTTTATAGAGCTTGGTGTGTTCTGAGTGAAGTGTCAGTGGCTGGATCTGAAACAATCTCACCCAGAGAAGTTCTGTTTTCATAAATTTAGTAACTTGGCTGTGAAATCAAGAATATTTCAAAACTGAAACATACTTGAATACTCAAATTAGATATTCATAATCATCATAATCTTTATATTGATCATGAACAATTTTTGTCTTTTTTTCTGTAACAGTCATAAAAGCAGTTTCTGGAGATCAGATGCCAATAAAAAGGTTGTTGCAAATCACTTATGGCTTTTTCTACATAAGATCCTTCCAATTGTAATAAAATTTCCCTGATTTTAGTAAGTGTCTCTTTGGGGTATGACCCAATTAAGAGATTGGTGACACACTTTATCTGTGTTTTGCTGGTTTTTTGAGGGAAAGACATCTGATACTTTAACCTTGTGGTTTTCTAGCTTGGCAGAGTGACTCTGATAGCCTTTTATTGAGATTCAGAACTGCAGTACAAGAAAAACAAAGCAAAACTTCAGCATATGACAAGATTTTTAATGTTTTTGACTGCTCTGGTATAAATTATTCTACTTTCAGTGTATTAACAGGGATTTGGTTTAAGTTAAAGTTCTCTGTTCTCTTACCGATAAGGAAATGGCTGCTCTCGTATTACTGTTTCTATAACCTGTGATTATTGAGAATGGAGATAATAGAAAAATTCTCTAGAAACATATTTCTGGCCCCCTCCCTTTTTTCTGTGTTACTGGGTAAAATGTGTCAAACTGCAATGGCTTGTATACTGAGAGGGGGGGGGGGGGGGGGGATAAAAATCACTTTTCCCAGTATCAGTTTTCATGATGGCTGCAAAAATATTCCCTATTAGACTTTTATACATTAAACATCTGTAGCAATTATGTTTAATGATTGTCATTCATAATACACATTGGAATGCATGCTACTTTGGTACAGGATTGAGAGAGTATTTTTCACTCATTAAACTGTCATCCAGTGTCACTCATAAGAGGTCTTGTTAGAAAAATATAGTAAATAATGGATGCCAGTAATAGTCTGTTTCCCTGCTTTATGCTAACATAAATCTTTAATTCGTCCCTTAAAATAATGAACCGATCTTAAATGTACTGTCCTGTTCTTTACCTCCTTTTCTCTCTTTCGTTGTTACTTTCTCATGAAAATATGCTGTTTTGAGGAGGCAGCATAGTTATTCCAGGACAGTTTTCAGGCATCAACTTTTTCTTTAAATGTTGTATTCAGTCAGATCATTTTTATTGACCTAATGTTTTAGTTTATTTGAAGCTCCCACTTTCCTCAAGGCTTTTCTTGTGGTTTTACTTCTTTTCTGTTAACTTACTGCGGTCAAAGTACAACTATCAAACAGAATCACAGAATGGTTGAGATTGGAAGGGACCTCTAGAGATCATCTGGTCCAGCCCCCCTGCTCAAGCAGGGTCAGCAAGCACTGGTTGCCCAGGACCATGTGAGTGGTCCCTAATATGAGCATTTGTGATCTGTAGAACAGTAACCTCTGGTTCTCACAAGTGTTTTTCTTTCCCTTCAGACTGCCAGGAAAAGACTAGATAAGAAATGAACAAAAAGTAATATAGTGCTTAATTTTGGAGAAGGTGGGTTGAAAAGTAAAAGTTTGTGCAGTCAATCTAAACAGTAATATTTAATAACTTGTAGAAATATCAATGGTGTCTTCCTGGCCTTTGCAAAACAAAAATTCTTTATCCTGTTTACATCCAAAAGAGGGAGAGGTGTGTATACTTAAAGAAAAATCTTGTAGAATAAGTTGATAAGGCTTATTCTTGTAGAATAAGATGATACAGCTTTGATAAGAAATGTGGTAAAACAGAAGGACACGCTTACTCATTCAGCGAACCCAAAGCAGAGGGGAGACTTCCGTAGGACCTTTGAACAGCTGAAAGTCTGTCTGTCTCTCTCCCTCGAATTGCCTTTTCTGTGAAAACTTGAAGGCAAAGGGTTAAAAATGCTTCTGTCAGAGTCAAATAGATCATATTCTGAGCTGGCTAAACTGGAAGTGAAAATGTGCCACTATACAGATGTTTTTTTGAAGACAAATAGCAGAATAGTTGTCACTCTTACACAGTAGAAAGGGATCTTAAACTGGCAGTTGGGGAGGAGTGAGTGTGGGGTCAGAAAACACTAGCTTGAAAGCTCTCAAGACAGTGCTTGCTAGCGGTCAGTGGTGTGTACTTCCTGACCTTGTTGTGTTATTGTCATGATATTAGCGTTTCAAGTTTAACTCAAGCCTTTTTAACTATGGAGTATTATGTTGAACTTGAAGGTTTTGAAACAGCACCATCTTCATTTGTTTATGTTGGGGTTTATTTTCAGGTCTCGGCATGGTTTTTCACAACCTTTACAGTCTCAGGGCTAAAGGACAAAATCCACTATGTGGAAAGCCTTCAGCAGTTATTCACAGCCATACCCCCAGAACAGATTGATCTCCCCCCTTTCGTCCTCGAGTATGATGCCAGGGTAAGTGACTTCATGTGGCAAGCATCAGTCTTTGCTCCAAAGTGTAGTTCTTGTGCATGTCCCATTCTGCTCTGCAAGAGCTTTAAAGGGGCTGACTTCCACATCTTAAGAATGGGGAGAAGAAAGGGAGGGATCCTGGAGAGTCTAGTTTTTCTTCTGTGAGTAACAATTTTCTTAACTTTTTTTTTCTACATCAGTCCAAGTAGAGGGCTTGGCCAAGAAGCAGACTCCTTTCCCATTAGAGCAGTCTCCTATGCGCATAAAAGGCATACTACCTTTTTTCAGCCAAGAACTGTAATATAACACACTAAGAGCCTGTGGACAAGATAAAATTCATGTTATATACCTGCTATATATCTTACACTGACTGCAAAGAAAAAAAAAGCTGTCTGTTTCATCTTCCCTGCCCCACATATCAACAAGCATGCAGGAAGGAAAAAGTGAAGTTGGGAAAAATGGAACTGTAGCAGGGTGCCTTGCCTTTAGTGTTGGTCCCTCTTCCTCCTCTCTTCTCCATCCCAGGTCTCTAACCAAGTAGTGGAATGAATATGGCTTGCATTGGCCAAATCATTCCAGAGGATGTGCTGTAACTCCAAAGTAACAGCCAGAGCTGTGTGTCTGCATAGGCAACTTTGTCTTGAACTGTCTGACTGGCTATGCTAGCATTTGTGGCTTCCTTGCATCACAGCTTTGGCTTAATGGCAAAATTTTAACCTGCGCTTTTTGCTTAAAACAGAGGCAAAACCAAGGCCTGGTTTTGCCTGGTTACCAGCACAGTCCTCTCCTGGGTGAATTGTGGCAGTCACTGTACTCATGGAAGACAAAGCCAGGAGTACCTGTTTATTTCTGCGTCTGTGTCATCATCCATTCACCAAGGTGTATGGGGGAAGACATGTTCAACTGCTCATTCTGTTCTCATTGCAGGAAAATGGGCCTTACTATTCTTCTTATCCTCCATCCCCTGACTTGTGATCTGCAGTCCTCCAATGCTGCTGGTTTCCCATGGATCCAATGACCTGATGCCTGCCAAAACTTGTGCATTTGCCCATGTACAGAATTCAGAGAGAGGGTTTTCCTCCCCCAGCTCTGGTATTTTTTTACTGATGAGATATTTTCAAGCACTCAAGCAATCAGAGAACTTTATGCCACTGTGAACTGTACAACTATTTCAAATATATTTATCCAATGGAAAAGTTGATTTAAAGATCACTAGGTGCATTTTATTTTGGGTTTTTTTTTTTTTTAAGCTGTTACATTTATTTCTGGATAGACTTTCTCTTTTCTGGGAAATCCATCAAAAGCACTTGATCAACTATTGTCATCTTCCAGCTCAGTTGAATACCCATTTCTGACTGGTCTGTGCAGTACCAGCCTGACACATTGCTTATCATATGGTCTCTGTGTTTCACATCTGACTACCTTCCCTTTCTGTTAGTACTGATTACTTTGGTCTTGACCCAGCAAAAGTATCTGGAATTGGGAATGCCATGTCTGCAGGCTGAACAAAGCACTACAGCCAAGCTAAGATTACTGCAAGACTTAGTACCATAAATGATAGGTGAGCTAGGAGCCTTGATAAAGTCCCTGTCAGTTATCATTGGATGATGTGACACATCAGGATGCCACTACCCTCCCAGTAAGAATAAAATTGAAAAGCATTTGCGGTTTCTTTTCTCTAACTATAGTTGTTTATGTTCTCCTTTTGATATGGCCAGATGTGTGTGCATGATAAATGAATGCCGTCTGCCTGAAGTGTGTATGGAGGGAAGAGGGAAACAGTGACTCCAGCCCAACCTCTTGTGGCAGAGGTTGTTTCTTAGAGATATCAGTGTTGCTTTTATTTCCTGTTACGCTGACACTCACTGATTTTTGACAGACACAATACATGTAAGTGAGCTCAGCCACAAGTTACTTATGGAACAGGATGTGAAAAATTTTTCAGCCTGCCAATGGAAAGCTAAAAGAGGAAGGAGAAGGCTTCCTTGTAAAACATAATCAGGGATGGCAGTCCTAAATACAGAAGGATGGAATCCCTGGTAGGAAGAATGTCACAACAGTACTGAATATGAAAATGATGGTATGATTTTCATGTCTTCATTCTAGCTGCTTTCCTGCCCTGACTTGTATCTGCTACTGTCTCTTTACCAAACTTTAGGTTTCCTTGTTCTGCCGCTTCTGCAATAACTACCTTTTTTAAGCAAAACTCATTGTGAGATATCTTAGAAGGTGGTTATTCACACCCATTGACTTGATTGGAAATAGAGATATCTTTCCTGTTTAAAGATACTGTAAATTTGTTGGGATAAAAGGAAAAAAATCCTCCCTTGGTCTTGGTCATCTAATTGCATGTCACAGTTTGTGTTTGCAGTCTGAGAGTTTGAGCTTTTGTAAGTTAGGAGTGCAGTGGAAGATGGGCCATACTGAATTTCCTTTCTTTCCTACCTTGGCCTCCTGGCTTAATGTTGCGTTTATACTCCACATATCCTCAGCATGTTGGTATGTCAGTTACAGATGAAGATAATCACTTGGCTGGGGTTTAACAGTGATGCTTATACAACATATAAAAAACAAGTGGTTTTGCTTTTTAAGTGTCCCCCAGGGTCCTTATGTGATTCCATTGTCAGATCCAAGGTGCTGCTAAAAGCTGGAAACTGTAGCACAATGGAAGGCCACCTTGGTGTTAATATTTGGGAGAGTTGCACCTTATGGTTAGTTCACATGTGATTCTTTCAGCACTTTTCTGGTGGTCTTTGAGAGAAGGAAATAGCAGCAGTCTATACAGAAGCAGCTACCATGTGTCCCTGCCTCCTCTTTTCACCTAGCTGTTTACAGCTGCCCTTGTCTAGTGACTTTTATAGCCAGCAATGAATTTTCCATGCTTCTCTAAGGATTTGTATAGTTTTCTGTGCCCAGTAACCACCTGCTGTTTTTCACACCCATGGCATTTTCAGGGGGGCTGTTGCAGAATAGCCAGCGTCCACTTAATAAGCAGATTAAAGGTGATTCAGAGCATATTGTGAAAAACAAACTCTTAGCTTCACAGTTTTTAGGTGGTTTCTGTCCCTTGAGCTCACAGATGGCTCAGAGTCATAAAACCTAAACAGTTCTTCTTAGGACTCAGTCTGCACGTTTTTCAAACCCTCGTCCAGTCATTTTAAGAAATGACTTGGCTCAGTGAAGTGCAAATCTGCCTCCAGAGCATTTGCAAAGCAAAAATGAGATCTTGGCACTGTGTATCTTATTGTGTATGTTTTTCCCTTGAAAGACTTTGCTTTAAACTCTTTTTTTTTTTTTACCCAAGTCTCGCAGATCTCAGTGGCAAGACAGACCTGCATTGTGCTGCAAAAATCCTGCATTTTCCAGTGTGTCTGGAGTTGTGGCAATTTACCAACTTATTTTTTAATGGAGACTTTTAAATGTAATGTGCCAGTGAAAAAAACCCAAACCATTGAAGTGCTCAGGATATTAATTGCTATTAAAATGTTTGTTTCATTCTAATATGCAAAAAATGCATTAAAGCTGCTGAACTGCATTTGGTTTAAGCTGAGATAAACGCTGGCATGCCCTAGTTAAGGGTGGATACAATGCTTTCCTCTTGAAGAGGCCAGGGAGGCAGTCTGTGTATGTCATAACGCTGTGTGCATTTTAACACCCCTACCCAGTGCAGTCACTGCAGAATTAAAAGTTCTGATGAAGGTTTTATTGCCTTGCTTAAAGCTATTTCACACCATCTGCAGGCTCAAAAGGGGGGTCTCCATAGGGAAGTGTATTAGTGTAATTAAGAGTCATTATTACCACTGTAACTCCCTGTGTGATGTTGACAGTGACATAGTTGTTGTCAGTAAAATTCAGATATGGTGCTTAGGCACTCACTAGCCACTACTCTTCTGAAAGCATCCTATATTCCCTTGCTGACACTGTGATTAGGTGTCTCAAGAGCCGGAGTCTGTCAAGCTGATGTCTGACCATGGGCAGGTGACTCAAAGTATCTTGGCTTACCTGTTGTCATTTGGCCAAGCCAGAATTTGAAGCAATTGCCAAGGCAGTGAAAGGTAAAGTATCTACTGGCTGTTTCTCTTCCTTCTGTTGTGTTTTGTGCTTGTTTCTTAATTGGATGCTGTTGGGAATAGGGAATGGCAAAAAATTGTGGGCAAAGTTGGAATGTCAGCTTTCTACAGCCATTGAGCCGGTATGAATTTGCCATGTACACTTGAAGCTGAGCTGCTCTTTTCCTGTGTTCTCCTGCTTACAAGATCCTAGAATGAAGACAGAGCTGCTGAGTTTCTCTGGCATCTTCTCTTCCCCAGCAGTAGCCTAAAACCTTGGTTTTTCTATCATATATGCCTCTGTTGCCTCAGCTTTGTGCTGAATTAGGCCTTCTCCCTAGTCTGTCCCTGAGCACTTACATGCCTGTAGTGCTGCAGAGGATTAGCATCCTACTGCTGAGACCAGACACTCCATGTGAAATTAATTTAGATGGTTCTGCTACTCAACAAGCTGA
Source organism: Mycteria americana (assembly GCF_035582795.1). Taxonomy (NCBI): domain Eukaryota; kingdom Metazoa; phylum Chordata; class Aves; order Ciconiiformes; family Ciconiidae; genus Mycteria; species Mycteria americana. The sequence goes on from NC_134365.1 coordinate 90,603,129, forward strand.
TATCAGCCCTTGTCCTTTGTCAAACTGAAAAAACAAGAGCAAAAGAGTTATCCCCTGGCCTTTCTGGGATGAATCTCCTGGTACATCTGTGACCAAGCAACTGAATGAATAGTCCCAATCTGAAACTTGTTTGCACCTCTAAGCATATTACAGAAATTCCTGAATATGCTGATTCTGGCTAAATAGGAACTGATCCCAGTGACTTCTGTTAGCAAGTGCAGTCTTGGGAGAGTAAGGGAAGCGTTTCAGCTGCGTTTGGGGAAGAGGGTAAGTAGTAGTCTGCCTGGAACAACTCAATTTGTGATCCTCCAGTGCCAAGGAGAGTGAACACCAATACCTAGCCTGTACTCCTCCTAAGGCAACTGGCCCACTGGATTTTCTTCAGTGTCTCATGGAAAGAATCAGTCCTGAGTTAGAGGGATAAATGACTGAATACATAGATCAGCAATGTGCAGCCTCTGCACTAGGGTAAGATGAGGATGTGGATGAGCTAAAGCAACCCTGAGCCACACTGGAGCAGTGAGAGGTGAGTGAACCTGCTGCTGCAAGGTGCTGTTTCCTTCCAAAGTTGAATGAGAGGAAGATGTTTTATGCCTCAGTATTGGGATGCAGAGCCCTCTTAGCTCATACGCTTAAAACTAAAGTAAAGTATGTGGGGTGGTGGGGAGGGTGTTCCTCCTCTGGTCCCAGAGTCAATGGAGCCCTTTCCTCCAGGAGAATGGTGGAAAGTGCTGTGTAAAGGTTAAGGACTGCAGAGATTAAAACACTACAGCCCCAGGCCCTTTGCAGCATGGCCTCTGCCTCCTTTGAATACCAGGTGGATTTCTGATAAGCAGTCAACTACTTGACACTACAGTCCCTCTGAAATATTTTTAAATGGCAAAACCATTCACAACATGTATAACTGAAAAAATGCCAAGATTCCTAATGCAATTTAGACATAGCTATGGGGGAGGTGGCTTTGCTTGGAAGGACATTATGTACAAAAACGATGGGAAGGGGATTGTATCAGATGATCCACAGCAGCCTGTCTGCCAGCACAGCATCTGGTTTTAATCGGCTAATCAGATCCTGTTTGAAGCCTTTCTCAGCTGTGCTTTCCTTGAAAACCAGATTCCTTGTCCAAATGAGGCAGGACTGCTTGTGATTACAGTGTGGTTAGCACAAGAGCAGCAAAACTCAATGTAGCGCATGCTCAACACATTCACCAAAATGTTACAAGAAGAAGCCCTTACTCCAAGGAAGCAGGCAGATTCTCTTCTCCTTCTACTGGAGGAGTCTTATTGTCCCCTTTTTTTGGGTGAGGAGAAAAAGAAAGGTTAAGTGCCCACCCCCGTGCTGTGGAAGGAGGACTGCCTGAGGTATCAAGCAACAGTTCAGTGTCCTCTAATACTGATGCTTCTGGGTGGAACTGAGTTTAGGAGTGAGATCTGGCTTTGTAGCCAGGGAGTCAGTAATGGCATGCGTAGCCTGAGCCAGGTCCTGGAGAGACTGTACCTGGACTAGAGACCCAAGCCAGCATACACACCAAATCTGCATTGTGTCTGTTAGTCAGCGTGGTCCTGACTCATCTCTGCCTGGTGCCTGCAGCTGAATTGCTATCTGAGTATGTGATTTTCAGATCACCCATTAAGGAGGCTGTGGGAAAATGTGGTGGGCTTAATCTCAGTCCTTTGGGAAGGTCCTGTAACTCTGAGAACTGACATGAATAGCAAACACTCAGAAAAAAGGCTCAGCATGATTATTTTGCTCTTGCTGGGTTGTTTGGTTTTTTTTCAGAAAGCAATAAAAAGCAATTTTTGAAGTAGTTGATAAGGAGAATGACTGATTTAATTGTTGACCTTTTAATGAAGCCCTGGAGTGATGTACTCACCACCTCTGCTGGGACCAACTGTGTGGCCTATTGCAGAGCAGTAGATGTCTGGTGTTGTGCATCTTCTCCCCATAAAAACCTGTGTGCCTGGTACCTTCAGGAAAGGTGGTTCCTGGGCATGACTGGGGAATGCTTTGGTGGGAGGGTCTTCATGGGTACCATAAACCTGAGCTGCTGCCTGAGCTGCAGTTCTTACCTGGCACATGGATACACTATCTCCTGAGCAGTTAGTGCAACTGGGCTGTAATCTGGCCTTCTGCTTGAAGAAAGGGGTGGAGGTGAATTTTCAAATGTGGTTGTAGAGCTACTTTATCAACAGGATCATTCACAATTGAGTCTTGTTTGTAGGACCACTTTGTTACAGTGTCATGCTAGAAACCAAACTCACCCCTACCATAAAGCAGCACTGCACAAAACCAGACAGATGTATTGGTATGCTAGTGTTGTGCACTGGGGTTAGGTGCCCATCCCGCAGAATGTGCCTGGTGTTGTCCTTGCAGTTTACCATGCTCATTTCCTAGAAAAAGCTGATCACAAACTCTCTTTCTCATTGTCACCAAAATGTGCAATAAGGAGCTCGTAATTTGCATGGTTTAAAAGGTTAATAACAGCAGCTGGCTGGTGTAACTTGGACGCACTTAGACATTGATAATAGTTTGTCAGGAAAAGCCATATTTACATCATCTGAACAGGTTTGCTTATTCACAAGTGAGATGTTACCCTGTCTGCCAAGAAAGGGCATTTCAAAGGTGGCTTTGTATATCGAAGACTAACACTAGCGAACATCATCACAAGAACAGGGAAGGTGCAATGTGGCCCCTTGACTGGCTGGCGTTTGTTAGCTCTGCTAGTTCTCTGGCTCACTCATCCATTGGCATCCTCTTCATTGGATCTTACTGAGTTGGGTTTCTACTGGAGCAGTGAGCCACCACGTGCCTGCTGGATCAAACACGAGGGAAATGGCAGAAGCATGCAAGAGAAAGTGTGCGGTTTGGGGCAGGTGGATCCACAGCAAATGAACCTACTCTTTTCAGTAGCAGCCAGGAGCGATAACAGGCTAAGTGCAACTAAACTCTGCCCCCAGAGTCGCATACATCCTATGCAGATTCTGGAGGTCCTAGAAGTCTTTGGGCTACCTCCTCAGCAAGCTGCAAGGACTTGGAGGTAAGCCAGCAATAGGAGATCCCAAAAGAGAGTCACTGAACCAGCCTGGCAAGTGCTCACCCAAGCACAGAAGAGTGGAAAAAGAAACCTCAGACCCTGGGGTCACTTGAATCTGCCACTACCAGTAAGTAAAGCCTAATCAAACCAGCCCATCAAACCCTTTGAGTCTGCAAGAGAGGGCGGAAACTGACGGAAAACTGCTGGGCATAGCTGAAAATCTCCCTGAAAGTGTTCTGCATTGCACGCTGGGGCAATCCCCCTTTTCTGTTCCCAGTGGACTTCAGAGGGCTTTTCCAAAGGTGGCTGGTTAGTACAACATTTCAGGAACATGAGCTTCTCTGATTTGTTATGAAAACACATCCAGAAGTTTGTACACACAGTCAGTATGAAATGTGAACTTGGTAAGATGTTACTGAGCAGAGACCAGCTGGTGGTCAACAGCGTGGTCAGAATGGTAACGTTAAACAAGAATTTCTGTAAGTCCAGAGCTGTAAGAAAGACCACTAAGCAGAAGAGCTGCTCTGTTATGAGACCAGACAAGAACATTGTATACCTGCATTTCAAAAATGTGAACATATTTTATGGTAATGGTAGGATAGCTGCTTTTGGCAGATCCCAATTAAGTAGTTACATTAAAGGGAAACACTCCATGTCCTATCTTGGTAGCTTTGTTTGCACTTGAGCATCTCTTTGAGCTTAACTCTGTTACAGCAGTATACCAAAGCACTTTCGAGGGATTGATCCAGGAACATTTTTTTAAAAAATAAAATTTTAAACCCCAGCAACTGACGACCCCAAAGAACAATAGGTAGAAATGTTCTGCAGCCTGGCTGGTGCAGTAGCAGCCATCAGTGGGACTTGCTGATGCGCCAGCGCGGGACAGCAGAGCCTAGGGGCGTGGGATGGGTACTCAGTACAACAGAGTGTACCGAGACCTGAGGAAGATGGCGGAGTTTGTGCAAATGGAGTGACTGTGAGCAAGATGCCCTTTTAGACATTTTCAGAGCTATTGATGCAGTTAGGCACATTCTCCTCTGCATCACTTTTAAATGTTTCACTCCATTGGCTGTGGTCGTCATTATAATTAGTGAGCAAAAGCAGTTAAATAGTCATTACAGAAGCAACAGTGCAGAAATATTTCACAATTAGCAATGAGCCTTCAAAGTGAGTCACTAAAAACAGGCTCTTGGGCTGCCCCCTGGAAAACCCATTGCTCCCTCCTGCCCCATCCTCCAGTGGCCCATTTCCAAGAGGCTCAAAGTGCAACAGAACACCTGGGTTGGAAAGGCATGTCGGTGTTTGCTGTTGGATACAAGTTGTTTTACTGATCCAGATAGGCAGCAAGCAGTAGAACTAGAAACAGTCCTTACACCTGTGGAAAATACACTGCAGAGTCAACAGCAAGGTTTTCTGATGGAGGACTACTTCATTAGCCTGGTTTTGCACGCACCCCCTGCCCGAGGCAATTGCTCATCAGCTGGCCCAAGGAGCAACTGGAGCACTGCAACCCTGGAGCAACCAGCAAGGACGACAGAGGCAACAAGCAGTTCCAGTGGCATGTCATCCCATAGCACAGTTCAGTGCAGTTTTAAACCATAATCATTAAATTAAGCATGTTGACTCCAGACACTTCTTGAGGTTTTGGGGTTTTGGCTTGGGTTTTTTTGGGTGGGGAGGAACAAAGCTGTTTAGGACCCCCGGACTCTTAGTCATTCTTTGATGCGTTACGGGGTCCATGAATGGAGCATGTGCCCACACCTAGGCACCACAGGAGAGATGGGTGCCGTGCCCATGACAGCACCACACAACTGGGAGCTCACACTGCTCTGAGCCCTCCACCTCCAGCTGCCAGCACCCCATGCAGTCTAAACAGCGTGGGGTTTGCTGTGTCTGGCAAATCCCAAGAGAGGAACAGCTGTAGCAGCTCCAGGACAGCGGCAGAGGGACGTGCACATGAATCCAGAGAGAAATACTCTTTTCTCTTGGCACTATAACAAGCCCTAATGAGAAGCAGTCCACCCAAGCTTTTGAAGAATGAACTCACCAGGAGACTCCTCTGCTCTGATCAGCCTCCAACCCTCTCATCCGCTTAGGAGAAATAATATACTGGGACATAAGAGTTATTTTCATATGCACAGTTGAGTAACCTCACATAGGGAGGACTGGCAGGGAGGACGGGGGTGATGTTGGGGCTGCTCGCCCCAGGACCAGGCAACACAACAAGGAGACTGCGGAGCCTGCAGAAACTTTCCTGGTCCCTTTGGGGAGATGTGGGAGGGGGGCAGAAAAGAGGGAACAGGGTGCTTTGTTTCCCAGGGCCCAAAAGGCTGTATTTTTTTTTTTTTTTTTAACCTGGGCTCATGTGAGCTGCCATGCTCTGACCTGCCATTGTGTCCCAGGACAGATACCTGCCTGCCTGCAGTGTGGGCAGGCACAGTGCCAGCACCACTGCTACGGCATAGCCAGCCAGGTCCTGGGCAGCTTCTTGGGACTGCCCAGAAACCAGACAGAAAGCACAGGGTCTTCTTCAACCAAAGAATAAACTTTAAGAATGTTATTTGATGGCCCAAACTGTGATACTCATGGGATTTCTTTTTTTTTTTTTCTTAACTTTTAAATATTTCACTTTTTTAAACCTTATATTTTCTTCCTTCAGCATTTGCTTTCCTGCTGGCAGACACCTTTTTGAAAGGTCACATCCAGTCAACTTCTTCCCATCCTATTCTAGCCACTTTCCAAGCCAAGTAAGGCAGATTTGACTTTCTCTTCGGGGGGGGGGGAGGGGATTGTCACAAAACCATTTGTTTACCCAAGGACACCAGTTGCCAGGAGCAGCAGCACAGTGAATGGGGAACCGTGGTCCTGAACTTGGTCCCTCATCCTGCGTTTGGCACCAAGCTGGCTGGGTGTGGGGAGCCGTGGTACCTACCGGGGACAGGCTTTGGCATGGCTGGGCCTCGGGGCTGGCAGCCCCAGGGCTGAGGCGGAGGGAAGCCGAGCAGCTGCCACTGCAGCGCTGCTCTGGGGGGGCAGTGCTGATAGGGGCGACCCTGAGCCCGGCTGTGCCTGCTCACCAGCCTCGCATCTCTGTTTGTGCTGCAGCGAGGCACTGAGCTGCAGTGGGAATGGGCTACACAGGCCCTGTGGTGGCCAGGCTTTTTGCAGATTTCTGCTCAAGCTGTTCAGCCCATGGCATGCAAATGCAATTTCCTCTTTTTTCCAAGACCATTTAAGCAGCAATACAGCTAGCCCCTTTTTTCCCCCCAAAGTTTTAGCAGCAAAAGCTCCATTAGTGTTTTGCAAAAGCTCCTTGACCAGGTAAAGCCAGCAGTCAAACAGGCAGAAGGTTTTTCGAAGCAAGTTTCAATCTTTCCCAAGATGCAGACCGTATCTGTTAAGCCGAAGTGTCCTCCCTGGGTAGAAAAAGGGCTCGTGCTGTGAAGTGAGTCAGCCCTTTGCAACGTAACTCCCAGGGGCAAAGACATGGCGATGACAGTCGCTTATGGTCTCCTAAAAGTCACAGGCAATTTGTGGCTTTGTGCAAGTTTTATTACTTGTAGGGCTTTCTGGTCTATAAAAAACTTAAGGTCGTCAAGAAGGGGTTGGGGGTTTAGATTTTTTTTAGATATGGATTTGGTTTTTTAATCCTGAATTGGGTTCTCTTTCTTTGCATGAGCTGCTTTCCCTAGTGTCTCTTGCTCTCCCTCCTGTTTCCTGCAGGAAGATGGTTAGATAAGGATAATCAGAGTTGGAAGCCTTCTCCGTTGCTAGCTGAAGCAGCAACCGCTCTTTGAATTTTCACATAAAACACTTCTTCCAACCACTTGCCACACATCTGGAGACAAATGGCTGTTAAAAGGAACCAACATAAAACATGTATGTTTTGAATCGTTTGATTGACTAAAATATTTTTTGTTGGTTGCTCTTGTTTTTCCCCCTTGCTTGGGTTGTGTCAAATCCATCTTCTACACCACTGGTACTGGGCAAAGTCTTCCAGGAAAAAGAGAGCAATCAGGACCTAATTTCGAAAATAAAAAAAATAAACAAACAAAAAGAAGAAACCCAAGTCTGCCAATGTTGCAGATATTTGTGTCTGCTTATAAAGAAAGAACCAAAAACCATCCCCCAGACAAAACAACTGTTGTCCCTCCTCCCCCTTGCAAGATGGGCTTAGAAAGCCAACTCTCCTTTCTGTTTTAATGCTGCTTTTCAAAGGAAAAGGAAGTTTTCAAGTTGGAGGCAGAATGAAATGGACTAATTGATGCCAGCAATTTGCATTGAGATTTCTAAAAAGCTTTAGCCCACCATTTTAGAGAAGTGCAGACCCATAGGGCTTATACCCCTACCTGGCAAATCACCAGAGGCAATAAATAAAGGAGAAGCAAAGACACATTTAGAAAATCATAAACCCACTGACTGTAGCCAGGGGATGCCTGCTGCAGAGCAAATGACAACATCTCACAAACCCAATGGGATGTTCAGCCAAGTCAGCCAAAAAGTGGCTAAAAGGGAATGAACTGACATTTATTTGGACTTCCAAAGGTTTTTAATAAGGTTTTTTGTAAGTTAATCTGCAGACACAGTGTATGGCTATAGGGTCATGCGTTTTTTTTTTTTTTTATCTTTCTAGCCATTCTGCCTGGTGGTGTTTAACCTAAAGGTTATTAAAATAGGTATTGAAACCTTCCTTACTAGTACAAGGCCATATGGACTTTACTTGTTGGTTCCTGACCCGATTATTTAAGGAACAGCAAAACCCGGTGCACCCTGCCTCCTGCGGTACAAGGAGAGAAGTGCTGCTGCAGCTCAAGACCAGGCAAAGGAGTAGAAACACAGGCAGGAATATTTGGCTTTCAGGGCAGTGATTAAGATTAGCGAGCCTAAAGATGGGGTCAATTTGGTTTAGGCTGGTAATGAACAGTCTCAGGCATGGCTGGAGGGACACCCACCTTTTCATGAAAGCACTGCGTGTAGTTTCTCTTTGACACCTGAGCATCTCCCGTGCTGCCGCGACTGTACCAACCTCTTCCAGCCCAGGAGCAGCACACAGCAGCTCAGCAGACCCCTTTTATAAAGTATTTTTGGCCCACTTTAACTGATGGTCCTAACTGCCCAGGCCAGCAGCTGCTGGGAACGGACTCCACAGGAGCTCAGTGCTTTTGCGTGATGAGCAGATGCTGCAGGCTGCATGAGGGACTATCACTTCTGGTTTGTGTGCAACAGTGCAGCTGAAGCACCTGCCTGAGCAAAACACGCCTGGCAGGCTCTGCCACAGGAGCGATACTGGCAGCAACCGGTGGAGCTGGCATGTTCAGAGGTGGCTGGTGGTTGCCCAGCTGGTGCCACGGCCCGACCAGTGCAGGCACAGCCCAGGATGCTGGTGCTCAGAAAAGGGGTTGGTATAGTTCCCGCCTCCCTGGGGACACAGCGTCTGCAGCAACCCAAAACACGACATGACTTTTGAGCTACAGCACAAGCTCAGGGCTTGTTTTGCCTCCACTTTCTGGGATAAACACCCAGGTCACACAAGCCTGGGGACACGCGCTGGGGCAGCGAGTGTTGCCAGCAGCTGGATGCACATGCCAAGGGTCTCTCCAAAAAGGCTGCGGCTGGGGAAAGGGTCCCATCCTGGCATGGAGCCTCACCTCACTGTCTCCTCAAGGTCTTTTCAGGATCTTTTCCTCCAGGACAAAACATCAACAGCCTTGCGCACAGCTGATGTTTAGTCTGACCTTGCTGCTGTGTCTCCAGCGTGCTGCTGCCCACAGGGATCACCGGCTCTCAGGCATTTTGCATGGCGGAGCTTGCAGGCAGCAACTGAACTGCAGGGTTACTGCATGCCATTAGCACTAGTGCTGGCTCCCCTGCAAAGTTGAGAGGCAGCTCCTGGGGTCCCGTGTGCTGGCCCAGCTGGAGGACTGGCCCCTGGCATGGGGCAGAGCAGCCAAGAGGCTCAGCCAGCACTGTGAACTCTATCAGATGCACCATGGCTGCCATCCACAGCTGCCAAATGCTCTGAAAAACTCTGATTTCTCTTCTAAGAGTCCCTTCCCATTGCGAAACAGAGGGGTCAGTGAAGTAAGCATGTTACTCACTCCGTCCACTGCACTGTACTGCTCAGACACGGGGGCACAAATCCTCCTGGCATCACAGAGACCTTTTGGTAGGACCATGAGTTGGGCTGTTCTGCATTCCCAAAGGAGCAAGTGCCTCCAGGGACCACATGCACCGATATTTCAGATCGATTACTGGGGTGGACTATGAACGGCTCAGAAACTTCCTAAGTTGGTAACTAGGTCCATCCACGCCCACAGATTGCTCGTCCAGGGTGGACAGGAACATCTCCACCTGGCCACCCACCAGCCCCAGGCTCCCTGGGTGGGATGGGGATGAGCACCACCAGAGCAGGGTGTGGGTAGCACTGGGCACACAGAGGACTGGATTCAGGTTTGAGAAACAGCACAGCCAGGCCACTAAAGAGCTGTGCATGGAGCAGGTGCTGCATGAGCCATGGACCCCATTGCAGGCTACCACTCCGGCAGTGGGCACCCAGCCGGCACTGGGATGGTTGCTCAGTCCATCACCAGGCTGACTCAGAGATACAGTAGCACATGCAGGATTTTGCTGGTGTGTGGCATTTCAGTTGCAAGTCAACAACCAGCTCCTCAGAGAGCTGGAAGGTTTGAAGGCATTGTATGCCACTTCTGCTTACAGACCCTTACCCAACTCAGGCAGCTGCCTGGGTGCAGGTCCCCTCCGCCTGCCTCCATCAAACCCTGTGGCTGCAGGTGACCACACTGACTACGATGGATGGAGACAGAGCAGAGCCCTGCTGTGACGTGCTCTCTGCTGGCTGTGGCCCCCATCTACCTGCCAGTGCTCAGGTCAGAGCACAAAACCAGGGGCAGGAGTGGTTTTGTGGGGTGTAGGAGCACAGGAAAGCAGTGGGACTGTCATGGATGGAGTGAGAGTGCACTTCACTCATAAGAGAGAAGCAAAAATATACTTTATTGATATAGAACATGGAGTTAACAAAGTTCAATGGTAAATGTGACAGTGGTTTAACAAGATTCGATGGCAAGGTACACTTATTTACTGCATAGAGGACAGGCTCAGACAAAACTGTCGTCAAGACCCTCCCAATGAGTCATGAGGTTCAGACAGTACCCCCTTGCTTTCTAAACTCCTTCTCAGAGATGAGTCTAGGTGCAGCTGGATCCAATCCTAGTCGTAGACTTGGTCAACAGTTTATGTCTAAAGGATTATATATGCACAATCAGTCCTTTATATCACTTAGCTAAGATTTCAAAGTTCAGCACGCTATTACTCACTTACCAAGGATCTGTTGCGGCAAGGAATCTCTCAGCCTTGAGGAGTAACCTTGAGAGGCATCCCTACTTAAGGGGAGGTCCTGGCGTGCAGCCCGCTGCCGTGCAGGAGAGCTCAATGGGCCCTGGGCTGTCCACTACTTAAGGAGTACGATGATTGACTTATAGTCATATTTGCATACCAGCAAGAGATTTGGATCACTGCTCCAGACAGCCCTTGGCTACTTTGTTGCCATCCATCCCCAAAGTCCAGCATAAACTGGATGCAGCCATCAGGACCCCCACCGGCGGTCACTGTGTACGTGGGGCGGGGGAGCACACTGCCACAGGGATGCATTTCTTATCTCAGGGGCACAGAGGCAGCTCCGCTTCCCATGCAGGCACGAGGGGAAAGGAGGAGGAGGAGGATGGGGACCAAAGCATCTTGCAGAAAGGAGGTAGCCACAGGGCCCCTCCCCAGGTAGCCACACACACCCCAGGAAACACCTGCTTTGGGCTTCAGTCGGGAGCCTGAGCTGCCGTGCGTGTGCAGGACAACGTGGCTGGTTTCTCTCTCCTTTTCTCCCTCCCCTGTTCAGTACGTTATCAGCACCTGGGACACTGCAAAAGCTTTTGTGCAGGCTGCACCTGGCCCTCCAACTTTGTCCCGTTTTAGCTGCCATGTCCTCTCGTAGAGCTGCTGTTCTGAGTCAGAAAAAGGCACTGAGAGAGCAGCTATTTCCAGCCACAAGCCCTGCTGTACCACCACCCGGGCTCAAAAGTAGCCAGCTCGGCTGACAAAGCAGGTCAGGAGAGGGATGTGCTTCACAGGACACTGACAGCCCCCAAGTGTCCTGGCTTTGGTGTAACCAGGAGGCCTGTTTCTGAAAGTTTTCCCTTTTGGCTCCAGCTCCCCAGGAAACCTGGCCTCTCTTCCAGGGCAATGGCACAGCCACAATGGCCAGGGTACCTGCCGCCCATGCTGCTGCTGCTGCACCAACAGGAAAGCCAAGCATGCGCAATGCCTCCAACAGAGGGGATCTTTTTCTGAGGCTCCTGATGTTCTGGTGGTCCCTACTTGAGCAGGAGCCAGCTTTTGCCTAGGTCCAGTCCTAGGAGAACTCTAAGCCTGGCCTTAGGTTCAGAGGTTCCCTTTTCCATTTTCTCAGGCCGTATCCAACACACAGCTACCTCATCCCAAGCCATGCCCAAGCCTACAGAGACCTACAGGTGGCTCTCCTCATGCAGCCTGCCTGGGACAGCCGGGGAGCACCAGCTCATCTCTTACAGCAGCTCCCTGTGGGCTCGGAGGGGCAGCAATTTATTGGCTGCAGTCATAAGCACAGACCCTGTTAGCACTAGTGGGCACTCAGCAAGCCAAGCTGCGCCAGGGAGGGGATGCCAGGCAGCTGCAACCTTCCTCATAATGTCTTCCAGGGGCTGACAGAGAGACTGGAGCCACCTCAGCCTATGGCATGCTTCACCAAGCCAATCTTTCCACCATCTGAAAGCTGTGGCCAGATCTGTCAGAGAGGCCAAGGTGGGCTGAATCTGGCCAGTAGCTGCGTTGCAAAGCAATGTTACTCATCCCCTCGCTGAAGAAGCAATGGGCTGGATGCAACTCAAATCTCAGTGTTTATAAGAACTCCAGCTGCCTAGCTTCTTGTTCTGCAGGTGAGGAGGAACCTCCAGGCTTTATTTCAATCCACCCCACCTTCCTCAGGCACTGCAGTCTCCTGTGATACAGGGAGCTGGCTTCCTTGCTGGAGCTCCATCTCTCCTGGTTCCTTCTGCAGAGCAGGAGGAGGGGTTGTGCAGAAGAGGAGCACAGCCCCTTAACTGTTGGTGCACGAGCCAGCTGTGAGGCTGCTCCAAACTGCCAGCTGAGATCACACTTGGCTGTTTTGGTAGCAGCACGTGAGTTAGCAATGGAAATGGGGAGGAGGTGGGGGCTGGCTGCAGCAACTCTGCCAGAGGTGAGAGACTTGCACAGCACTGGGACGTGCCACCATGCAGGGCACAGTAAGACTCTTGTCCTGCATAGCAACAAGGCTGCCTGTGACGGGCTGTTTTGCTACCCATAGTCTAAATCAGGCCCTGTGGCCAGCACCAGCTTCACTGCTGAGAAGGCAAGGTAAGGGGAAGTGAAAGCCACAGGGACCGCAACACCTGCTCTGCCTCGCTGTTTCGCTTGTCTCTCTCTCAGGAAACCTTGAGTTGCTATATTTGAGCACTGATTATATCCCTGGGTCTGTTCTTATCCTTGTTTGTGAAGTTTGACTGAGTTCACACACTCCCGTGTACACAACGTGCCACCCTCTGGCTGCCAGGGAGTGCTCACAGCTGGCCGGTATCCTCCCACACCACAGGGACGTGGGCTCCTGGGGAGGATGCAAATGCTGTCCCCGGGCTTTCTGCACCACTGACCTGCCGGCACACACGTGGAACTGGAGAGGAGCTGCTGACAGCCCAGGCTGGGCACAGGCATGTGATCCAATCTCCCCCCACGCTGCATGGCGAGAGGTCCCCAGAGATGGAGGGTATTGGCCCTTGTCCTGTAGAGCAGAGCACTCCTCTAGAAAAGTCAGGAAAGCTGCAGCAGAGGATTTGCAATTAAAGAGGGAGAGGACAAGGCTAAAGTCAGCCCAGATGCAGAGCAGCCCCTGCAAAGGGTTGGGAAGGGAAGGTTAATGTGGGGGGAGAGAGGCATGGGGAAGCAAACAGAGGCCGTAAGGGTTGGGGTCTGTGGGAGAGGAGGGAGAAGAAAGGAAGGCCACCAAGCCCCAGGCCATCCTGGGTGGCTGGGCTCCTGAATTCCCTATTGTCCCCCATCAGCAGCATCTTCTTGTTCCTGAAAGGTGATAACAATTATTTTTCCACTCTAAGAGACCTGCCAGCCTGGGGAGGGTTGTTCCACACCGTGACTCCTCGTCTCTTCAATCCCATCCCATGGCAGCTTTTCCTCTCCAACTATTTTTCTACCATTGAAGGGACCTCCTAGGAGTCAAAGGGCACTCAAACCCACTTAGGCTTTCAAGCCAAGTCCCAAGTCCCCTCACCCTTTTTCTCCCCAGGGACACACTGGAGGGAGGCAGCTGAGGTGAGCAGTTGAGTCCTCTTTGACTGGGTGCACATACCCCAGACAGAGCTTTTACGGGCAGCCCAAGAAAGGTCATCTGTGTACCCACCTCCTTCCTCCCGTTGACATTTCCGTGGTGAGGCTGATCTAGTCCTTATCTCTCTCTACCCTTAGTTACATATTCTCCCTTCTGATATTTTCTTTTACGCACTGATATCACACTCTTCCATACAAAGGTCTACACGAGAACCATACAGCGTAGCCTACCTATTATTTTTCTACCACAAGTCAAGGGGATTGCAAGTTACATGTTGAAGTACCGCCAAAACACTGCTCCGAGCTAATACTTGGTCTCTGGCCCCAGAGAGCAAGCAGACTAAAACAGGGCAGGGAACTCACACTGTAACACCAGAAGAGAAGGGGGAATCTGCTAGTCAAAACCAACAGCCAGGTAAGCGTTGCCTTTTAAATGTTCTCAGCTGGCTGGAAGCAACTCCCTAGCAGTTTTTGACTGAGCATGAGGTGGGAGCTGAGGTGGAAAAGCTTTTCTTCTCCTATTTGTTCTATTATAATCCTAGACCTCAGTTATCTTTTCTGTGCGGGTGCCTTCTAAACAGGATTTGCCTTGGGACTTTGCTTGTCTGTGCTTTTTGAGGAAGAAGCGAAGGAATCCTTGCAAGCCCATGCTGCAGGGAAGAGTATTTCACAGTAAGTGCAGAGGTGAGCCTGAAGGGACACCAAATAGTAAGGTCCCAAAGAAAGGGACTTTACTGTGGACTATTTCAATTTTCTTCTCTTTCCTTCTCTTTTCATGTCTCCACCAATAAAACTGGGATTAAGATACTTCCTTCTGTCATGCCAAAAGGCAAATTAATTGATCCTTATAAGACTCTCATGGTGAAAGGATCCACATGAAATGGTATTAACGATTTGTGACTGAGGGACTGGTATAATGTATAGCCATAGCCATAGCTGTGAGTAGGTGTATGCACAGCATTTGTCTAGGTAGCAGGTACAAGAAAAGCCCTGAGAAGGCTGGAAATGAGCGTTCATCTTCCCTTCATACTTCTAATCACAGGAGAATGTGAGGATGACCTGCAAGCTCAGGAGAAGTTTCTTTACAGACATGCTTTGAATGGGAAGTCTCCAACATCAGTCCTTCCATTAGCTGCAGGCTGGTACTTGCTCAGCAAGCAAATACCCAGCTTCAGTCACTTGCTACCTGATCAGTGCCCTCCCTGAGCTGAAGAAGGCGGCTGTCTTCAGAAAGACCGGTGGGAAGAGGTCTTGGAGAATAAGGGCTCCCTCTAAAGCCTTCCATTCAGACCGGGATCGCAAGGAACACGGCAGCTCAGCTCGCTGAACTCCCCACCTTCTCGCTCCCTAGCTAACCATCCCTGCAGCGTCTCTGCCTCATTTTCTCTGAGATTTCTCCATCAGGAGAGGAAGCTCTTAAGAGAGTTAATTAACTGGAGGATGTGGCGACACCCGAGGTTTATTCCCCCCACACACGCACCTTGCAGACCCCACAGGCAACGCTAGCTTTCGCGGGGTGCTCCCCGGCCCCCGGCAGGTGCCCCCCGGGGAGTGGCGGGCCCTTCCCCGCCGAGAGCCGAGCGGCCGCCGGGCGGGCGGGGCCCGGGCGCTGTCCGCGGTGCTGAGCGCGCCGCCGCCGCTCCCCGGGGCTGCCGGGGGGGGACCGGGGGGCACCGCCGGGCAAAAGGGAAGTGTCTGCTCCTTGGGCGAAGCCGGGTGACAAGGGGAAAAGAAAAAAAAACCAACCAACAAAACAACAAACCCAACCAAACAAAAAAGAAACCCTAACCAAAAAAACCCAACTAACAAACAAAAAAACAACACAAGAATTGGAATTAAACATTGGAAAATGAGTTTAAGGCATGACTTTCTCCACCCCGTACCAGCTATGGGTTATCGTCAGCTTCCAACCCTAAAAGTAAAAAATTATTACGACCCAGTCCTCTGTGTACTTCACGACATACTCAATGCATATTCTAAACCAAATTCCCAAGCCACTGAAGGAGAGGGCACCTTGCTGAACTTTGCAGCAGCCTGAAAAGCAGGGGGGAAGTGTAGAGGTTGAGGAGTTTCAGAAAAACGCTTCTGTAAGGATACATAGTTAATTGCCCTTACAGCTTTTGACAAGCAAGCTGCTTTACAGACATTTACCATTACAGTCCTTCCAGGTCCCTCTCTGACCTGGAATGAATACAGATCATAAAATGAGACACATGGCAGGGGTGGACCATTTATCGCTGGCCCAAACAGGCACGTGCAGCTGCTGAGCAGACGTGTGATATGTATAAAAGGTGGCAGGGAGTAATAGAAAATGACTGAGGGATTCACCCAAAGAACACAGCAGACATGCACAAGTGGAATGAGTCACTACTCATTCATTAAGGCAATTAATCAGAGACAAAGCAGAGAGGGGAATGACTTCTCTGAGCCTAAAAGTGGGCATTTAAATACCTGCTTCTCTTCTCTCTCTTACCTGTAGAGCCCATGTTTCTCCAAAATGAGGAATTAAAAAAAAATTTTTCCTTGTTAGCAATATTTATTTACGGTAAGGTGAACTGGATTTGGAGGTAGCAGGAACTGTTTTAGAAACTTCAGGGGATAAAGTTTAATGGCTGAGTTGGGCAGGAGTTAAATTCACAGGACATACATTCCCACTTTTACAGACAGGACCATGGATCTGAACATCAGTGATCAGTAACTTTGTTTTGCTTCCTCTTTACAAAGGCCTGCATCATCAGTGATGTTTAGTACCCATAGCGCTAAACACATAGGAAGAAATCTTTTCAATACTCTTTGAAGAGAAAAGTTCAAGAACAAATTATGTCATGTATATTTCCTAATGGGAACACTGCCCTTACAGCCTTGAGTTACATTCTCCGAAGCACTGTGTCAGTCTAAAATACAGGCGGCATGTACTTGAAGCATTTTGAAAGACTCTTGCCTTACAAAATTTTAGAACAAGGTTTTTTGTGCTCCAAATCCATTTTATTTCTCAAGCAGACAGAGGACGCCAAGTGTGTAAAGCAAAGTCTCTCTCATGTACCAGCCTCATTGCTCAGTGCAGTGATCTACCATGTCCCATTTCTTCTATGTAGGGCAGGGAATGCAGGAAGTGAGAAGAGGATGAAAGATGACATCAGAAGAAAAAGTTCAAGGAGTCCACCATGGTTTTAAGCTTTGAGGCTGAGGTGACTGAAATTCAAGGAACTACAGTAACACACTTCCCCTCCCAACACACGTCATGCCTCACCTTCCCCCTTTCCCAGCACCGAAACCTTGCTGTAGAAACAAAAGAAAAAAAAGACTCTCAGATATAAAGATGGTTCTAGAAAGCTCTTCTGCAAAGCTGTAATTATTTAAAGCTGTCTACATAAAACTGTTCTAAGGAGAACTTCCCCATGTTTTTTTAATACCATGTAAAAAGTAGAAAGTATGCACAGTCACCTTTTCATTACCATAAAGGAAGACTTCTTTTTTAGAAATGTGCCTTGGTTGAGCTATCTGGATTCACAGAATCACAGAATGGTTGAGGTTGGAAGGGACCTCTGGAGATCATCTGGCCCAAGGTCCCTGCTCAAGCACTGCCACTTAGAGCCTGTTGCCCAGGATCATGTCCAGATGGCTTTTGAATAGCTCCAATTGTACAAGCCACATTCAAAACTGGAATCATCATACTGGGCAGCAAATACTGCACCAACACTGCATGTGAAAGTCTGGCCTCTGTCAAGACACTTGTGAGGGTCCTCAGATGTCATGCTTTCTTTCAGGAGGGTCCATCTGAAAGACATTGTAACAAGTTGGGTGCCAGTCTCTTTTCCCAAGTAACAAGTGATAGGACGAGAGGAAATGGCCTCAAGTTGTGCCAGGGGAGGTTTAGATTGGATATTAGGAAAAATTTCTTCACCAAAAGGGTTGTCAAACATTGGCACAGGCTGCCCAGGGAAGTGGTTGAGCCACCATCCCTGGAGGTATTTAAAAGACATGTAGATGTGGTGCTTAGGGACATGGTTTAGTGGTGGACTTGGCAGTGCTAGGTTAATGGTTGGACTTGATGATCTTAAAGGTCTTTTCCAACCTAAATGATTCTATGATTCAAGAGACCAGCCACTCTATGAAGACAGAGTGGCTGGTCTCTTGAGGACTCCTACTGTCCTATTAAAGGATTGTTAGAGAAAAATTATTTTTGTCTTGATGAATGTCTGTTCCCCTTAGGGTGGCTTTAAAGAAGGAAAAAGTTGGCTTATACTCAGCAGAAGCACCATGCACCTTGTGACGATTCCTGGGACTGGTGAGGCTGGCCTGCTGTTGGATGCACCCTAATTGCCACTACTAAATGGGACAGGAGTAAATGGGAGTGGGCTACTGTGAGTGAACCCCTACAGGCAAGCAAGCCTATGGAAGGGTTCTCGGAGTTGACACCAGGCTTCCTGTTGTCAGCCACATGAGCGTGTGATCTCAAATTTGCATGGGTTTACTGGACTGTTCCTGAGTGCTAACTAGGCCTGGATGGGGGCTTATGCATTTGCTAGCCAAGACTGGAGAGGGCCAGTCATAGCTACTGGACCCCTTATGCTGATGCCACAAGATGAAGTGGCATATCTTGTATCATCCTCCTCAACTCAGTTCCAGATCCTCTCATATGGCTGTATCTAGTGGGGACTGCTCTGCTGCACTGCAGGAAGTTCATTGCCCCTGCCCGCAGCCAAAACAACACCCTCAGAAAGCTCATGGCAGAAAAAGAAGGGAAATCTTTCCAATTCTTATCTTTTAAAGTTAGTGTGATGCTTCCCCTTGGACCTCACTTCATATTATCTTCAAAAGCTTATGGGAAAGAGTCCCCTATTCACCTCACATGCCAGGACCACTCCCTCACACATACAAGGCATTTCTTGCACTAACCTGAAAAACTGGAGTCAGAGATGAGGATTTATGTTGTTCTTCCTAGATCCCCTCTTACAATATCGGAACAGACACTGTATGTTTTCATTCTTCTGGAATTTACCCAGTATTTCAAGATTTAACATTAATATCAGCAGACCAGAATGCTCTCCAGCCAACTCCTCTCTCAAGTTGCTGTTTTCTAATAGTTTTCCCCTATTGCTAATGGGCTCAAGAGTAGTTTGTCATCTAAGCAGAACACCCTCCCTTCCAAACATTCATCAGAAAAAATTATTAAACACTTCCATCTTTTTTAATCTTTATTAACAGACTTACTTCAAAAAAAATGTGCCCTCAGCACAGCAAGTTTTGTTCCAAAACTGAAACACCTTCCCGTTATCTTTAAGGAAAATGTATCTAGTTGGTTTTCAGCATCCCCCACACAGTTTTTTGTACATCAGAAGTCTTTCATCAAATGCCACCTATTACTGCTTTTTCCCCCATATCTAATATTCTGCAGATCTGCTTCTACTTGCTGTCTTCATTGTAGTTCAGTACAATGGCTTTTAGCTAAACCTATCGCTTCTCTTGAATGTGGAAATATAGCTCTTTGGCTATCTAATACATTCTTCCTAAAGAATTTTCCCTATTTGAAAACATTTTTTTCCTCCACAAAGTTTTCTTCCCATCTGTTTTACTCAGAATTTCCTCCTGTTGGGATGTGAGGCTTTTAGAGACACCACACAACATATCATACCACCAGCAGGAACACCCCGTTTCACATCCTAAAGGCTATCACTTGGATAGTCCAAGACCAGCTTCCAGACCCCTGAACCCCTCCTGGCTAAATCAGTCTCATCTGTATGGTCACCAACTGCTTCTCAGTACTGACTGGTTTTCTCCTCTTGGCTCCTAAATGTTTTGGAGTAATTTTGGAGTCATTTTCACTTGGAAACAGGGGAGTCCTTGAAGTCCACAGGGCTGACAATGACTTCACCCAACTGTGGACCAAAAATAATTGGAGAAAAATGGTTAAGAGCATGGGTTAAACATGCTCGAAAGATGTGAATCATTCTCTGATAAAGCTCTGATCTCCGAGTCAGACTTTCCTCCTGAACCCTCTGCTCCTGCCAGTGCAGCATGGCTTCCTGGCACATGCACAGACATGGAAAAAACAAAAGCCAAGACGAGCGGGTCACTCAGCTTTAGGGTAGACTGGAAGACAGACAGTGCAAAGACTTCTCTTCCCTGCAGGAGACGTCTCCACCCTGCTCCCTGGAAATAACCCCGAGGCTTGCTCCAATGCATCTTTTTTTAGAAAAGAATTTATAAAAATGATCATTCGTGAAAGAAAAATATTGTTGTGAGCCTGTGCAATATTTCATCATGAATTTTTTAAAGAAAAAATGGTCTTCACAGTGGAGCATAAGAAGCAAAACATCAGCCTGAATAACAGTCATACCTACATTTTGCTGTCCTTATCACCAATGACCAGAATCTCCAGGTGATATCTGGGAGCCAGGCTACAACTGGCACCTACCCAAAGAAAAATTAAAATGGCAACTATGTAATAAAAATAAGATGTTAGTTCTTTAAAGATATTTTCAGTAATAAGAGTCCTTTGAGCTTTAAAAACTGTTCTTTAAATGTTTGTTTACAACATTTATACAATATTTACACCTTATTTTCTCAGTGCTTCAGTTCTCTGCTAACTCTATACTGTGAGAATGAAGATTTGGTTAAAGTCTAGGTAATGTGCCAGCACTCCGGCATGTCTGGATTCTCAAGAATCTATTGCTACGGAAATAAAAAGGAAATTAAACCACTGGAAAAATAAAAAAAGGATGTTAGGTTGCTATGGAGCCTGATTAAATTTGGAGTTAAGGTTTAACTTACCACTTAATTCACATCATTTGGAGGTAAGATTTAACTTGGCCCTTAATTCACATCATTATGCAGTGAATACGGCAGGAGATTGAAGGGTCCCGTACTGCTGCTCAGCGCTCAGCAGTGCCCTGGGGTCCTCTCTGAAATGGCCCATGCATAGCAGGGCCTTCTCAAGATGCAGAGCAGGCACCGCCAGCTTCCAGACAGCTCTGGCCACCTGAATCTTAAACGTCTTTCTGCAGGTTTTTCAGTCCTCTGATGTAATTTTTAAAAGTAGTGTCACTTCAATGAGTATAAAATTCAGTCATTTAGATCAGAGTGTTTCAAACAGTTCCATGAGCCAGTGCTATTACACTGCAGCCTATTTGTGATATATTACAATGTAATATATATATAGCAATGAACCACCTCCTCTGAGATGGTCCCTCTGACAAATTAAACAAAAAAAACCAAATAAAACTTTCTCTTATTCAAGTACAGACCAGTATAATGCATTATAGCAGTACTACTACTACTTTTCCATGAAGTCTATGATCTGGAGGTTTTCTCAGCAGTGGACATAAACTCTCTGAAAATGAGCTGGTGTTAAAATGCTGCAAGTCAGTCAAAGGATCCCTGAGATGAACTGTAGCCCCTTTTGCTACTCATCTATTCTTTATTAGCAGTAAGTAAAATCAGTAATCAGATAGTAAGCACCTTCAAAGTAAAAGCTGCAGTTCTGGAATTAAAAGTTCTAACTTCACAAGCAGTTTTACAGTTAAAGGCAAGACCACTTCTGTCAAATATCACATTACTAGTTGATGAACTCTTATTTATGGAAGAAATTTCCTTTTTTTAACTAAACCCATGTTTTCAACTGGTACTTCAATTACAACAAAAATTCAAGTTCTGGTCAACTGAAACTCCTGACCATAGTTGCAGTTATACCCATACAGTAATCTTTTATTTCTAACCAGACAACAACAATCTGGCTGAGAATACTGAAGGCCAGAGTTCACGCTGTAACTGCTGAGGAGAGCCACATGTGTAATAAACAATAACAGAACAGCACGTTTACCACCATGATTTTATATTGCAATTGAGTATTGCAAGGAGTTACAAATTACAGGTATAGAGCATCCCAAACACAAGCATAACACAACCCCTCTGCAAGTTCTGATGGCATGCTGCTGCAGTTTTAAATCGGACATGCCTGTGAGAAGATTGTACACCTCTACTTCAAAACTGCGGTTCCCCAGTTCATCTGTGTGGTTTTTTAAACACCCACATCCTTCTATTTGATTTCTGAAATGTCCCAGTGCCATCCACGCCCCGGTTCCCTTCTCACCCCATCAATATGCAGGGCTTCCAAAATATCTACTCCTGGTCCTGCCAGCAAGTCCCTGTGTTACCTAAGTGTGCTGCTTCCCCTCCTCAGGGCTCATTTTTTGGTCCAGGAAATGGTACTAAATAGGAAACCTCTTTCTATCAGAGAAGTGCTGCAAGGAAGGAGGTTAACCACCAATTTGAAGCATGCACATACTTAGCTGGAATACTACTCCACATTCAAAGTTTCCTCTGCTCCAAAACAGACGCTGTTTTTTATGAGCAACATTTCTCTGGAGTAACTCCATGAATTTGCTGCCAGAGACTGAGCCCCATCCACACGTGTTGCTCCCACCGATCAAATAGGGCTGTGGAAACTTACTCCAGCGCAGCTGGGCAGCAGGATAGCTGTAACGCAGGAGCCCTAGTCACTCAGGTCTCCCAGGCCATTAGCAAATCCCTCATAGCATTTGATGAACTCCCACAGGTGTCGCAGGGAATTTGGGCAGTGGGATTGATGGCAGGCTCTTTTCCCAAAAATAACTTACTTTCCCCCAGTCTTACAAAAAGCTGCCTAAGAGGAGAAAGTGGAAGGGAGCTCACGAGGTCTAGAGAGCTACATCAGTCCTGGCAATTAGTCAGGACTACACAACATTTGGGGAGCCCCACATGAGCAGTAAAACAGACAGGCAGATGGTTGTGATGACTAACAGATGTGATGGCAAGAGCAGAAACATGGAGCTCTTCGCTTCAGTCATCGTGCCCCAGGGATACTTGTCACCACAGTGTTTTAGACATGGGGGTGCAGAGGAAAGGACTGAGGAACTGCTGTTAAGCACTGACAGAATATAAGCTTCCTTTGCTGTATCTATCCTGTATTTGCAAAAGAAAAAAATTACTCCCAAAATAACCTGCGTCTAGTACCTTTGTGGACTTTGTGCTGACGCTGGTTTTAAACCACCTGCAGGTTTCAAAGTACCCACAACAACCTTGTGTACCCTTCAGTATGCAAGAACAATGCAAAACCGTGACCACTTCTGTCTTCTCCAGGCACTACACAACACTTAAGTCAGTAAGGTAGCAAATAATGAAGAAAGTGAGTTACTCTGTCCATCTACATTGTGACTATTTGCCCATAGGATTCAGACAAAATGTTTTTCTAATACCACCAAATGCAAAATACTACATCTGGAAACCAGGAGCACAGATGTTGTCAATACCAGATGGGAGAGGCTGCCTCGAGAAGCAGTAGATGGACTTTGAAATCACCGCAAATAACTGACTCGGCATGAGCACTCAGCATGCCATAATGCCATGGTAAAAATGGTGGGCACAGTTTGTGGACACAAATATCAAGAGGTTGAGAAGCAATCTTAGCACTATTTTTTATCTGTGGTATGTAGAGCACTGTGCTAGCAACTGGTGCTGTGTCGTGAGATGCACAGGAACCACAAAGTTCCAAAAGAAAAGGTTTCCAGCTTCTGAATCCAATATATACAACATAAAGCTTCAAGTGCTCATTTTCTGTAGTTCATCCAGGAGCTGAAGGGATTAGTGGATAGCACAAGACAGTCTGAGACTTTTCAGCCTTGTTGATAAGGATGCAGCAATCCATAGGTCAAAACTGAAGTTCAAAGACCAATGTGGAAATGCAAATGAATTTCTCAGTAATGACCACAATCAAATATTAGAACAGGTTTTCCAAGTACATGATTAATTGCCACTACTGATCACCTTTAGGGCAAGATTGAATAACTTTCCAGGAGGCACACCGAGATATAGCTTTCAGAATAAGTTAGTCAGATAAGCAATAGAGAGGGGGTGGAGACGGGAATTGTTGCAGGTGGACGGTCAATTCTGAAGCGAGAAGGGCATCACAAAGGGACCAGCCTGTGGGTGTAATTCATGTGCCACGCATCCGACACACTCAGAAGACTTGCCTTGCTGCATGGGGACAGTGACTGAATCAAGAGCCTCACACTTCAACCATTCTCTTGCAGGGCAGACAATTTTCCCTTTGCTTGAGGTGCAATCAGTATAATCCCTGGGTAGCACAAGTTTCACTGTTTTCTGAAGCATTTGCTACATGAACAGGTAGAATAAAGCTCACATATGTTTCAGGGGTATAAGCACATGAACTGCCTGGTTATGTCATTCACATCCTAAAACACAGACCACAATAAACCATAAAACATTAGAAGGGAAATTTTCCAGCTTTGACAGTGCAACCACCTCTACAGCACCAAATTGTCACTTGCCTGCTAGGAATACACCAGGACAGATTATGCCCCCAAAGCAGTTCAGGCCTTGGACATTTGTTGGGAGTCTCCTGAAGTATGCAGGCTAGCTACAGGGACTTCTCAGTGACAAGAGGTTATTGCTACAGATTAGACTGGCCAGCTTCCTTGTGCTCTGTCTTGGCCAGACCTCTCCAAGAGTTTGCACTTCTCCATCCTCCGAGCAGTGAGGTGACATGGATTGTCCCCTGCTCTACTTATCAGTGATGAAGACTCAGCACAGCATTTTGCAGGATCAGCCAGCCTAGGCAACTAGTTCCTGCTGGTTTACTAAACCACCCAGCTAAGAGTCAATGTGATAACACAGGAGTAGGTAGTATAGCTTTCCTTAATGTACATGTGAACTACCAGTTTAGGATCTAACAGCTGCCTTGCACACAGTTCTTGGCAAGACTCTCTTTTTCCAGCATGACGACTCAACTCTTTCCTACTAGGAAAATTACTAAGGTTTGGCAGGTTAACTACTCCCTTTGCCAGGCAGTCTTGCCTATAGGATACGGAGCTCATCTTTTTCTCATTGAGATGAAGCAGAACAGATTGCAGCACAGCTACTGCAGCAAAACATGACCACTATGTCTAACACCCACACTCAAGTGGTATGTTACACCCTTTGATATATCTCCATTTTAAGTTGCTGGATAAAAACAAATGCTATTTTATTGCTGAAAATAGCAACTTCATGTATTTAGTGTATCAGTGAACTAAATATACTAATATGTAGTAAGCAATATTCAAAATAAGCAGGCATGCAAAGAAAATCTTTGTTTCTCACACAGGAGCATCTACTCTGTCTGTGTAAGGGCACACTGAATACTCTGATTTCAAAAATATGAAATATTCCATCATGGAAGGAAGGAGGGAAATAAGTACATCTGCCAGAACAACAGCAACAGTTTAGAATACCATTTGTCTAATGCCTCTGACACCCCATCACAAGACTGAGCTCATCTTGCACAGCATGGATAAGGTTGGGTTCTAGCCGTACAACGGAACAGGACACTTGTATTTTCACTAGCAATACAACAGCAATAGAGCAAGAACATCATTCTTCTTTAGGTCCTCTCAGTTTTTACCATTATGTAAGTTCCTGATGGAACTGAAAGAGTACATACCACCACTTGCTTAAGCATGCTATTTTGCTGTTTCAGTATCTGACCCTGCAAAGCTAAGTTTGGTATTCTAGAAACTTAAGGATGTTACCCAAAATAACTCTGAAGCTTTATGATGAGATAAACTGAGGAGTTGAGGTGAAGGAGTTTCAGGTGACAAGCAGATGGTTTATGTTGTCCAGCTGCATTATCAGTTCTCCATTTAAGTTCAGAGGGAAGCAATTACATCTTGAAAAGGGACAACACAAGCTTCATGATTACTTCCATGGAATCACACTGCCTCTGCTAATCTCCACAGAAGTTTCCACTGCAGGCGTTACACAGTCCTGAAGACTGGAATTTCTCCAGCATTACTTAACTGAAAGGCAAGAGCTTGTCTGAGCTCTGGAGGGGATTAGAAGCAAGTATGCTTTTTACAGTCCATTTATTTTTGATCCTAGAGCAGGAAGAGCAGCAAGTAGACTGCCACATGCCCCTAGCTTTTATTTAGCTTTGCCCTGCTCAAGCCCCATGAACCATTGATATGTGGAAGCATCAGCTTTTAGGACAGAGTGAAAGCACAAAGATGTTCAACCTGTAAATAACTTGAAGAGCAATTGCTGACTTTGTTTCTCACCTCCTTGGCTCATGAGTTGAGGTAGGCAGGGGCCCCTGACTTGGAGTAGCATATAAAATAGAGTGCATCACAGAACAGACTGGCAGGCTCTAACTCAGACCAGACACTATCTAACAGGCCTAGGACTGTGCCTTGATGAATTTAAAAGTTAAGTTGAGACCAGATAATGGTCAGAGAAGGCAAAAATGGTTCTCTAGAAACTGTCACTACAATGTAAGTGAAAGATGAATCATGTCTCACATAACTGACTAATCTTCAGTAAGTTGATGCAGATGTGTACGCATATGTGTACATTCATGAGGAAAAAAAAAAAGAGTACCTTAGATAGCATCTAAAACCAAGCATTACTGTGTACCCCATCACTATTCCCCTCCCCCAGTGTATCTACACACATTGGCCAATAAGCTCCACAAATACTTTGTCAGCACTATTTAGATGCAAGAATTACTTAAGGCAAGCAATGTTTAGCATAAGTTTATTTGCACAAGAATTTCAGAATCATTAAGGTCCAAAACCCAATTTCCAAGAATGACAAGTGAACACCACAGTGCAGGACAGTAGACAAAGTCACTGTGACCAATCTCACATTTGGGCTCATCTCAAATCCAAATATTTCTAGTACCTTGTTTTGCCAGCTTAAAAAATAAAAAAAAAGACTCACTTCTTCCAAAGAGGTACAAGACAGATTTTCCAAGAGCTGACTTCTTTTAATGGTAAAAAATAATGTAAGAGATAAAGATAGGAAAAAAAGGCCTTCTAAATTTCAACAGAAAGTGCAGTTTTAATCAGAAAGACAAGCCCAATCCACACACTTCAGTAAGTGGCCTTCTCTTCCAATACAAGTGAGAAAAAACAGAGTGCTCCAACCATTCCCCCCAAAGCTTCTACAATTATCACCCAGCATCCCACCTTATAACTAGTTTCATTGAAATTAAAGAACATATATGAAATACACTTCATCATATTTAACAAATGGTTGAGTAAGACTTAGATGCAGAGGCTAGAAGTATTACTATCCATTTGGCTCTCCCAATGCCCAAATTAGACCAAGTTGCCAGTGGCTACAGTCAACTTATTGCTTATTCCTGTGCCTAACAATTATGGCACCTTGATTGAATAAGTTGAGTGAGAAGGATAGTAAACAAGTACCATCAGTACACTGACAGCTTAGAATTGAAGCAATTTGTCCAAGTTCTCTTCTAAAAGGCCTTTTCCCAGGCCCTTTTCCCACAAAGCCTAGGCACAAAACATACCAAATGCTTAACCCCAAACTCAATCCCAAAATATGGGTCTTTAAGTTTCAATAAAAAGCTTTAGGTATTTGGACTAGATTTAAATACTACCTACTGCTTTGTAGACAAGATTATTAATGTTAAAGTGTGAGGATCTTTTGAAAAAGGGTTATTCAAAAGCAAGCAGTAGTCTTCAGCCTCCAGCTTAGTGATTGACTGAACGAGCTGAGGACAAACAGAGCAACAATTAAATCTTGAGCTGAGGGAACATGAAGTATGCTTTACCTTACAACTTTTCAGAGTTACCATGGATCAGCATAGGGATTTTACCAAAGGGACTAAAACTCAGTCTACTACTACTAGGTCTCCTTGGTAGCATCTTTATCAAATAAAAAAAATTCTATACTACAATGAGGAAGTCACACAAACTAAGTCAAGGGGGACTTGACAATAAATATTGACAACAGATGCTTAACCTCAGACTGGCTTAGCCCAGCAGAGCTTATAAGCTACAGAAAGAAAACAGCTATTTTAAACTACACAGTCTAGTTTACTAGAAGCCTAGTCCTGAGGAATGATGCACTGATACAAGACTTGCAGTCTAATGTTATTGCAGCTTTGTTTTGATGCCACTGCCCAGAGGGAATGTGTTATGATAATAGTCTGAAGTATAGTAGTCTTCCTCTAACCTCCACTTGACACAAAAGTGAGCAACAGAGGATAGAGCAGGTTTGCAGAGGCATCATTAAGTACTGAAGGGAGACTGAATCAAGCAGGCAGCCTAGGGTCATCACTTTTAACTTTTACCTAGCACTCATTCTCATGTTACTCATTGCTGCAGGGGCCACCATAAACCTGAACTCAAACCAGCTAGCACACACCAAATTAAGCCACTGCCACACACAGCATCAGGCTGCTAGGACAACTTGAAACAGAAAGGGGTAGACTTCTTGCAACCCAGTGAAAGCTACTAAGTATTCCAGCTTTACCTGCCAAGCCAGGATTATTTTGAAGGCAATGAGACAAACAGGATCCCAGCAATCCCTTGTACAGTAGGGCGAATGCAGTAGGTAGTGTGCAGCTTCAGGATACAGTTTAACTATTCAAGAGCTTAACACCTAGCAGCCAGGCTACAAAGCATCAATATTTATAATATGCCCAGAGCAACTTGAGACAGACAGGGAACACAAGCAGTCCTGCAAAGCTTAAACCCAGGAAGTCAGAGAGCAGCCATTCAACATAATTGTTGCCCTCAGCAACAACTTACATTAGCAGACACACAGTATTTATGGCAGGATGCTTAAATTCTCCATAGCTCTATCTCAGTAGGAACCCATTAGAGCCTTTTTTCCTTTCCTAGCATTTCCTTTTCCAATAGATGCACCTGGCCTGATGTTCAGCAGCCAAGGCATTCAAAGACTAGTAAAACATAAGTCTGTTTGTTTCAAGCTTGTGACAACTCCTCCTGAGCATCTGACCACTTCTTCCACATTAGCTGATGCACAGGAACAGTTTCTAAAAATCAGCCATGAGATTGCACAAGACAGCTACATGAGTCTAAGCTATTTGATATGCAAATCAAACATGTCCCTCTAGGCAATGGTTTATTTCTGCAATGGGTATAGCTTAGGTTGGCTTTAAAAACATCTATTTAAGAGATTATAGCAATTACAAACTCCTAAGCAAAAGACTTCCTTCTTTCTAGTGACACTCTATACTAGGCCAAGTATTGCCTTGCATGCAGAAGTTATTCATGTCTAGATTTGCATTCCAGCAGTAAGCTTGCTCTAAGTTTAACACACATGACAACACTGGCATCATGTTAGTTTTTAAAAAGCCTTGCAAATAGTCAAAGTCTTGGGTGAGAGATGCCTTGTCTGTAAGCTACACCAAGTCCACACCACAGTTAATGAAAAAGGCTGGGTTCACTTTCAAGTTTAGCTACTTCGGTTGACTACTCAGGAAGCCTTTAATGAAAAAAACACAACAGAAAACACCAAGTTATTTGTCTATTTGCTACTGAAGTTGCTTACAAGACTGTTCGAAAAGTTAAGCTAAAGCATGCTTGGCTACAGTCTGCTTTCTAGATTGCATCCCTCCCTGCCTTCCTAAGCCAAATGAAGTCTGAACAAAAGAGTACCCTCACTGCTCTACTGAGGCAGTCTTTATGAAATAGGTATGAAAAGTGAGAGAACTTGCAATGTAACTAGAAGGTTTTGGTCCTATG
This sequence comes from Mycteria americana, assembly GCF_035582795.1. NCBI lineage: Eukaryota > Metazoa > Chordata > Aves > Ciconiiformes > Ciconiidae > Mycteria > Mycteria americana. The sequence continues at coordinate 90,632,139 of NC_134365.1, forward strand.
AGGAGCAGGCAGCTTTTTACTGCCATTTAAGTGCTGCACTGCTGCTGTTTTCCACCTTGAACAGCAACCATACATTGGTGTTTCATGTGCTTTCTGCTTTACCTTCTAAGCTTACATCATTTGTTTGATCAGGCACTTTGGTCTCACAAGCTTGCAGAGACAGCTAGAAGTCATAAAAAAGGTTTAGCAAACAAGTATTCTTACACATTGCACCAGTACATATTAAATAGCTCTAAGATTTGCCTTTCTAGTCTACTTCTCTGGTTAAGCAAAGGCCACTCAAGACCATTTGCTCTATGTATTTTACTATTGCAATTCAGTGAAAAATCATCCAGTTAATATACCAGTTTCTAATACTGCTATATACATAACTGGGAAATGTTTAACTTTCCTTATAAAGCACAGGAATGTCAAAGCAGCAAGTTTAGCACATACCCTTTCGGAAGGTCAGCCCCCTACACCTCCAAGGGAGCACATACTCTTCCAGAGGCTATTCTGAAAACAGGGACAAACTTTCAACACATACAGCTTCTGTGGAGAGCTCTGCTTAGGGTTTATATACCTCTTCAAGTGAGGGTTATGACCAGTAAAGAGGAAGAATTTTACTCTAACCACTCAAAATACCATCTCATACAGTGACCAGGTGACAGTGATAAACCAGTAAGCTCAACCCTTAAGTGGTAACAGAAAGACAAGCCTTCAGGACCTGCCTGAAGTTGTACAAGAAGAAATTCATTTTAGCAGGCACTGTAGGAATTTATACTGTGGCAGGAGTGCACATCATCCTGCAACTTACAGTGGTTGGGTTTTTTTGGGCAGTGTTTTTTCTTTCTTGCCATGGACCTGTGAGGAAGAAAGTTTGGCCAAACCTCAGTGTAAGACGTGCTACTTTCCAACTGTGCCAAAAACAAATGTTTTGAAAGATGCAGTCAGAAAGGCTTTATCTTGAGCCTGGACTCAACAGTATTTTTCCATCCTAACTATTCAAACTGTGGTTCCAATTCTATTTAAGGCTTCATTTCCTCATTTCAAGGACTTTTCACATTACCAAATTTTAGATGATGTTTTGGTGCATGTTTAGAGATGCCACCTTCCAAATTTTTGTACTCAAGAAAAGTCTAGACAGCTTATGCTTTAGAGATAGACTTAATCCATCTCCAACTTCCAAGAAATTAATTTTGAACTTGAGGCAGAACCATACATCCCTAGGTACTACAGGAAACAACATTTAGGCCCTCTACAAGACAGACAGTATCCATATAGTTACCAGTTCTACACAGCCAGAAAGTAGAAGCAGCCCAAGCATGACACAAGCCCACTCTTGCACAATTAGTTCGATAGAAATTTGGCCAGAACTTGAACTGAGGAAGTACAGAGTAAGGAGGTTAGGCAAGAAAAAGCAGAGTTTTGTTGCTGTTCCAGGAGTGGCTTCTGCTCAAGACATTTTACAGTCTTTCTTCTATAACTAACCCAGTCTACCGAATACTCCGCTTAGATCTCACATTAATAGCCATTTCCAGAACTAGTACTGAACTTTGTAACCACTCCTCTAACATTTGGCTGCTGGTTCTCTTCTCCTAATGAAGAGGTAATAAGGCTTCTTGGCATTTGCAGAGATATACTGAAAGGTTCATAGCAGGTCACCTGGATGCATACTCCTACTGCACACCAGGAAATGGACAGTCCGATGCAGTCATGTTTCCATTAGAAAACCTCCAACTGACAGTTATTACTTGTCTATATATACACTCAGCATCTTGACCTTCAGTAGCCTCCACTCAAGAACACTCAAGTGAAACAATCAATTGCAAGGCAACCAAGTGGGGTAGGACTGGCTGTATGGTACAGGAGCATTTGCAAGATAGTAGTTGCTGAAGTTTACATCACTAACATAAGGTGCTGGCTGGTAGTAACAGGTAACATTAGTGGCATTAGGGATGATGTTTTGTTCTGCCAGTACTTTGAGTGCTAGCAGAGAAATCAAGTTGAGAGTCTGCCTTCGCTCATGTCCCATGAGACAGACTGTGCTCTCATTCACCACCCTGCGCAGAATCATGAGGTAGTCATATTTGCTCCTCTCTTCTTTGGAGAAGTGGTTCTGGAGGTAGGTCTCTAGTTTGCGCTGCTGATCCAGGATATCTGGGAAGTCTATGAAGAATCGGGAGCACATGTAGCGCTCTAATGTTTTGATCTCATCCTTATCCATGGGCCTGAAGTCTCGTACCAAGAGGTTACTATACTTCAGAAGCCCACCACCTCGGATCTCTTCAGGATTTTTGGTAGCTATCAGCTTGTTCTGGAGGTGATCAAAAGCTGCTTCAAAGTCTCCATACATGCTCTCCCCGATCACAGTTGGATGGAAGTGCTCTGACATGGGGGTTTCTGAGTAGTCATAATAAAAGAGCAGGGAGTCCAGTATGATTTGGAAGGAGTCCACACTGAACTCAAACTGTCGTCGTATACAGTCTACAAACTTCAGCTCCACATTCCTGCCATGTTTGTTGGAAAGTGATATCAAGCTCCAACGGTCAGACTCTGTGTACACTTTGACTAGCTTCTGGATGTAGGCTTCCTTCAGTGTTACTGGACTGATTTTTAGCTTGCTTACTCCTTCTGGCAAGAAATTCAAGAGGGATCGCAACACCACATCTCGAACTAACTGAAACTCTGCCTCACTTGGAAGAGAAACTTGAAAAATGAGATCCAGGTCTTTGCATCCCAGCCCATTATCCTTGACCAGGACATGACCAGCTGCAGAGCCATTCAGACGGACATCATGTACCACAATGCCTGCTTCACTCAGCCTACTCCGAACAGTCTGAACAATGTCCTTCAGAGTTATCTTCAGCGTCGGAAAGTTACCTCGTCCATGGATTGGAACCACCTCTGTAAGAACCTCATGCAGACGGCTGACCTGCTCCCAGTTCAGCACACTGCATGACATGCAGTCTGTGTTACTTCCTTTGCCTGCCATCGTAACGTTTTTCTTCTCCAAAGAAACTGTAGGGAGATGGAATAAAAAAAAGACAAGTCAGACTTATGTTTCCTAGATATATACTATGCTTTACTTTTCTGTTTACACATAAGAGGTGCAACTAGAAAAAAATAATTCTATGTACTAATTATTATCAGCAAGCCTTTCACCTGAAATGATACTCAGCTTCTCCATTGGTGCAGGCAAAAAATTTAGTTGTTGTTGTCCTTTTTTTGGTGAGGCAGCATTAAGTACTGCAGCAAAGCAGTTCATGTCAAAGCAAAATTATCAACGAAGATGACACATAAGCTTTGCCTAAGTTTAAGATCATCTGCAGCACCAGCTGAAGCCAGTGAGAGCCATAACTTTCAAAAGTGCTTTGCAGTTAAGCTTTGAACTTGTTTCACTATGCATAAAGCTCAAACTGCTCTCTCCAACTAACACAACAGGGGAAGACACTCAGGTGTTAGTTTCAGGGCTTAAGACATTCAGTCCGCTGAAAGCACTTTAATTATGCCAGAGATGCAAGATTTCTTCCTCTTCAGAAGTTTTTCCTTTCTCAACCATCCAGCACCTACCACTCATGGGATAAAGGCCAAGTATACCTTGCTCCTGCAAAAAACTACAGCACTTCAGCATCCTGGACAGAATTTTAGCTGCAAAGCCAGATAACAACTATTCAATTTGCACTCCAGTCTTTGTAAGCAACTCTTTACCCTTCTTCAGATACACTGCATAATCAAACTACCTTTTTGGAAATATTCATACTTGCCCCAACCTTTTGCTCATTTGTGGAGGGCAAACAAGCTTATAAGAGCCAGCATATATTCAGATGATGTATATCATGTTAGTGTTACTCTTTAACACTAAGGACTTGAGAACCTCACTGACCAGATTTGGTCACAGCCTCATCTGAACTTTTGCACTTTTTAAGGAGTCTTGTCACAGTTGACCAGATCATTCTCTTGTGCTTAAGAGGCTTGTGTTTTGAAGTATGCAGATACATATGTTCTACAGTCACACAACTCCAACTGGTATTAATACACTTTTCTCTTTAAGTGTTCCAGGTTTCTATTGTGGCCAGGTGCTTCCTGACAGCTACAGTCTAATTGAGGCCTCACCTTCTTCTGCCCCAAGTATTTGTGAATACTGCAGCTGCCAAGGTCAGACTAGTCAGACTTAAGGTAGTTAACTCTTGCCTACCAGGAATTGTTTGAGACCCAAACATAGTTTCCTACCATGCATCAACATAGTGCATGGAACACTTTTCAAGCAAGATTCAAAGAGCAGCTATTGTCATTTCATACCTGTCCTCTTCCAGCTTTTAATTTTTGAACAGCTCATTTGACCTGTCACCTCCTCTACAGAAGACATTCAAATCCTAGATAAAATATACAGTAAGGTAAAAATGCTCCCAGGGAATCAATTTCTGCCCTTGAGCATGAGCTGCTGCATTACAAGCTCTGCTGCTGTGGGTGACATCAGCTCCAGCAGGCACAAAACAAACCTGTGATTTGTAAGATAATTAGTCCAGGACAAATCAAGGGGTTCTTCAAACTCAGTCCTTAAGGCTGCAATGGAGCATAAACCCAGAGGCACCAAGCCTGTCAGCAGTTGCCCTCAGGCACTTCAAAAACATTCAAGTATATTTGCATCTTAAAACCAATATATTTTCATTAAATCCTCCAGATCAGTAAAGAACACAAGAGTCTTCCATGACTTCTAGCTTAAGCAGCAAGTGCTTTCAGCTACTACCTCTGAACGTGTTCCCTCTCCTCCTTCCCATTTGTAGCCACCTCAGCAGCTAAAACAACACGCACAGCCCACCCAGTGACCCGAAAGGACTCGGAGCAGTGCTTTCCACCCCACCATACACACTTGGTTCTGCTTGGTGAGCCTCACCTAGGAGAATAATGCACATTGCTGCCCTTGTGGGGGGAAGATGAAGTATTGCATTTCCAATTCAGTGGAGAGTTTAATTCTCAGGCTGTCAACCTATGAAGCCTCCCACCCCCAAATCACTCACATGTTTGCCTACTCTGCAAGATTTATGTTAGTGACAACAAGATCTTAGTGACTTTGATGTACTTCGGACGCTAGCAGTTCGCATGCCTCTTGTTTCACCACCACCATTTTCCATCACAAGAAGATCTGATACCTGAAGATGCTCATTCACTAGGGAAAAAAACAACTCTGAAGCCAAGACAGGCACTACCTATTTTTAATACCAAGAGTATTGTAGCTTCACTTGGATTCAAATCTCAAACCAGAAGCAGAAGGAGCAAGGACAACATGCCTTCACCTTTGTCACGATGAAGTACATTACTCTGCAGCAGGAGATTTCCCTCCAAGACATGTAACTTGACACAACTCCTAAAAAAATTTAGACGACCGTACCTGCAGCAAGCAATACCCCGCGGCACTACAGCGTTGCAAGTCGCCCTCACGCCCGAGCGGCACTGCAGGCGGGGAGGTTCAGCTCCCTTTACAAGGCGCTTTCTCTTGAGAGGAGAGCTGAGCGCGCTCTGCTGCACCGTAAGGGACAATTCACACGATGCACCGCAGGCCCAGCTCCGCGCACGCAGGACCCGCACTCACCTGGGGCACGCGGAACTTGCCGTTAAGCCGTTTTAAATAATAACAATAACTTAAAAAGCGCTACCAAGCGCTTGCCTCAAGGAGATTCCTCACGTAAGTGACCCCGCCCGCCGCGCCGGCTCTGCCCCGGAGCGCAGCCGAGACCCGAGCGAGCCCTGCCTCCTCTCCTTCTCTTCCCCAGCCCGGCCGCTCACCGGTCAGCTCAGCCGCGCCGCGTACCCCGAGCGACCGCGCCAGCCTCACACGCGCGATCCCCCACCCCTCGCGCCCGCCCTTTATCGCCGCTCCGCCGGCCCGGCCCGCTCCGCCCCCCTCCGCCGTGAGGTAACCGGCAGGCGGGGCGCGAGGCGGCAGCACCAATAACGGCTGCCCCAGTAACGGCTGCTGCGGCGGGGCTCCTCCCCTGCGTCCCGCCCCAGCCCTCCCGCCGCGGGGGAGCGGGAGCGGGGGCGGGTTTGGCCGCCGTTCGGGCCGCCGGGCGCTCGGCCCGGGAGCCCGGCGGGGATTGGGGTGGGGAAGAGGACGGCGGTGGCCGCCCGCGCCGTGAAGCCCTCACCCCCCGCCTCCAGGCGCTTGCCCCGCAGCCTCCCCCCACAGGTGGCGGCGGCGGTGGCGGTGGCGGTGGGCGCCCAGCGGTCGCTTCTCCGCTCCCCCCCTCATACATGTACGACTGTACATGGAAGGGAAAGCAATAGCCTAAACATTTCAAGGGAATAACGGAAGATAGGGAAGTGGACTACAACGAAAAGCAAGCTGAAATACAACATGGCTTTCCCGAAGGTACCTTGTCTCGGACAGAATAACTGTCGACATGTAGCTAAAATTTCCAGGCTTTGCTAAAGCGTGTGCTACGGTGCCACATCGGAAACAGCCAAACTAGGAGTTAATACAAAAACTCGCAAGCGCACGGCAAAAGTGTTGAAACAGCGTGCTACTGAAAACCACAGCTGATGGTCTGTGGGAGGCACTGGGGACATGGAGGAGGACAGAACTATTAGACAGGAAGCAATGAATAACTTGGAGATACAGAGTAATAAAAATCGGCTGGCGTTTAGTAGTACATGGCGCAAGATCATGCACTGTGGGGATAAAAGCTACGATTTGTGCTGTAAACCCTCAATGTTTCAGCAAAAGAGGAGAGAAAGGACCTGGGGTATTTGCCTTGTGTAGGACAATCAGGACCCAGTAGAGGCGAAAAAAAAAGGAAAACTCATCATAGGACAGGCCAGTTGACATAGTTCTAGTAGAGCTAAAAAAGTATTTACAAAGCATTGGGGAAAAAAAAAAACCCACACATCTGTTACACTGTTTGGTCATACACAGTCAAGAAAGATGAATTAAAACCTGCACACACACGGGGAAGAGCTGATCTTGTAAGAGGAAACTGAAAAGCTCCTCTTTGCCAAGCAAACACAAACAGACTTGCCTTGTTTCACCAACAAAGCCAAAGCTGAGCAGGAATATGGGTGGGTTGCTTTATTTATGTATTTCTTTTTTTCCAATAGCATACCATTGGGATAAATAACAGGAAACAAAAAGAGCTGTTTAAATGAAAGGATAACATTGACACAAGAATCAGATTCAAGGTAAGTTACCATCTTTTTTGTCCGATGAGATAATAATGAATTCAGAGCATCACAGGAGGGAGGGAGGGAGGGGAATAAAACTAACTCATTTCAAGATGGAGCTAGACAAGAAAATACGTAATATGATTGTCTGTGGTGGTATGGAGTTGGACATGAGGATCCGGATCTCTCTCAACATTTTTTTCCTGTGTTTCTAAAATGAGAAAGAGAAATAGGGAACTCAAAAGAAGTAGTAGCAGAAATTACGGAGGCATAACCACCAGTAAGGAGATGTCTCACTTGGAGGTTAAAATAGTGAATGGTCTCCCCTCTTAAGAATATTTCTTCAGCAATATTTCTGCCTCAAATATTATTCTTTTATGACAATAACTGATTAGTTTGGACAGTATATTTTCTGTTGCCCCATGGGTAAACAGCAAGTAAATTACATGTTGAAAAATATTTTCTATTTGTAATATTCATTAGATACCAATAAAGGCAAAGATAAACTGCAGCAGATACTGCTATTACAGATGTTAAAGTATTAATAAAAGGTTCACACTTTACATTATTTGTTTACAAGTTCTTGTTTCACAAAAATGTTTGTAAAAACAAAGAGGTATCTCAACTGTATCTTAAAGATTGGATACCTGAGGTGTTTCCTGCCTCCTCTGATTTGCAGACCTTGAGTATTTGTTAGAGGAAGTGCAGCACTCTCTGTAGTGAATTTAAACCTCCTGACAATACACTTGTTCTCTTTAATCACTTTTCATTGGTCCCACAGAAACGGTCTGTGGGATGGGATTTTGAAACGCCATTTAAAGCCTGCTGGACCAGACTCCTGGGTAGGTTGCAGGAATAACGAGGAATGCATCTTTGAGTGATGAATGTCTGGGAGAATGAGCCCATTTACCCCTGATGAGAACTAGCCTTCTGCTATCCATCCGCCTGTGTCTGCACAGTGGATTACTGTGCTGTGAGGATGGAAAACGTGGAAGCACACAGCCCACTGGTGAGATGAGAGATTAAAACCCATGGGTTACTGCTCAAGGTGCTGTGGCTGCCGAGGTGGCTCTGACGTGGGCCCAGACCTAGCTCCAGGGTATAGTCTTAATGTTTATTTAGGACTGACTTTCCCACTGTCAGCTGTAACTCTGAGTCTAGGGAGAAGTAATGGATGATCCCAATCTTTGCAAGCCATCCTTTCTCCGAGAGCGACTGGGATACAGGCAAATTCCTGCCGAGAGGCAGCGAGCGGCAGCAGCCACAGTCCCCCTCTGGCCTTGGACAACCACCATCTTGCCCTTCTGCCACAGCTGCTCCATCCCTCATCTCTGCCCATGTCCCCAGCTACAGTCCCTCCTCTCCTGTCCTGTGGTGTACTCCCCTTCGGGATACATGCCACAGGACCTGTTTCAGAGGGTTTTCAAAAGAGAAGATAGGGAAGGAAGAAGGACCAAATGGCTCCTGGGATGGCAACGTGACAGGGGAAAAGGGTCTGGGAGCTGCGAAAACAGAGGCAAGTACGGACTTTTATGAACACAGTGCAACTTGTTCATTTTAATCCAGTAAATAGGGCAGCAAATTTGGCAGAAGAAACACACTTAAAAACTTGTAAGTCAGCTCAGTGACCTGGCACTGTCAGATTAGTTTCCTTACATGATGCATTGCTGAACGTAATGTGCCATTATAAATCTTGGTTGCTACAGCTGTTAAAGCCATAAAGTGAAGCAGAGTTATTAATACATGGTTGTAGTAGCTGTCATGGTCCATTCTGTAATTGAGCATCAAATCTGCAGTTGGGAAACTCTTCTTTTTTGTCTGACGTGGAGTAACTGCATGTCTGCACATGCCAAGGGCGTGGAGACAAGTAGGAACATCCCACTCATGCAGTGTTATGGTGAAATCCTCCTGCAGAATATCAAAAGTGAGCCCCTTTCTCTGTTGCTAGCTGCCTTTACAAGTCTTTGAGGTTTCCTGTGGGGAGATGCAGCAATCCTTCCTCCTGATACATGGATAAAAGTAGACACGTGAAGTCCAGTATAGACACGCATAGTGTACTAATGCAGGGAACAGCAATCTTTCAAAAATCTGAAGTTAAATTTGCCACTAGAAGCACAGCAACAGCTGGGAAGTTCCTTCTCCAAGGGATGGTATGTTACCATGTAGGGCTTCCCAGCTCCCACCAAGTTCTAAGCTCAGCAAAAGCCGAGAGACTCTCCTTCTCCAAGGGGCATGAAATGCCACTGGGCCCCTTCACCAACAAGACCTGTGCAAAGTGGGAGCTCCAAGCTCCTGCTGCATTTAGACCTGAGGAAGACACAGAAACCCAGAGTTGCTGTCTCTCACGAAAGTCCTTTTGAAGATGTCCCCACCCATTAGCCCTTCCACTGCTTTGCTGCATGCCACCTCTGGCAACTCAGGCTGCGGGCTGCAGACTCTTGTTCTCATGAACCCTCTGCTGTATACACCCAAAACTGCTTAAAAGCCTGAAAGAACAGAACTGCTTGAATGTGTGACAAAGTACTTGGGCCAAATTCTTCCAGTAGGGAAGAGGCGGTTAAACCTCTGCCCAGGCCCCCAGTGCTTTTGCTTCTGCACCAAGAGACTCAGTTTTGCCGATCTGGTTGTGCTGTGAGGCTCCAGAGCAGGCAGCCCAGGAAAGCCCAGCATTTTCTTTTCCCTTATGAAGTAGCAGGGTAGACACATGCTGAGATGGAATGCACTTGCTGGAGCGAGTGGGCAGTGGCCTGTCATCTGACTTGTTTTTTCCTTGCACCTGAGCTTGCCCCAACTGCTTAATTAGTCACACGGTTTCCTGGAACCCGGGAGGGGGGGGAGAACGAACCGTCAAAAATTTCGGTGGTGTGGGAGAAGACAAAGGCTGAAGGGGGGAGGCAGAGGCGGGGGGAGAATGAGGGTTTGCAAATCAGACTGAAAAAAATATTTACTCTATTTTGGGAGTCGTGAGCAAACTCAGGACACATCGCCTCAGGCTGCAGGTGGCAAACACAGCAAAGGGGTGTACAGAGAAACAGTGAGGTTGTTTAGGGAGCACAACCTCAGTCATGTGAAGCTCTTACGTGCTGAGCTGGCCGTGGGCTTTGCCCCACGGATTTTGTACTTTCCCCCACTACGGGTTTTCACTTTGAAATCGCATCTTTTTCACATTCCTGCGTCATCCACAGCCCTGGGAGCTGGTGCTCCCAGGTAGTGGTCACACCACGACTGGACCAGCTCCCTGGGAGTCTGCATCTGCGAGCCCTGCCTCTTGCCTCTGCCGCTGGTTTTAGTCGCAGACGGTACTGTTTGCCTCCGCAAATTCACAGATTTGAAGGCTAACAGAGGTGATTAACCACATCTTAGTACTCATAGAATCCCTAGATAATATAATCCCACAGTAAAACTCATAGCCCCTTCAATAACTTGCACTTGCCTGCAGACTTCCTTCAAATTGCTCAAGAGAGGGATAATCCAGTGTTTCCTCATGGTAGTTTGCTGCATTTGTTAACTGCTTTCATGACTAAAAGTCTATACACAGTTTGCTCTGGTTTTAATTTCCACCTGTCTTTCTTTTCACTATGGTTTTTTGCTTTGCTAGGTTATAGGGGCTTTTATTGAAAAATTGTCTGCAATCTTTCAGGCTTTTTCAGTAGGCCCTTTATTTCTAGTTGATGGCAATGGCAACTGGAAAGGATGTTTTGCACAGGTAACGCAGTATTGTAGCTTAAAATAATCTAAATGAGAGTTGTCAGAGAGTCCCCATCCTCAGATACACAGTCACGCCCTTTGCTTCGGGTCAGGTTTATGTGATTTAAAACTAATCCATTCAAAGAGGGGATCTGCCTTTGGCTGGAGCAGCTTGCCGGCCAGGCTGCCACACAATCACACAGGCAGTAGGGCAAGCACAGGAGGTGCAGCAGGATGACAGCAAACTTAAGCTGCAGTGGACTGGCACTCTCAGAAGCCTTGGGGCCCATCTCAACTACAAAGAGCCGTTTTGGTCTGGTCAGTGGGCCACCAGCACCGCATGGAAACTACAGTTCTGGAAGCCACTGTCCCACTGTCCATCTCCCAGCAAGGCTGACAACTGGTGCATGCTGGCACTGGTGAGGGAGTCCTTGATGAGCATGTGTAGCATCTTCAGCAGGATCTCTGTGGTGGCCCATCTCTTCTGCAGCATGACAGCTGCTCCCCACTGCCCCAGCTCCATCTGCCTCTCCTGCGGGAAGGGGATAATAATCTCCCTTCCCACCAGGTTTCAGTCTCACCCTACCAGGTCTGAGGTGACTGCCAGCCTCACCTCCTCCATGGCCAGCCAGCTTCCTGCAAGGATCCAAGAGGCCCTTGCAGACAGTTTTTGCAACAGTTTTGCCTACAGCTGTCTCGTACAGAGCTGCACTAGAACAGTCCTCCCAGTGACAGATAATTAGGGATTTCAGGCTTTCTTATCTCATACAGGGGAGGTAGGGTAAGGTTACACATCTCACATGAGGAGATAGCTTTACCATACCTCTTCCTAATGAAATCTGACATTTTACCTCTGCTCAGAAACTTGCAAAGTCTGGCCTATGCTGGGTAAAACTTGCAGCTACATGGTAGAGATCCCTTTGGACAAAAAGGCTTGAGGAGGAAGTGAAGCATTGGGGTCTTTGGAGACAAGAAGGAAAAGCTAAGGCTGGTGATGTGTTGGGTTTTGCACAGGCGTCCTGCTAAGGGAGAGTATCCTTACCTACGGCAGGAAAAGCGAGTGCTCAGTCTCCTTTTGCCATAGAACAGACCTGAACCTTATGATGGGCAGAAAAAAAGTGGGAGCACCAAGGTTTCTGCATTGCCCCATAGTCTTCAATGGTGTCACATGTAACAAACCTTGGAATCAAGGAAGATTACCAGAAGATGTGATGCCTCTTGTCTACGCTGCATCGGATTTCAGTGCTGAATGCTCAGTTAACGGTAAGAGATCAGAATAAAAATCTGGATTTAGTTACAATTCCTGTTTTACAGTTCAAAATCTACTCATTGCATGAGAGCTACTATAAAAGAGGAGTGGGGCAGTTTTCAAGCTGGGCCAGACATTTGATTTTCAGTGGCAAGAGCCTATTCAGATGTTCAAAACGAAGCCAGTAAGGAATTATTTGGTCTGCCTTCCAGTTTAGGTTGCAATGGGAAGTGTAACCATTTCATAACATGTAATAAAAAAGGTTCACAGGAATGCAAAACCTGTGACATGGTGCTTGCAGTTTGAGTACTGAATGAGAAGCCTCAATCTAGAGCTAAGGCTACTTTCTTCTGCGCACCGACTGCGCGCCCACGTAGGTGGATGTGGCCGTGTAACAGACCTTAGCAGCAAGCTGATGCATTTCCCAGCAGACTTTCTGTGTGCTTGATTTCCTGTAGGCAAACTTGGCTCAGACGGAGAATCCTGCTCATGGTGACCATCCTACAAAGCAGCCAGCGATCACACAGTAAGTGAAGGCTCCTCACAGCCCTGCTCTTTGGTTTTCATCTCCAAGCCAGTGATTCACAACCATGAATCTGGATCCCGGTGTGGCTTTTCCAGGCTTCCCAGGTAACTGCTCCTCTAGGCCTCCTTTCCGTACCACGCTTGCCATTGGCATCACAGGACTACTATGAGGAGTAAGGATAGCACAAATGGGAATTGGAAGTTCAGACATTGGGTTTTCCTTTGGTGCTCACCTCCAATCTATCTGTATCTATTCTAACCCCCACTGGAGGTTGCACTGAAGCAAACTCCAGACACCCATCTCAACAGAGCAGCCCACTGACTCCACACAGAAGAAACCAGTTACTAGAAAACCACTCTGAGAGTGTCAGAGAGCCATTTCTACCTCATCTCCAAAGTAAAAAAAAATTGTTAATGCAAAACACACAAACAGTAGCAAATGGGGGCCTCAAAATCACAAGATTAATTTAAAAATAATGGGATTTTAATAACATATTGGGAGATTCTTTAGTGATACGTATTTGTTTTCTGAGCATTTGTAAGGAGACAGAACAGGGAGGTGGGAGACCCCTCGATTTTAAAAAGGACGAGGTGAGACAGACACTTGTGGACGTGGGGAGGAGAGAATTGTGCCGGTACTCACAGATGTGTGAGGATTATTATGGAAATTATTAATTAAATACTGGTAAGGGAAAAAGAAAGTAGTGCCCTGACATCAGTTCCCAGGTGTCTCATGCCTGTCAAGGCCGCCGGCCTGCGATGGTTCCCAGCAGGGACTTCCACAGCCGCCATCGCTGCAGACCCGGCGAGGCGGCCCACGGGTCACGCCCCCGCCACGAACGGCACCAGCCCTGCCGCCCTCCCCAGGCGGCTCCCGGCTGGCCCCTGCCGGCGGGGCCGAGCTCGGGCCCGCGGAGGGCCGTGGAGGCCGGGCCCAGCGTGCCAGCGCCCAGCGACAACGCCGTCCCCGCGGTCTCCATGGCAACACCCTTCCCGTGGGGCCCTCGGCAGCCGCGCGAGGGGAAGGCCAGGCGCCATGTTGGGAGTGGCGGCCGCGGCCTCGCCATGTTGGGGGCGGGGCCCTGCCTAGCCGCAGTGAGCCCGCCGCTATGTCGGTGGCTCCGGGTTGCCGGGGTGGCGGGATGGTGCCGGTGCTGCCGGGTCTCTACGTGGGCGGCACGGAGTCGTACTCGTCCACGGAGTCTCTGGCGGCGGCGGGGGTGGTTGCGGTGCTGACGGTGGACGCGGAGGAGCCGCCGGCTGTGCCGGGGGTGCGGGCCCTGCACGTCTGGGCGCGGGACGAGCCCGGCGCCGACCTGCTGAGCCGCCTGGACGACTGCGCCGCCTTCATCGGCGCGGCGCGGGCGGACGGCGGCGCCGTCCTCGTCCGCTGGTGAGGGCCGGGGCGGCCGGGGCGGGGGACCGGCCTCCCCCTCCCCGGGCGGCGCTGCTCACGGCCGGGCTGTCGTGTCCTTGCCTTGCAGCCAGGCCGGGGTGAGCCGCAGCGTGGCCGTGGTGACTGCCTACCTCATGAAGACCCAGGGACTCGGCTGGGAGGAGGCTTACGCCGCCGTCAGGGCCGCCAAACCCGACGCCGAGTGGGTCCCTGGCCCCCGCCCGCCGTTTCCCGCTCCCCGCCCGCCCGGCGCCCCCTCACCCCGCTCTCCTCTCGCCCCCGCCGCAGGGTGAACCCGGGTTTCCAGGGGCAGCTGAAGCTCTACGAGGCCATGGGCTGTGCCGTGGACAGTAGCAGCGCCCTCTACAAGCGGTACCGGCTGCAGATGCTCACGGAGAGGTATTCCGGTGAGTGGCGGGGGGGGGGTGGCGGGGCCGACCTCGCCCGCGAGCATCGGCCTTGAGCTGGGGCGAGTGCTTGGAGTGTAGCTTGAGGCAGTCTCCCAAGGAGGGTGGTCCCAGGTGGAACCAGTCTATCCTGAAATGAACACAAGAAGGCCATGTCAGAGGTGGTTGACTTTGAGTATTGGTCTCAAAGCAGCCGAGCCTTGAGTTGGCTAGGCAAATAGTTACATTGTACAGGTTCTAGAGAACTGTAGCTCATCAGTGGGGAAAAAAGTGTCTTTGAGACATGCCTGAGAAATAAGATCCATAAGGAACTGTTCTCTTTAGCAAAATTCAGAAATGGTAAAGGTCAGTTTGATATGTTTTCTGATTTTTATGTACCTGGCTAGGCAAGCTTAACATCCTCTAAAAAGAAGTCAACTGAATTAAAAAAAATAAAAATAACAAATGCAAAACTGAGATAAAGTTGAAATCAAGGTATGAAGTAAACTTTCATACTTTAATTTGCAAAAGGTTGACTGTAGTAGATATGTGTGCATATGTGAAATTTTATAATATAATAATAATCTGTAGCTGTTTTGCAAGATCTGTGTTGCATATTCAGCATGACAGTGCTCTCTCCATTTATGTGTCATTCTCCTTATCAGTTCTCATTCATAAGCTGACTTTCTGTATGTGCGCTAAAAGATTGGTAGAACTGTTCTAACTCCTCCTCTGCGTTTACTTTCTGTTTAAGTAAGAACATAAAGCCAAATGCAAGTATTTTACCATTGCTAAGGCCAAAGTCTAGATCCCAGTTCCTTGCATTAAGTGAATCCCAACCTTAGGTGTAGTGCGATGAGGCTCTTTCATTTTCAGCTTATCTAATGGAATTGGTGAGTGGACAAACGAATGTGAAGCAGGTGGCTTCTGCATGCCGTGACTGGGCAGAGGTGCAGCACTGTCTTCTCCCACAGAAAGGGGGACAAGTCATGGCTGCATTGATCTGATTCACAACTTCATACTGACCCCTCTGCAGAACTTCAAGGCTTGCCCCGAGAAGTCTTTGCTGTGGATCCAACCAGTATATGTCAAACTCCAAACACAGAGGTTCTCTACAGGTGTAGGAAATGCAGGTACTGAACCTTTTATATTTCTCCATTAAATGTCATTTTGAAATTGACTTGAGAAAAATAGCCTGTGTAAATCAATGGGCATGTCATGATTGTCAGGACAGGGATGATCTCTTCCCTAAGTTTCTTTACAGCGTACGCCACAAAAAATTAGACAAATAAACGTATCTTATGAAATACAAAACTTTTGTTCCTTGAAGTTGTGCAGCACTTGTGCAGCCTAACCTGCCACGTTCTATAGGCAGGCATAATTCCGCTCGGCTCTGAAGTTGCTTGCTCTGAAACCATAACTTCTAGCTTGTCTTTGACAATCAGTTTCTCCAGAATAAACTTCTTGTAGATTTTGGGGTTTACTGCACCTTAACTACCTTTTATGGGTTGCTTAAAGTGAAATTGAATAATCCTGCTATTTCCTAGGTGGAGATTTCTTCAAGTATATGAGCATAGATTTAAAGTTTTAGTAGGCAGGAATTGTTTAAAAATAGATCTGTATAAAAGCATACAGCTGTGGGGCAGAGCCCAAAACTACACAAATCACTAGATTTGTTAAGAAGCAACCCTGAATGGAGTCAGTGCCTGCTGACCTTCTAAACTAAAAAAAATGTAGGATTTGTAATCCTGCTTAATTACTTACTATCAAGAGGTCCATGTCCCTGTTTTCTACTGTCTGTAGGTTTCCCTAGTAAAAAAACAACTATTTTACTTCTTTTCCCCCCTCTGTTGTGGAGGGCAGGCGCGCTCTGTTCCGTAGTTCCAGTGTTTTGTCCCACACGGAAGGAAGCGGACCAACAGCCTTTGCCCACAAGAGGATGACGGACTCTGCTCAGCTTTGTGGTGACAGCCATGAAAAGTGTACCTCTTACTTCACCGAGCCTGTGCAGTGGATGGAGCCAGCGTTGCTCGGAGTAATGGAAGGACAGGTGAAGGGCAGCATGTGCTTTATTTTTTGGATTTTTTTTTTTGCAAAGGCAGAACAAACTCTTTCTGTTCCCTGATGTGAAAGGCCCCGCACAAGGACCTAGGTCTCCCAGCCTTTCTTGTGTGAATTTTGCAGCTTACAAACACATTCTTAAATATCCTCTTATAAGGAAATGAGCTGGTGATCTTGTTGGACGGAGAACATTAGCCAGGGTGTTGGACAGCGTTTACGTGCTGTTTTAATATGAGAAAGTTTGTGCGACTTCCAAAACCTGTTGCAGTCTCAGGCTGGCTGAGGCTTTCTGGAGATTGGCAAAACTGTCCTGGAACCACACCAGGTCTGAGCAGCTGCCTTTCCACCCCCTCCCTTCTGCCAGCACAGCTGCCTGCTACACCCCAGGGCACGGCAAACACCAGCTACGCTGCTTTAGCTTTTTTGCCTGTTTTTCAGCCCATTTACCTTCTGTGAAGTGTTACAAGGGAAGGAGCTGGCTCAGTGCAGGTTGCCACAATTTAACATACCATAGAAAAACATCTTAAATAAAACTACACCTGCATGTGCTTTAGAGTGGGTCATGTGTTTTTCTTGCAGCTTCTGTGTCCTAAATGCACGTCAAAGCTGGGCTCCTTCAGCTGGCGGGGTGAGCAGTGTTCCTGTGGCCGCTGGGTGACACCTGCCTTCCAGATTCACAAAAGTCGAGTGGATGAAGTGAGGATGCTGCCAGTTGGTAACTTGAAAGCTGCCAAAACCTGAACTTGTCTCTTCCCTCAATGGATTTCTTAATGTCCACAGAGAACCACTAGCTAGTCTGTGGTTGCCAGGAGTGAGCTTGTGACTTCCACCCCTTTGTAATGCAGTGGGATTACTTGAACATCTGCTCTGCTCAAGCTTTCTGTATCTCATATATAAAATAGTAAACACTTCCTTCGAAGAGGTGTTATACAGTGGTCAAATATGTACAAAAATGCCTGAATGTGAGGGTTTTAGTATATTCTTACTTCATCTGTTGTTGTTTACAGAAGGTCTCAACTCCTTATTTAAAAGGATTGCTAACATGTTACTTTCAGGCTGGGTCCAGCAGTGCTGCTTATCTTCTGATGCAGAAGTTCAAATCAGTTTGTCTGAAACACAACACCTGAGATGTTAGGAGGTATATTCCACAATGTAAGGTACATGGCAGGGAAATATTTTAAGGCTTAAGCGAAGTGCCATAAAATGGTGCAATTACAATCGTGGTGTTAGCATGCATGGCAGCTACTAGCAGTGAAAGGCAAGTTCACACTTGTATTACAATAAAAGTAGTCCTAGAAATCTCTAACCCAAGAATATTTACTACACTGTAATTCTTCCTTTCATGTCATATCTGAGGAGCTGTACTGGAATGGGAGAACTGAGGTAAAATATCCCTGCCACATCACCACTTACAAGTCTAAAGAGATCCCTAAAATGAAGTAAGATTTTAAGGAAGCACAGTATGCTATGTACACCACTGTAGCACAGGTTTGGTTTGACACAAGGAAACAGGACAAAAAGAGCTACTTTAAATCCATTTTATTCTCATTGACTTAAACTTTTTTCAACACAATTTCCAGCAACATACATTATGAAATATACAAGATAAAGTTGGTGGTGGGGTTCTGCCCATCTTTTCATTCCTCCCACAGCTGTGGAGGGAAGACTTGCAGGACACAGTGAACATCAGAATCTCAACACTGAAAACAGACACAAAACAAAAAAAGACAAAAATATATATGAAACTGTTTGAACTGGTCACACTTCAGGGCCAGGTACAGCACAATAAATATTAGAACTGCATTATCTTAGACATCTGTAAAGTTTATAACATCCTCTATTTAAAGAGAGAAAACATCTGGTTTCTAGCATGAAATGCTACATAGTACAGTGGTGAAGGGTATGAACGACAAGGAATCCAGCAAGGGTTTGGATGGTGACTACTGATTCACACATGTTCATTGGTAAAATAAACAGCATACACTGAAAGTTTAGTGAGCTGTAAACTTAACCATTCACTACCAGAACATCAGCTGGAGGAGTAGTTTCTTTTGGGAGAACCAAAAATAGTTAATCCCTCTAAGTTTCAGCCAGGCTCTCCCTGACAAACAGCAAGTTGATACCATAACAGAAGTGGCAGCATTTGGTCCATAGCGTGAGATCCCTTTGCATCATTACTGTTCAAAGCTGGCAGCCAGTGGAAATACTTCAGTGCAGAATCAAGACTTCAATAGCCACACCACTACCACAGTGTCACCTACAACTTTCATGACTGTAACAAAGCAGTAGATGTCAGCTGGAACCCCGCTGGGCAGAGAGTGCTGCATGACAAAGCAGCACCGGATGCCACCCGACATAAGCAAGAGGCAGAGACTGGAGAGGGTGCCAGCATTTTTTTCTCTGCAGCAATGATGAGAGTGCTGGGCTCCTGGAGTTTGACAGAAAGGCTGCTCTATGCTCATTCCTCATCTCATACTAGTTTTGCCAATAAACAAGCCCAAGACACCACAGTTTCGGCTGCTTGACAGACTGCTTCCAGAGCACAGAGCAGAAGACCAGAGTCACTGGTTTCTCTTGCATCATAATCAAGGCAGGAGTAAATACATTTTGTACTTAACCTTCCCCCCGTTCATCCCCTGCCCCCAGAAGTGTAGCATCATGTATTCCTCCTACACAAGAACTGGGTACCTTCTGTGCCACTGCCAAAGAGGCCAGCTGAACACAGGTGGAGGAGGAAGGTTAAGCACGCACTTTCCTTTCCTTAGCATGACTTGGGCATTGCACTGGGAGGCAACTGCACTGGCAGGTGGAGCACCACGGAGGAAGGACTGTATTCCTGGTCCACACACATGGCATCACCATAACTTGCTATGCATGTCCTGCAGTACACAGCAGCAGTCACAAGCTTCACAAACTAAAGCAGCTGAGTGTTGTGAAATTTTATGGGTGAGTGGGAAGCAAGAAGGTAAATTCTGCTGGAAGCTGAGCACCTATGGCTTTGATTTTAGCTGATGCCAAGTCCAACAGTCCTATCTGCATTAAGTAGGAAAATAAAATTCTATTTCTCCAGTGTACAAAAGTATACTGGCTGCTTGTATGTGCTCATCTTCTAGTTAGTCCCTTCTTGGAGAGATCCAGAACTACCACATTTCAATACCAACAGACTCAGCTGAGGGTTGCAGAAGGGACAGAGTAGTGAAAAATTTTTGGTTGTATCAACACACCATCAGAATATGGTCAAAAATTCTATTTGAGAATAGGGAGTTCTACGTCATGATAGTCACTTAGCAAAGTGCCACATGTAAATGCCCTTACCACTGCCAGCTCAGAATGTACCGCCTGACTGCCTTAAGATCTACACCTCCTCTGCCAGTACAGCTCAACTGGTTACAGCCCAAGGTGAAAGACTGGTTACCAAGAAAGCTGGGAGAGGCAAGGTGAAATTTTTCCCACCCTAGAAGTGTACAACAGCATTTCCTCACTCAGCCAGGCCCATTCACACATCATTCACCATTTCAGACACACAAAGCAATGCCAAACACAAACGAAGAGGAATGTTTTGTAAGGACACTCTCTGAGTATGAACAGGGAAAACATAGGGCTATTTATCAACTCAAGTACTGTTGCATCATTCTTGTAAGGTAGGAAGCAGAGGAGTTGAGATGAGGAATTGAGAAGACAAACTATAGTGGTCAGAGGTGGAGTCTAGTCTTCCAGACTGCGAAATGCATTCTGCATATCCTCAAACAGCTGAGCATAGTCCGCCTTGATTTTTGTTTCACCATCTTTGACAGGGTCCTGAAAGATAACACAGCAAATGAACAGATCCATCAGGAAAAGCCTCGGGTACTTAAGACAACCCTGCTTTGCCAGCGCTGTAATTTCTCGATCTCAGGATTAACACTTGCTAACTGCAGAGCATGCATTATAGATCCATCTCTGCCTCCTGTCTGTCTCACCAACAGCCACAAGGTTTAAAATCTCACCTCTTTCCACATTCCACGAGCAGGCAGAATGGATATTGGACAGATAATTTTTTTTTTTGTGAGCAGTGGTTACTTTATTGAAAAGCAGCTGATTTGGAGAGGATTCAGTAATACTGAGGGTCTTAGTTAATGCTGTGTGACTCAAGAGCTGCAGTGATTAATACCAGCTCCTATCCCCAAACCAAATAGAGGAAGCGTCTTTGTGACTCAGAAATGCTCTGCTGTACTTTTTGGGGTGCACACCCTATAAGTGCAAGAGTTACTTTGCCATCATTCGGAGGTTGCTCGGTTCCAATTAAAATCTTATTGCACAATCATAACAAGCTCAAAACCATCTTTGTACAGTTTCATTTTCTCAGAATACTTTTCATAAGAACCAAGGGCAAAAAACGTAACAATCAGTTTTGCTCTGAGGCTGCAAGGCCTTCCCTGCAAGAAGCATTAACTGCGAGGCTGTGAAATGTGTCCAATGTCTTCACCGTTCCCCTCTCAGCGCTACGTTCCTCTGGGTCAGTGCAGCTCTTGGGAAACACAGAGGACTTACATGTGCGGATGCACTACTTCTTCATTGTGTCTCCAATGTGTGTCTACACAGACTGCAGGATGCAGGACATTTAAATTCTCACGCCTTTTAGACTGTTACCCAGGAAATATAATTTTCCTTTCATAACTATTACGGTATTAGAGGGCCAGCTCCACTTAACATGTATTCACCCTCTGGATTCCCTTTTTCAGCCATGCTGTCCACCGCTCTGCTGTATGCCAGATGTCTTCTGGTGGCCAGGGTTTGTAAAAAGTGTATTACTTCCCCTATCTCTATACAGCTCTCAAAGAAGCTCATGTTCCCAAGCATATCTTGTTATGTTCTTGATGCTTTGAGAATATATACCAGGGATCTGCTTACTGCAGAAACAAGCCAGTACCCTGCAGGAATAGAATACCTTGGCACACCAGAACACTTAACTTTAAACATAATTTTATCTTATGGTACTTGAAAGATTTGCAATATTGGCTTATAGAGTTATAACAGAATAAGCATCATACTTCACAGAGAACATTCCTTAGCTACTTTCACATCAGCCAGCATCACAGCTTACTGTCCTACCAGTAACTGCTACACCAGCATGCTCCAGATGACTTTAGGAAAGCTGTACGCTGAAACGATGGCTACTGAAGTTATCCAGAGCAGATGCTCTGAGCCACTTGTTTTCTCTTTAGCCCATGTTGAAGTTACTCCTCCCTTCCTCTTCTCCTAGTTACCTGCCTTAGGCCCTGAAGCCAAACACAGGGGACATCACATATTACTGCAGGAGACTAGCGTTTCTTTCCTTAACTTCTATTTAAAATAGCTTGATCAACATTTCTATCATTCATTTTTTAGCACATTCCTGGATTTAGACTTTAGGCTGCTTATCTGCTAACAGTCTCCTTAGAACATGTTATAATTTTTTACAGAATTTTATCACAAAAACCCCAGAATAGGAAAGGTACTTGTACTATTACCATGAATATATGTAACATAAAAGAGACTACTGAAGGTGGGGTTGCCAAGGCTCTTCAAGCCAGCATCACCCGACTAGATTTCTGTACTGACCATTCCTGTGCTCACAAACTAAAACCAGTTCTTAAGTGTATTCAAAGTGATTGCAAAAAGTCTCTGTTCGTAGACCTTTATCCAAGGCAACTGATGACCACCTTTGAGTAACAGCCTTTCAGAGGCACTGGAAGCTCACAAAAAGCAGTGCAACCCAGTTCCTTACAAACATACCTTGAATTTCATGGAGGTAAGTCTGTAGAGGATTTCACTCATGTTCTCTCGAATAATGGACCACGTGATCTTATTGTCACTCTGGGCTGTGGTTTCTACAGCACGGCGTGCCATGTCGTAAAATGCAATCATATTGGAAAGCATTCCCACGGTTTTATAGAAAGGGCAGAACCTGATGGAACAGAAAAGGATCTGTCAGGCACCTTGGAACAGTTAACTGGACAAGCCTTTGCTCCTGCCTTCACAACTACTCTGAATTCTCACCTGAAAGAAAGAGCGCTAGCCTGCTTTACTCCAGGTGTTTTTGATACATACTGTCAAAGAAGAGAGACTGCCTCTAATAGGTCCCACATTTTTAAATGGGCAAATCATAGGCCAAGACAATCATCCTGAAGTGATATTTCTGAAGCAGCACCCAAGCACTGGGCAAAACAGGAGACAACATGAACCGTTGCTGTACAAGTCTCACATTTCAATCTGTGCCAATACTAATGAGAAAGGGAAAACACCAGAGCAGCCAATGGAATTCCTCCTTCCTGTTTTGTCCATGATGGAAGCAGGCTCCCTCCAAGCAGCCTGGGATGACCTGACAGCTCTGCAAGTTTCTTTGCTCACAGGAAAGGGAGTGTTTCTACCACAAGAGCACTCCCCACACAAAAAGCTCCATTTTTAATGGGTAGATGACTACCATGGAAGGTACCTCATTATTATTTATACACTACCTCGTGCTACTTCCTGTGCTTCCCTATCACATACCTGCCCTACTAACCTAATCAAAGGCACACAGCATTACAGAATTATGTTCATCTAAATTTTTAGTAATGAAGTATTTCAAGACCTCCTGATCTACCTGGGCTGGGGAGTGAGATGAAGTACGAAAGGCCCCTTGCCAAGCTGTTAAAACACAAGGATAGCATGGAAAGAAGCAAAGCAGACAGGGATAATAAGCACTGCACTAGAGAAAGGTAAGTAAGTTTTTTTGATGGATCAAACTTACTCGAGAATTATGCAACAGTAACTGAAAGCAGATTCTTGCAGTCCCCCACGCATTGCTAGAATAAACAGGAAGACTTTGGGTGTTGACCGTGAAATAAAGTGGTCCTCTCCTCCTCCTCCCAAGGAGGACAGGCTATTGCAGAAATATTGGCTAACTGAACAATAGATGAGGGCATGAGAAACTCAAAGGGTATGACTGCATTCGGAAAAGGTCTGCATGCCTTGGGTAAGAACATGAATACACTGTTTGATGGCCTACCTAAGCACAGTTCTTCCATTTGTTTATGGTAAGTAAAATTAATTTCTGCACTGATCTGTTTCCAAATAAAGTAGCTGTCTAAATCCAGACTACACAGGACCAAGAGGGCAGAGTGGCCAGTCAGATCTCACCTGTCATAAGGCGTATAACCATTCTGTTGCAAGAAGTCATCTTTTATCAGCTTGGCAACCTCCAAGGTAATTTTATCTGTTTCTGCCAAGGAAGCCTAGAAAAGTAAGGTACACTGTTAGTTTAGTACTCAAGTCCACGAGGACATGGTATGTCGTGGCCAAGAACCGTTATCTTTCAGTACCTGTTTTCTTCTCACCCTCTTAAGATGGCTTCCAGACGAATTCTGTCTTTTGGGTATTTCTCACTCCCTGCTATAGAACAGCCAATTTAATGGATTGCCAAATTAAGATGGGCCAAACAGGCAGTAAGTCTACTTTAAGTCTATCTGATAATAAACAATGGGAAGGAAGTTTCCTTTAAGATAATGGAAAAGCCACCAGACATAGAAAACGCACACGGCTCTGCTATGAGGTACCTTGAAACATCACCTTCCTACATAAAGGGGTAAATTCATTTTTACCTTCCTCAGTCCTTACGTCCATGGAAGAAAAACTAGATCTCAGCATGCTAGATCAATAACTAATCTTAAGGATTTGATACTAGCCTCTGCACCTACCGATGGGCTTTCCCTGCCTGGCATTCAAGAGAAGTAAAGGAGTTGATGACAATGCCTGTCATACTCTGCAGGACAGCCACAACCCTGCTGCACACTGCTGCTGTTGGCACCACAGGTCACTCTTCTCTACCTTCACTGTCCTTTTGCTAGAAGGAGCAGACTGAGTTTTAAGTACACAAGCTTGCTTTCTAGACAGGAAGTTTGGACCTTCTTTCACGAGGAGACTGTCAGAATTCAGAGCTAAAAAGAAAAAATGTATCTGATTGTTTTTCCACAATTCTCCCCTTCTAAAGGTTTGTTGCAGTTGTCAGCCAAGCCCACACTGAAACAAACCGTTAAAGATAACACCTTTGAGAACAAGATCACCAGTTCCAGTACTTCTATAATGGGAATAATGCCTGGCTTTATTAATATTAATTAATATGTAATAAATTAGTAGTTAATAAATATTTGATATTAAAATTAATAACAAGCATTGGCTTATCAATATCCCTTCCAAACCAAGGAACTGATTCTACCCTGCTCTATAAACTAGTCTTTTAGAACATGTTTTTGTAAATAAAAAACTGCAGAAGACCCTAAGATCACATTTCCTTTTCTTTGAAGACATGTCTAGAGAGGAGAGCTCTGCTAGGCAAGATCTGGTGAACGGCCCCATCTCAGTTGGGCTAGAACATTGGTGAATAGGGAGAGCGCCAAGACCAAACTTCCTCCAAATAACTGTAGTTAATACATGTTACCACACACTACCACCACCTTGTAAATCAGCATAGCTCATCCGAGCATCATGGGATTAAGTGACTGTCCAGGATGTGCTAGACACCTGTCAATTATCATATTTACAGTGCTAAGCTGAAACACAGGGTTTTTACTGGGTCCCTTTTGAGAGCTTTCAAGGGAAATTTTCCTGTTCAAGTTCAGCTTTCTCTCCAAAACAGTGAAGTGAATGAAGGAAATTAAAGAACGCCTGTAAACCAGAGCCATATGTCATGTCACAGGTTTTCCACAGAGAAACTAGGTAATCACCAGGTCTTAGAAAAAGCAGACATCAATTCTGTTTCTACAGGCCAGCTTGTAAATGCCAACACCTCTGTTCTGCTGCTGGCAACATGGCTTCTAATAAATTGTAACCTTTCAGAGGACTTAAACAGTAAAGATCAGTCTGCATCATTTCTCTTACAAAGATTACTTCAAATGGAGTACTATTGTAGGTTGCAAAGGGCATTTCAGCAGGACTAGAACACTGAAGCGATTGAATTTTCTTAACTCCAGCATTAGATGCCCTGCAATCTAATTTACATGAAAAAAGTAGCATAAAGCCAAGGTTTATTAAATCTAAAAAAGTATTTGTCATTAGAGGTCAAACAACATGTCCTTTATTCCAAAAAGGACAGTTAGAGGCAGGAAAGTCTGACATCTCCCACTGACCATTTGCCTTTTTTGCACAATGCGGGATCCATCAAGTCTGGTCTAAGACACGGTCAAAAGCCTCCACTAGCAGTAAGGAAATGGAGGATGGCTCACTGACACCACATTTCCTCACAGCTGCTTACTCACCTTCCCCACAAGTTGCACAATCTCTGCAAGGTCCTCTTCCTCCTGTAGGATCTCTTTGGCCTTTGTCCTGAGAGGGACAAATTCTGTAAAATGCTTGTCGTAGTACTCATCCAGGGCACGCGTGTATTTGCTGTAACTGATCAGCCAGTTGACAGAGGGGAAGTGCTTGCGTTGTGCCAGCTTCTTATCCAGGCCCCAGAAAACCTGTCAGAAGCCAGAAAGATCAACCAGTGTTCCAAATCAAAAGCAAACCAAAATAATTGAAGGCAATTAAAAAAAAAAAAAAAAACAATACAGAAAGCAAGTTTGAGCAAATGCAATGTGGCAAAGGCTATCACAATCTTCAGATGAAAGCCCGAGAGAGAAAAAGAAAGCCTTCCTTATGTTAATTTAACTGTAGCAGTGACTTTCAAATACACTTCTCAAAAAGTGATGCATCTTTTAAGCTGATTTCAGACTTATTCAGCTTGAGACTCCTCATGAGGGAGAAGTCAGCTGTAACAAAGACAATGTCAATACTGGAGTCTAATTAAGTGGAGCCCTATTAGATATAACTCCTTTTCCCAAAACAGGGCTGGGAAATCAGTTGCAAGACATTCTTCTCCCAGTCAGCTGCTCTGAGGATTTTTTCATGGTTTCAATGCACCTATTAAGAGTGGTTCACTTTCAAATGTGGCTGCTCACAGCTGGGATGGAAGTGCAGCTCAAAGGGCAGCAATCAGGAAGCACATGGATATCCCTGAGCAGTCAGCATTAGAAGGAATTGCTACCTTCGCTCCCTCTTCCAAAGGGATCTCAAACACATCAGTTCAGAGACCATCTCCATAAGGTCGCCTTTTACACTGTTGGAACATTTTCTAAAGCACTGTACAAAGCTGCCTGTGTCAAATCAAAGCTCTCACACCCCAGCCACCGGCACAAACACACTGAAGCAGTCGCTTCAAGCCTAACAAAGAGGACAGAAGAGCTGCAGCGTCGTGGGACGTACCTGAACGATGCCCAGAGTAGCAGATGTGACAGGATCAGAGAAGTCACCACCTGGGGGAGAGACACTGAGCAGGAAAAGATAAGGAAAAGTTATCAGAATTGCTTTCACAGTTTAAACTGAAGTACCGAACATATGACTGCACAGCTCCGTGATCACGGAAACCAGAAAAGTCAACACAATTTCAAGTAACAGATTGCAAGCTTCCACTGCAGAAAGTGTTTGATGCGTACCCCCGCAGGTGTAATATCAAGCATACCATGAAATATAGCTATATTAGTGACTGATTGACAGTATCAAGGTATGATTTCAGTCACTTTAGCTCCAGGTAGTAACTCTAGCTTGGATTATCAAACCTATCTCAGTTGGAACAGATTGAGCAATTGTGCTGATAGGACACTGTGAAACACAGTGCAATGATTATTTTACAGAAAATAATATCCCAATTTGAAATTATTTCAGATATTCACCTATACAATAACCACTTCAACTTCATTTGGGCTTGACACCCTAATACACACCTTCCCAGAGATAAAAAAAAATAATCTTCCAACCTCAAAAGCACAATGCATTTGTGTACATATGTTGTGGACAGCAGAACTAAGCAGAGCAAAGAATGGACTCTAGGTGTTCTTGCAGATGCTAGAGGCTCTCCTGAAAATGTCAGGGGGAATTTCACTTTGCCCACAGTAAGATATACAAATCAATATAGCCTAGAAGAATGTCTGGGGACCACATGCTTTTCACAGCCCATCACAGCTTGAGATATGCTGCTCCATGTAATTCTACTCTATTTAAGCAAGAGAATCATGATTCATTATGCCCCCAAGTGCACACACTGCTGCTCTGTTAGTGCACACACTAACTGCCCTGTTAGATATCTTCTTTACCCTTGAGATATCTTCTTTCCTGCTCCGAGAATGGTTTGACATACTTTTCAGTGACAGCTCTAATGACATTCTTCCCTGAGCCATTTGCTCCAATTGCTGCAAGTGACTGCGATTCCACACCTCACACAAGACTGCGATTCCACACCTCACAGAACTACCTATCCACATTCATTCTTTCTGCTCCCATGCACAATTTAGCAGTAGTTCTGGGTGAACAGAGGCTAAATATCTATCTACACATTCACATATTTTTAGTTCTGCAGCTGCACAGAGCAACAAGACTTTCTTTTTGCCTGAAAAATAGTTACTTTGACATACAAAACACAGAGGAAGAACTGCAGCCAGTGCAAAGCAAAGAAGTGCAACACTCACGCTCCAACAATGCTGACGCTGCCTTCCCTTTCAGGATTTCCCAGACACTTTACTCTGCCGGCTCGCTCATAGAAAGAGGCTAGACGGGCACCAAGGTAGGCTGGATAACCACTGTCTGCAAACACCAACACACAGAAATTGAGTAAAAGGCTCAGAGTTTAAAGGATGCATTTACAAGACTAGATTGAGAAAAGACTACTCACCAGCTGGCATTTCAGCCAGTCGCCCTGAAATTTCTCTGAGGGCCTCAGCCCATCGGGAAGTAGAGTCTGCCATCATACTGACATGGTAGCCCATGTCCCGGAAATACTCAGACAGGGTGATTCCTAGAACAAAGACAACAGTATGCTGCAGGATACAGTTCAGAAAGGAATTCTATGCTTGTATGTTGTCACTAAGATGCAAATAAGCCAAATTATTTAAGTTTACATTTTGATGGAAATAGACACTGCAAGTTATTATTTCTTCCCATTAGATCATGTCCTTGCAGGCTTTTTTTTTTTTTTTCTTCTTCTCACTCTCCCCATTTTTTCTTATGAACCACTCTGGCTTGTCTTACATTCCCATGTATTTCTTTGAAGAGACCTGGCAATGTCACTGATGCTACTCTTAGCCTCACTGAAACCATGAACAAAGCCTCTTCTTACTGTAAAATGTCTCCTTCCCTTTCAAACTACCAGAATACAACAGTGAGAAAACGTCATGTTTTATCTTAATTATCTGGCAACTTTTCATAAAAAAGAATTTTAAAAAAAACCTCTAAGAGGCTGCAAAGGAAAAAAGACTAGCCTGCCAACTCAGAGTACTATTCCTGCCCATTAAGGGCCTGTACTTGTCAGCAAAAAGCTATTCACAAACAAAAGCTTACATAATTAACACATGGAGAAAAACTACATGAGACCCGGTGCCGTAAGTTCACTTTATAAGCAAAATGTACTCAATGTTCAGAAATCGTAATTATATACAAGCAAGCCAAATTCAATTAAGACACTAGGACTTCACGCAGGCAAGGCCTGAAAGGGTTGACTTCTGAAACTAAGCAGGTTTTTTCATACTGACCATCTCAGGAACTGAAAATACTAGAGCATGATGGCTTGCTCTACACACAGTCTTTTCCAGCCTCCTGTAAATCTTACCAGTATAGATAGAGGCTTCTCTGGCAGCCACAGGCATGTTGGAGGTATTTGCTACCAGAGCTGTTCTCTTCATGATGCTTTCTACCTTGCCATCAACTTCCATTGTTAACTAAAATGCAAGGAGAAAAAAAAAAAAAAGTGTTTTTTTCTTTATTTTTTGTTGTTTAGTTTTTTTACTGTATTACTTGCCTTCTATCAGATTACTTTCCTCACAGCTACTCTACCAAGAGCAGAGACTAGATTCAAGATTTCAGGATACTATGCTGGTTTGTGCCTTCCAGATTGCACACAGCTTAACTCTTTAACATACATGCCTCAGCCTCATCTCATCTTGTGCAACTGGCGAATCCCTATTGACCCCATTCAAATGAGCAATAACAAATCCACTGCATCAGGAAGTACATTATCTTCTCTCAGCTTACTAGTAGGCTGGAAGAGCCAAAAAATTTTAGCTTCTTGTCATAAGTCCGTTAGGAACCAGAGACCTTCCCTCCCCCCGCCCCCATCTACACCAATCCAAGTTAGTCTTTGACAACTGGACATAAAACCACATACATAACCCCGATGAAGCCTCACAAGCACCTGAACAACAGAATGCATATCCTGACATTTGTGTAGAATTCCACTTGCGAATACCCTGGCATTTACCTTTTTCATGGCCACCTCAGTTTGACCTTCTCACCTTGTAATCAATCAACACACCCAAGCCTTTTACTCCTTATTTCTGACAGTGGAGTTTCAACCTAACAGTTCAGACTATGTGGCTTCTTTCCCATATTTTACTGTGACTGTGCCACAACTAATTCACTAACATATAACAAAAGGCAGAAGGATTGGTAAACCTGTTGAGTCTTTTTTTTTTTTTAAACCAGGCATTTTCTACTTCCTTCAGAAGGTATTTCAAAGCCTAGCATGTCAAACTAATATCCGGTAACTGTTTGTATCACTACTCTGCACCCTGTAAATACAGATGCTGCATTTGGTATGCATGGTTAAGTTAGAAAAGTTAGAGACATTACCAGTGAAAGGTAAGGTGCTCATAACTGTGCTAAATTACACCCTGGCATTCATTTTGGCTTTATTTTAAACAAGATAGAAGGTACACCCCAAAACTAGTCCAGATATTTATTGAGGGGCCACTGAACTCATTCTTGAACGAGCCCAAAGGGATTTCTGCTACTACAGCCAGAATGTACAGCAGGGAGGCAAGAAGATAATTTCAAGTCACTCTACCAATATGATATTTTATTCAGTTACAATACCAGTACAATAGCAAGTCTTCCCAAGAAGGTTTACTCTCCATGAATTCTCCATACTAACCTCAGGGAAATCTCTCAGTACTTCAGACATTTCATTTCCTCGTTCTCCACAGCCTACATAAATGATGACATCACTGTTGGAGTATTTTGAGAGAGACTGTGAGATCACAGTCTTCCCACAACCGAATGCTCCAGGAATCGCTGTTGTACCCCCTTGTACACACCTGAGTAAAGAAAAAGGACTCTGATTTGCAAGGAACTCAAAAACAGCTCTCTCCCATCTTAGAGTATGTTTTCCAATAAAACTCCCTAATTAAAAGCAGAGTGACAGGAGTCACATTCAGTGTTCCAGGTGAGAAGCGCAGAGGTATTTCACTAAACCAAAAGACTGAGGGAATAAACTATACTTCTACTGCCCTCGAAGTACATGAGTTATGCTGGTACAACAGCTAGACTTTCAGGCTTGAAATTGCAGTTTTCACAGGTGGAAGCACCGATGGAATGCAAATGCTAAGAAAAGAACAACTGTACTTAGCTGTGCATTATAAGAATAAGTAGCACAATATTTTAGAACCAAAATTATTAAATTCAGCATCTTGGAAGGTAGCAGCTTAAATGAGCATTTTGTATCACAGTTAAGTGCAACAGTTTTCGTAAGTGGTGACCCCAAAACCATTGGCAACTATACATCCTCAAGACCATGGAAAGAGATCCTACTTTTGCATTCAAATGGAGATATCGAGCGTGAAAGTTCAGCTAGCCTTTCTGTAGACTTGGCATGATTATGTTATGTTTATGCTTGTCCATTCTTTTCTAGATTAATGCACTAGAACTATCTTGTTAAACTTATCTGCCTTTTTCCACTAGTAGGTTCTCCTGCCAAATATAGAAATATGAGGAATTCAGCTAAATATTTTTTGAGATTATGCTGTGATACATAGTGAAAGCTTCGGGTCTGTTTGCCCTTAAAAAAAAAATTTAAGGCCTCCTCCCTCCGCTTCCCCCCAAAAGAGAGACTTCTTACATATTAGAAAATAAATGTAGTACTTACGGGAAGAGTGCATCCAGGACCCGTTGGCCAGTTAATAAAGGATGATTGGCTGGTAACTTCTCAGTAACAGGACGGACTTGACGTACAGGCCAGACCTGGACCATAGTGAACTTCTCCTTCACACCTTCAAACTCCAGCTCTAAGACAACGTCCTAACAGACAGCACCAGACATCTGAAGTAAGCAAACAGCTGCACACTGGACCAGCACGCAAATTCTCATCTCAACTACTCTGCACAGCTAGGCCTTTGATACCACCACAGATATCTCAGAACCTCAACACGCTATCACCCCCTCCTGAGGGAAGGTTCTTTCCCATATTTACGATACCACTGGGGAAAAAAGTGCAAGATGAAGCTTCAACTAAAAACATGCTTTTGAAGAGCAACTGAATTTTACATATTCGTAGGATACTGTAGATCCCGACAGATGTCAGCAAACACGACATACTGAAGTGCTATTGGGAAGCCGCATACATAGAAAGTAACTGCACAAGATAATCGTGTAATCCCTGCAGGCAGGGTAGCAGAAGTGATCATTAACTCAGACAAACTGTTGCATGAAACACTTTTTAACTGGTATCATGCAGAACAGAAAGAGTATATCAACCTCATGAAAGAGACATGGAATATAATAGCAACTGCTGTTTGGGAGACTTACTGAAGTGTCATAGTTTCCTGGCGGAGCAATGTATGTAACTGTACCCCTGTTCCGTGGAGGCAGCATGATTTTGTGTTTGATAAGAGAGTTTTCATTCACTACACCATAAATATCTCCACCAGTGATGTGGCTGCCAACCTAAAATCAGAACAGGTCTATTAGTCATAAGTGAGAACTCCAGTTTTAAAGAAAATACCTTGACAAAGAACTGTATAAAATAACTATAGCTATTAAATCTAGCACTGTGATTACTCCCTTTATAAATGTGTTTTTACAGCACAGTAGCCCATTTACATAACTCATTACACTAACAGCACATTTGCTAGCAACACAATCTGAGTTCAGGCACCTTTCAAGGCACAGACAGTAGCAATTACTGACTGATGCAACAGATTTCCCTTGTTTCTTTTATACCTCTCAGTTTAATGTGTTAAGCAGAGCAAGGATAGCATATGTTAACGTGCAGGGTTGGAAAAAAGAAGATGCCAAGGGCTAAAGCAGTGGCATTTTCCAGCTCTGAGGCTATCTTCACCATTCACGAAATGTGTGCTGCAGTTATTCTTTTTGCTCAGGTAACACCTGCTCCTGCTAATGCTTATTACAATTCCACTAAGTTCTTTACAGTTTTGTAAATACATTAAAACTTTGCAAGTTCCTCATATGCAGCAGCAACACACAGTATGTCACATCGAGTAAGTTTTGGTGATCCCCATCCAGTCTCATACATCACCATCACCTCCTAGCACCTCTTTTCACAAACTTAATACAGCGTTAACCATAGCTCCCAGTAGTCATAGCCTTGTCACTCTGCTCCGGCTCCAAGCTCTGGTGGTAGAGGAGCAGGAGGGGAAGACAGGCTTGTCAGAACCTACCCGCAGATTTTTGGAAGGTGTGAAGTCCCACTTGACATCTCGGCTCAAAGCTGACACGTTGACACCTCTAGGGATATAGATACTTTTGGTCAGAGTGCTGATGTCTGAGAGAGGCCTCTGGATACCATCAAAAATAGCTCCCATAATGCCAGGCCCTAGTTCCACTGACAGGGGTTTGCCAGTACGGAGTACAGGATCTCCTACAGAGACACCAGCTAAAGATTTGCTGAGGAAAAGTTCATCGAGAGAAGGGGAAAGAACAGAGCAGAAGGCATCACATTTACAACATCACACTCTTAAACCACCTTTCTGACTTTAAGGTAATATTTTTATTACTGTATTACACATCATCATCTGAGAAGCATGTAGACTTTATACTAAACTCAAGCTGAAATCGCTAAAGCAACAAAGTTGCTCATCCTCCAGGGAGGCAAAGTAGGGGTAAATATTCTGCTTTATGATCATTAGTTCAAGCCAGGATGGAATTCATCCATATATGGATGAATTTACTGGAGCGCCAGGCAGCAGGATGACAAAATGTCAGGCATTTCTTAAATCTTCAAACCTGGAAAACAGGTTTGATTGTTGAAGTCAGACAATGTTATGAAATATATAATTTTTCGCTTCAGAATTTGTTAGAGAACATAACTGTTTTGACCTTGAGCCTTGCCCAGCCTTTTTGACAGCACTCTAATTTTAAAGGGAGTTTGTCCAAGACCAGCATTATTTCCCTCCTCTGTGCTATCAAGTTGTCCAGTCTATGCACTATCTAAGCTCCAAAGATGCACAATGGACTTCTCTGCAAAAGGCAGTTTGGCAAAAGCCCCTGCTAGAATACAAAAGAAACCCCCAAACCCTATGCAAGACTCAAGAGATTAAATGCAAGTTGACTTCAGAGAGCCCTATGACAGAGCCCTCTTATCAGGAACCTAAGGGTAAACTATACTCAAACTTGTTCCATGTACTGATGGAAGGCTACTAGATATGACAATGATGATGCCATCTAAAATGATGCCATCTAAAATGACAAATTATTAGGTATAGACAGGAGCTCGTCACCAGTTCACCATCCAGCTCCTCAGAACAAAGCTTTGGGAGCCAGCACAGACTTTTTCCTAGCCTCTACAGATACACAGAGACAAGTCTTAAGTTTAAAAGAATATGGGGGAGGTCTGGCTTTAAGTTTTATGACTTCTTTTCTGGCATTCTCTCCTATATGTGTAATAGAAAATACATTTTAAGTTAACCAGATTTTAGAATACATACTGTGTCCTAGCTGAACCAAGATTCTGTAAGCACACTGCAGAAGCAAAAATGTAATCTATTACATCTGGCAAAATACTCTGCCCAGAAGGCGGCATTCTGCCCACTTTACATTTCCTATTTAAGCATTATATAAACATAGTTTTCAAAAGCAAAGAAAAAAATGCAACAAATACTGCTTGGTAGTTTTGCCTTTTATGGCTGACATTTGTCAAACAACTTCCTTAACAAGGAGCTGTCATATTTAAATTAAAATGAACTTAAATTCTAAGATACTAATTTTATTTCCACATAAAAATCAAAAAAGTTCTCCTTGGTACACAGCCAAGCAAGATAAGATTTACCTCAAAACCATCAGAATTTACAAAAGATGTGCAGAACAGATGTTTCTGCCTGCCAGCATTGGAAGTACCACGCGCTGCTCCCAGCCAGCTTTATTCATCTTCTTAACTCTAATCACCACTGTGTTCTGGACTGTGCAGTCTGGCAAGCCCAAAAGGATCAGTGAAAAGGATACATGTTTCTTCATATACCTGGACGGTTGCCAAATCACCTTCCAGTCGGATAATCTCCCCCACCAGTTCACTGTGGCCTACTCGTACCAGCTCATACATAGCAGCACCTGCCATGTTGCACGCTGTGACCACTGTAGAAGACAGACACATAGGTGAATATTTTTCCTGTAGCTCAGGAAATTTACTCATCGGAAGTTAGTAGGGATTGCACAGCATAAGCCTGGTATTCACCCAAATCAGAAGCGCATTCTTGACTTCACAAAAGGGATAACCTGGCTGCCACAAACCCAGTTTAAAAGCCAGCAGAAAAAGTTTCCCCATACTTTTCACACTGTTCCTTTATGCTCAATAAGAGGACGCTATCAGAATGTAGTAGTTCACAGACAATTCACGCCATAATTTCTCTTATCTATCTTGACAGATAGTGAACGTTTAGGGTTTTAGAGACGCAGTGAACTTTGACAGACATGTTACACAGGCACTACTCCCTTTCAGTTAGCTGGGCCACATTCCCATCTGACTAAATTAAAAACGTACAAGAAAATGGCAAAAGCTCACCTGATACCTGGTAGTTACATAAACTTGTGGTTGGGGACCAGCATTTTCAAGCCACTCAAACTTTTCTTTACCTTGGTAGCATCTGGATGCTAACACAACAAACTATTTCCATGCATAGATCAAGCCAAGGCGCCTGCTAAAGGCAATACATACCCTTGTATCTAGTGGCAGATGCCAACAAAGCTTTTAAGGAAGCACTATTTTGATATTTTATTTTGCAGAAAAGTGATGTATATCTTAAGCCATTTAAATTATCTTTCAACAGATGAAGACTATTAGAGCATGTTTTGGGCCTGAAACCTACTGTTTTGAGTTAGATTTCAGCGGGTCACACATGAGGCCTAGCTGCTTTAGGACAAAATTTATCATGTCTTTGATATTATAATATCAATCTTGCACACAGGATTCATGTATTTACACAAAAATACATTTTCCACTTCTCAGGAAAGAAAGCTATTTCAGTTTAAAATTGTTTTTAAGTATCACTTCTGCCGTTAAGGGATTGGCAGTTAAAGAACAGGTATTTATTTAGGTAGACACAAGCCATGGGAGTTTCTCATTCATCAAATAAGCTGCATTAACAAAAATACATGCTATTCTTCTGCTCTCACATTCCCATCCTTTCCTTCTTCTCTCGAAGAGAATGCAAGAGGGAGCAGAAAAGCCAATAGAGTCTGCACATATTCGAAAGCTGTTAGCATCAGAGCCTAAAGGAAATTTTTAAGCTGATAAAAGAGGAGGAAGAGTCCTTCTCCCAGTTGCACTATTACCACAGTCTGCCACCTTCCCTGAACTTTGCAGCTCCTCCCTGAGCTCCTCCAGCCCACAGGTGCTGTAACACAGAAAGGCTTGACACTGGCAGGGGACTGAGTATTCCAGAGAGCACAGGGTCAAACTGCATTTCAGTGAGAATGGACTATGAATCTCACACCCTTTTACAGACACTTAATACACTGGGCCTGCAGATTTCTGACCAGGTGGCTTTATCTCATCCAGAAAGTTTACTACCTTTTGTTTTTATTATTATTATTATTCATCAGCCTGCTTCTGCTCATTACATCTTTAAATAAGATTAATTAGCAGTAACATCTTGTTAGGGTATTTCTTAATATTTTATCACACTAAGTCAGTGATCCTTCTTAAAAAGCCTCCCCCCAAAAAATAACGAGAAAAAGCCTCCCCCAGGGCTCTACTATACTTCTCTACTTCACTTCCAAGTAAACAAGATGAACAAGACACTAGATGAAACAGAACCTATGACTTTCTTTACAAAATAATACCTACCAGGTCCCGAGACTCCATGAACATAGCCAACAAAAGCCTCTCTGTCCTCATCACGGATTTTGGGTAGCTTGGAGAAGTCCATTTTGCCTGTGCAACTGTACAGAAGGAAAAAAGAAAAGAGTCAGTTCTGAAGAATACACACACATAATAAGTTCCTCCTCTTCCTCCCCTCTGCTTTCTCCTTGTTTCCAGTTAGAAAGAATTCTGAACTGAAGAATTCTGAACTCTCATAGCCTCAACCACCTTAACCACATTGATTTTAAAGCTATAAAAAGTTACAAAGTAACTCATTTAAACAAACAAAAGAACTAACATCCCCTGTTGCAGAACCACAGGGGTGGAACATCACTCCACAACATGCTCCCCAAAACACCACTCAGTGAAATAGTTACACTCCAAAAATGCTGTAACACGCTGGACTATTTTCAAGCCAAATAACAGGATATTTAAACAAGGGAGAATCTCTTCTATCTTCCACATCTCATCTAGCCTCCTTCAAAACATGGAGTTTTCCATGATTCTGAGTGAGCAAGGGAATTTTCTGGGGCTTCTGTACTGCCACCAGTCTCTAAAAGGCAATACTAGAAATATTAATTGTGAAAATTCTATTTTTGCTGTCTCAAGCTGCTGAATCAGAGTGTTCAGAGGAAGAAACAAACATTTTCACAAGCACCAGCACGCAAACATGGGAGTCCTCTCTATATGCCTTGCAGCTAGGTATTACGCAGTCTTGCTCTCAGTGAAACCCATGAAGCATTATAGAAGAATTATGCTGAACAATGGCCAAAAAACCTAACTTGCAACAGTTAAACGCTGACGTCTCTTGCCAGTAACTGTTTAGAGAATCTAAACAACTGGCACAGGAAAAGCTGTTTTAGAAACAGACCTCCTCAATCCACGTTTGTTCTGTAATTGACAGTTGGGCTGCCCTGCTTCTGGTGCCGATAAGAGTATTTAATAGTTTTGCTTTGTCAGCCCTTATCATGCTTTGCGTTACCTTGGAAACTGATCAGTGTTAAAGAACCATAAGGCAACTACCCATTTCTACTGTATTGACACATTTTTGATATAGCGCTGATGAAAGGTGCAGTATGGCAGCCCCAGCACACAACGCGCTCTGCATATCAACAGGGCCTACTCAGAAGAGCCCATAGTTCAGTGACATGAACCATGTGAGGCATCTGCTGACACTCACAGTCCTTGTGAGAAGCTTAACCTAACCTGGCATCATCTGCAAGGCAGCAAACAGAGAGGCATACTCAGGCTTGAAAACCTGCCCCCATGTACAATGAGGAAGACAACTACATTGTCACTCCTTCCACCATCATTAAAGGATGCTTTTCTGCCTGTTGTCAAGGAGCAGTAGGTAGTTGACATCTGCTATTCTTAAAATCTTATGACTGTTTTCCAGCTTTTTAGTACTATACTACAAATCCTCTGCCTCTCAGCCTCTTTACCAATCTAAATGTTTTAAATCAGTGGCTCTGCTCTGTAAGAAAAGGATCTCCAGTGATTCCGAACTCCTATTCATCCTGAAGGAATAGCTTCTTCCAGGCTCCATGTCTCACTGGAGTGGATTGTGTAACATGGCTACCATTGATTTATTTCACAACAGCCACCCCAACAGTTGATCATGACTCAGTCACCACTAGCCTGGAGTGGAACTGCTAACTGTTCTCAAGCTCAAAGGCTAAGTCAGATATCTGTTAGATTGCTCTACTCTCCATAACAATAGTTTATCCTTTAAGCTGCCTGTTGCTTAGGCCCAGAAGACAATTTTAATTTCACTGCTTATTTCTCAAAAGTCTCCTCTGACAAAGGGCAGAGGGGAGGTCCTTGCAAAGCAATCTGCAGTTCCTGAGTAGCTGGTTCTGATGAGACTAACATAACTACCCCATCTTTTTTTGCTTTTAACAATTAAAAACATTGCAAAACTCAAACACAATTACTGTTCATACTGAAAAAAGCAGCTGGTCTTATAAATACACCCAAAATATTTACTTCAACATACCATGATACAGAACAATCTCTAAAGTCCTACTACTAAAATCTTCTATAGAAGCACAATAAAGAAAGAGCTAAACCAAATTCTCATAACTGAATTAGTGATGCTGTTTGGCAATTAGACAGTACAGAGTCCCATACGAAAGACTCAATTTACAAAGGTAAGGAAAAGCAGGAAGAAAGCTGGCCAGTTTCAATTTAAATTAACTTTTCTTCATATCCAAAACGTGCAGGTCAGCTGACCGCCACTTGAAGTGACCGTTTATCTTTTAGGGACACAAAGAACAACCTCAGAACAGTCATTCTGCAGTTAAAACAGCATCCTGACACACAGCACCTGCCTCTCTTGTTCCTGTGGCTGCTCTGCTCCCTCTCTCTTCCTACAGGCACCTTCCCTCCCCACTTACCAGCCAAGCCAACTAGAAGGGAATGGGATTCCTCTGTTAGACTACCTAGCAACACATCAATAAACCTGTCTTTGTCCTGGTCTTTAGCATCTGC
The DNA here is from genome assembly GCF_035582795.1 of Mycteria americana. NCBI lineage: Eukaryota > Metazoa > Chordata > Aves > Ciconiiformes > Ciconiidae > Mycteria > Mycteria americana. The sequence goes on from NC_134365.1 coordinate 90,671,186, forward strand.
ACCAATTGCTTTTAAACATGTATCTATTAAATATTCCAAATATAAAAATGCAGTGAATTTCTCCTCACCTTTCTCTGTTCCATCTCCTATACACCTCCAAACAAAGTACGCACAGTCTAAAAACCCAGTGCTCACCCAGCCAAGTCGACCTCTTTTTTAAAGGGGCTACACATCTTTTAACACTGAATACAAATTAAGAAAAAGAAGTTGTTATTTTTCTCTGCATAGTTGTCTTGTGCTTGTGTATTAGCATTACAGATTTTCATTTTAGATGGAAAAGTCCTGATGGCAGAAACATTGCCTTACCTACCCACACTGTTAAATGTCTTCATTGTTAGTACTCCGATAAAACAAAATTCCCTAAAGCGCATCAGAATTTGCTAAACATAACATCATGTGTGTGTAGACAGTATGTACTTACCACAGAAGCCATGGTAGCTAGCCATTTTAGAAATCTACCAAGTTCCTACAGCCTTTCGTAAGCCTCTCACCAACACAGGTTATTAGGCACTACATGCCATCCATTCCTACAAAGCCCACTAGCACACCTACACAGGGTACTAGCTTAACTTTAATTTCTTTATGAGCAAAGATACATCTTGTATCCTTTACAACTCACGAACAGGAATCTTCCTTGTCTTAAGCAGTTCAACAATTGATTTTAAGCATGCTCTTAAGCTCTAACATGGTCATATTCTGCCTAACAGTGCCAGAAATGAAAATATTACTTGCTGCAGAACCATCTCTGATTGAAAGTTGATTTATTAAAGTAATTTTATAGCCATAATTAAACAAGGGCCAATGACCTGAGTTTTCTATCTGGATTTCTCCCCAGCACAGCAACTGGGCTACAGAGTAGCCCCAAAAATGTAACTATCCCACTCAGAATGCCAGAAAAACCTGTTTTCTACTACAGTTCCTTGTTTTTGCTTCAAACATTTGATCAGTCCCTGAATTTACACAATGAACTGCCTTACCACAAAGATCTCTTCAAAATTAAGACTCCAGTGAGATTTTTAGAAGGAGCCTTCTTACAGCAAGGATGAAAATCCATGGCTATTTCATCATATAAACACAGATTCTTACCTTATTTTGCACAAACAGGGAGTAACAAAAATCCACAGGCCCAATGAAGCAAAGCCAGAATTCAGCAGTTATGCACCACCACTTACAAAATAATTGTCCTTCCAGTGCCCCTACACAGAAGGATGAGAAAGCCTGCTGCAGAGGGGAAAGAAATTTCTGACACACAGCAGAGGCATAACCACCTGACTTGATGAGTCATCAGTCTCTCTCTCTCCCACCAGCACCGAGCAATGCAGCAATAGCAAATCAAGCTACCTACAGCCCAGCTGAACTCCCATCTGTGCCCTCCTTACTGCACAGGACTGAGCATAAGAAATTAAAACCAGCATTCAGCATTCACATTAAGGACCTCCTACAAAGCCAATAATCCCAATGTCCCAAGTGGTACATACTGCTACACAAAAATCCTTGAGAGAGATATGCATGCTTTCTGCTGGAATCCATTTATCTACCAGTCCTCCTATGTAATATATCCATGTCAGCATGTGCTCTGCTCTGGAAGAGCTTAACAGAACAACCATTTAACAACAAACTGCACAGGGAGGCACTGAAGACACTGCAATCCTAATTGCTTGAGTATGTAGAACAGGTATTGATTCTTGTCAAAATAGCGAGTCTTGTGGGCCTTACTGCTGCCAATATAAGAACCCCTTCCCCTAGTTAGCAGAAGCATTGACGCAACTGCACAACAACCAACACCTTTGCAGAGCAGACCAATGTGCCACCTTGAGTGACAGCTGCTAGAATCTGCTGTCGAAGACTGACAGTCACTGACATTGTCCTGTACATTGTACAAAAGACAAGCAGCTATGCAGGCTCTCCCTCAAGAAGCTGCATGAGTTTAAGAGTTCCCTGCAATCTTCACAACTTCTCAAGACTATCTTTATAAGTTCTAGGATTAGCCACACATCAAATTGGCACAAAAGCTTAAAAACGCCAACCAAAATTGTAGTAAATAGCCCAAGACCAGCAATTCAGAAGTAGCAGCATCACATTAATAAGTCACCAGTGCTAAGATTCATTCTGCTGGAGTAACTTTCAACTAAGGTCATAGATTTTACCATATCTGAAACAGACTAATGTGTTTTGACTTCCTAGGGTAGAAAAATGGGAGTCAGAATATAATTCATTCAATATCCAGGAAAACTTAATAGGCATACAGAATAAAACGTAGCCAAATAAATTTTCCAAAGAAAATCCCTCCTCCTCTTCTTAGTAAAAAAACTAGATGTTTCAGGATGGTGAAGATCACAGCCCACACTGGACAATTAGCTTAGCATCGCATTTGAATCACGCTTTAGAATCAAGACTGCCAACATTTACTGTGTTCACCTGAGCAGAATTTGGTACAGTGCATAAGTCCCAGTGTCCAGCTGTATGAGGATGTGTTGCAAAGGCCTCATAAATAACAGGATAATCACTGCCATAGATTTCCTGTAACTTGGACACTTTATACTTCCCCTTCCAACAGCTGACATTTTTAAGAGGAAGTATTAAAAAAATACAGCGCTGAAGCTACTAGACAAATGCAGAAGTTCAGCAGCATTTCTGCATCTAGAATCTGGGATATTGTCCCAGAAGAAACAGCATGCCCAGAACTCTAACACAGGTCACTTGGAAGGGAAGCCAAATAGTATTCTTAGGAAATCTGCTCCTTCATACTATGCAGAGTTATAATTTTACTATAATACAGCAGGGAAAATTACTCCAGCTTTCTCAGTCACCAAACAACAGAATCACTGAGGTTGGAAGGCACCTCTGGAGATCATCTGGTTCCAACCCCCTGCTCACAGCAAGCAAGAGCAGGCTGATCAGGGCCATGTCCAGCTGGGTTTTGATTACCTCCAAGGACAGAGACCACACAACTTTCTGGGCAATCTGTTCCAGCGTGCAGTCACCCTTACAGTAAAATGTGTTTTCTTACATTGAAAGGGAATTCCCCTGTATTTCAGTTTGTGCCCACTACTTGTTGTTATTTCAGCAGATACCGCTGAGAAGAGTCTGGCTCCATCTTCTTTGCTCCCTCCCACTAGGTATTTATATACTTTACAATAAGATTCTCTGAGCCTTCTCTTCCCAAGGCTATATAATCCCAGCTCTCTCAGCCTTTCCTCATATGAAAGATGATCCAAACCTTTAACGGTCTTTGTGGCCCCTTTCTGGACCCACTCCATTAAGTCCATGTCTTCCTTCTACTGGATAACCCAGAATCAGACACAGCACTCCAAATGTAGTTGCCCCAGAGCTTAATTGAGGGGAAAAACCACCTCCCTGAACCTGCTGGCAGCGTTCCTCCTAATGCAGCCCAGGATAGCGCTGGCCACCTTTGCCACAAGGACACCTTGCCAGCTCATGTTCAACGTGGTGTCCACCAGGACCTCTAGTCCTTTTCTGCAAAGCCACTTTACAGCCAGCCAGTCCCCAGCCTGTAGCAGTGCATGGGGTTATTCCTCCCCAGGTGCAGGACTTGGCATTTCCCTTTGTCAAACTTCATGAGATTCCTGTCAGCCTATTTTTCCAGTCTGTCGAGGTCCCTCTGTACGGCAGCACAGCCCTCTGCTATATCAAACACCTTCCAACTTTGTATCATCTGCGCTCTAAGGAAACCAGGCAGCAGTCGCCTCCTGTGCTCAACACAACGATGTGGCTTAGTCTTTTCTTCACACAGACATCAGGAACCTAACTGTACCAACCTTCTTGCCATAAGCTTAGAGTTAGAATTATCATTGTTTCTTAAACTCAATGATACAGACATTCTTCCATTTAATTATTCATAAAATTCCAGTTGCCACAGGGCACTTTGAGGCCACCTCTGCTCTCGACAGGTCAGGAATCTGCTTAAGTGATGCTCAGCTACATACTGTGGATCCATCTGCAACCATACAAGACAATTCATCTTTCATGCAACTTGTTTCTTGGGTACTATAAAGGCCCTTCCTCTCACATGAGGCTTGCTACCAGCACACGTACAGGTAAATCCAGGTGTATTCAAGAAAAAAAGATAGGAAATAGAATTATGCTGCCACTGTCAGCACAGTACACAAGGACTACAAAGGGAGACTGTGCAACATGGCAATTCATGAAGCCCATCACAAGCTCCTACTGCCTTCTTCCTCAAAAAGAGATAGGGACTTACCTGTGGGTATGCCAATACATACAAGATTGATACTTCAAGCAAACATCATGCCTTGCACACAAGCTAAATATGTATTAAATATTTATATTTTATATATATATATACAGCATAAGGGACTCTCCCCCACCACAAAGATGGGGTGTGAAGTCTGTCCATGCAAGAAGTACCACCACCACAAATTGTTATTCAAGCATCCAAACTTTTATTCAGAAACTTGCGAATCCTCCAGTTAGCCCAGAACAGGGCTAGAAAAAAAAGTTGTGTTTGAACATGACCAAGAAGTTAGCAGCAGCGATAAATCTAGATAGAAAGGCCAGCAAGGCATTCACTGCATAACTGCTTTGACCCACTGAAGATTTCATCAGCTCAGTAGATAACTGGCCTTCTGACTTCAAAACACAGTTATCATGCTATATCTAGAATTGATAAAGATGCTAGTTTTATCAATTAAAATACTCCTGTTGCTAGAGAAAGCCACATTGTCCATGTGAAAAAAAATCTTCATCAGCTGACTGGCTGTGTGCTACAGAGTCTTCCATAATATGGTTTTCTACACTGATTCTTTCCTCTCAGCCCAAAAGGCTTCTCCAGAGGAGCTCTAGAGGTGGAAATGGATGAGCCTCCCCTTACTTCTTACTTGCTACACTGCTTCACAAGTTTCCTACTGGGAAAAATTTGACATTCCTTTCAGCCTGCTACACATCTTGCCCTTTCTTTGGCTCGATAGACTTTCACACAAAAGAAAGATCTAATGCAACTGAAATCCAAGCCATAACACTGAATACTAATACAATATTCATTTCTTTGTCCCACAGTGGCCTTCTTTTCTTATCCTGATCCTGTCATCTAGCTGCTAGGGCTGAAAAGTTCTGCACCCATCTGCTTGGCGCAATGCTCAGTCATTTCCTCTAGGTGAGCAACATTTTCATTAACCTCACTAACATTACTGCAGAGCTAAAATCCACCCTTGCTTTTATTAAATAAAAGTCACTCTACTTTTAGGTGCATTTGGCATTGTTACTTGAAATACTTTTTGTTGCTCTAACCTTTAAGATGACAAACATCAAAATGAGATGAACGCAAAGCTGTAAGCAATTACAGCAGCAAACTTTACAGTTCAGTAGAGTAACTTCTGAATAGTTGAAGGTTCTTACCTTAACAGACAAAAAGTGTGCAATTTCATAAAACAACTATTGCTAGATTTGTAAGTCAGGCTCAGTTTTACATGCAGAAACATATTAGTAATTTGGGCTCATTAAAACACATCGGCTCCTCTGCGAGCCTCACCACTGCCTAACCCCTTGTCCCTAAGTGTAATAGCTAAAATACCAAGCACAAGTTTGGAATAAGCATTTCATCATTACACTTAACTTTCGGAGCAGTCTTTAAAGTCGGGGTATTATGGAATCTTCAGTATATTATGTGAGGTATTTGACAGCTAGTTTGAACAGCGTGTTTGCATGAACGTCTTTGAGAAAGATCTAGTACCCCTAGCAGATAGAAGTACTCTTTTATAGCACTTTGGTATAATGAAACACCTGGTTGGAATCACAACGCACATATTGGCATTGGATTCCAGTAAAAGGAAATTAAGTTGAGCTTGACTTTTCCTGTAATGGAAAACTTCATCTTTAAGTTAAGCCACATTTAGAGATTTTATGTTCAATTACTTGAAGTATTTACAGCTTCTTTAGAATAGCCAGAGCCCCTCGAGCATATTAAATTTTAGTATTGTTTAAACTACATATTGTGGTGGTTGTCTGAATATCTACAAGGTAATGCAAATTTATCTCACAATAGCAAAACCCTCAAGATTTCAAGGATCTAGACGAAAGTCACACGATAGAACTGCCTTTTTAGAAGTCTTTAGCAATGTTACCTGCATTTAGCCAGAAATATCATTTTAGTTTCCCGTCTGAAAAGCTGCTTTTTAAGGTATTACTTTCATAGTGAGAAACAAAATAATGATATAGTGTAATAATGAGAATAACCAAATGTTTGTCCCACTAACTGAACTTCTTGGAAGATGCAGTTTCTTTGCTAGAATATTAAAAAACAGTCAAGTCATTCTTCAGGCCATTAAAGGAAACTTACATACTTGAAAGCTTTTGTCCAGCTATAATAAAGTATTCTAATAAAGGCACAGTTTTCTCTCTATAAAGCTAATACCTTTTCCCATAACCTCTCTATCCCTCATCACACTCGACCATCCCAACCACTGCTCTTCATGCTTAGGGCACAGAATGCAGACCAACAGCACAGACATTCAGACCACCTATCCTTTACATAGCCTTAAAAAACAACAAACCACTCCAGTAAGCGAGCATAGCTTATAGCATCCTAGAGATGGAACACAGCAAGGGGAACACTACACCTTCACAGTGCAGATTTTGGCATTTTTCTTGGGATGCCATCTGGCAGAAAGTTAGTTGGACAGACTGCACAGCTGAAATACACCAACATTTCAACTTGGCCATAAGAATCCTTACAATATGAGCGATCTTCAATGGATTAAGAAGGACAAAGACTTTCACACTACAGAGATACCCTCTAGGAACACCAGTTCTATCTTAAGCATTTGCAATGGGTCTATTTTTGGCAGACATTTTAGTTTATTTAACTGTTTAGCAGGATGAGTCTAGGCTAACTGTGGTAGCAATGGTCTTCAAAACTATTCTTCTCAGGATTAAACAGATGTCAGACAGCTAATGCAGAAAGCCCAGTGCTATAAAAACATGGCCATGATGGCAGCTTCCCATACTAGTTTTAGTACTTCCTGATTACTTCTGATTTGAACATTTTGACACCCACAATGGACTCTCCAAAACACTGTAAACTATGACAAAATTAAATAACTGTCAACAGGCACCATGCATGTATTAGATCACTGTCAGACAAATTATTTCTGAAGAGAGTGAGCAGTGACACTGAAGTTTACTGTTACACAAGCTCAGAGGCGTATTCAAGCTGATGAACCAAGAAAATAAATTCAGCAGCTAAAACTGATCTTCATCTGCCATTTGGTTAAGTGATAGTAACAAAGTCTGTTAGACTATGACTTTCAGGATTTATCCATATACATCTTCCTGGTTTTCAGAGTAAGTTTATCATTTCAGTAAAGACAGACCTTATAAGGCAAAGCTTGTTATAGCAGTCATATAATATAAGGAAGTCTAAAAAGTTAGCAGCAAATGGTCAATCCTTCTAAGAAGTGCGGGTGTTTAACTTTCGGAGAATTTGACAAAAACAGGAGAAAAACACATAGATGAAATAAAGTAACCAAACCAAAAATATTTGTGAGACTGTAGAACTTATTGCCATGAGATATGACCAAACCCAAGAATTTAGTATAAGCTTAACTGTCCACTTTCAAAGGGGAGGAGGGAATGAACACAACAAAAAGAACAAAAAAACCTTTTCAGAACATAAAAGAAGGTACAACAATGACAACCAGAAGATCCAGTCTAAGCCAGTTTTGCGTGTTGGACCTTTAGGTGATTACTGGCTTAATCTGTACAGGAAGGAAAGCTTGAAAAGTTTAGATCCATTCCGCTTCCTCTGCTGGAGTAGATCCCAATTTCTCTCTGGCCAGCTGGAAGGCTAAAGAAGTCATGTGTTTTAAGACAGTGAGTAAGAGCAAACGAGCACGATATTCCAGTTGACTACATCGTCTGTTTTCCTTGGTATAGTTCCATTCTAAAAAAATCATGTGGATACCATTGTTCAACAATACCTCACTATTTCCAAGTCTAAAATCCCCCACTTTTCTTTGTAACCAATGATACAAGTATGGAGCAAAGAAAATTTATTTCAGTTTCAGGTAATGTAGGGTTTTTTAAAAAAATAGAGAGAGAAAGAAAAAGAGTGACTATTACTTGGCCAGCAATAGCATGCAACATTTTTTGGTCAACGCCAGAGTAACCAAAGATATCAACTAGGTTATCCTGCAATCCTTTTACTCTTTTTAAAAGGCCAGGTATGTCCAATTAGGAACACAGCTTTAGTTCACAACAAAAAGCAATTTAAAAGGATGACGACACGGCTCAAGAACTCAAAGAGACAGTATTGTGGTATAAAAACACAAGAGGTGAAGCGGAGTGTCCCTAAATGTGTCTCCAGGGGAATAATCTACTAATCTGCTCGTCTATAGCAGCTTTGGATGACAATGTGTAATACTAGTACCCATGCACGTCTGGAAGATAAATGCACAAAGTCATAGTGGGAAAAAATTTAGACAACAGAAGCACACTGAAACCTTACAATAAGAATTTGTAAGTCTGGATTAATGATGTATAATACAGTTAATATATACTCAGACCAAAATAAAAGCCAAATTTAAGCTAATGCTGTATAAAAATTAAGCAAGCAGTACTAATCTTTCATGGCTGAACACTAATATTAGCACTATCTGTAGAAAATAGCTCTTGATTTGGAAAGTGGAAAGGCTGCATTTACAGGAAACAGAGATCTTGTGTTACTATTGCAACACAAGACTTCAACCCTCATTTGAACAATCAGCTGATGCCAGCAGTCATTTTCCAGCATTGTCTTAATTTCTCCTTCCCCATCCTCTCAAGCTGATGTCCATAGCAGTTTATCATTTTTCAATGCCATGCTTTGTCCCCTGATTATAGAATTAAGACTAGTTTTTTTCCCCCGCATAAAAGAGTAAAACTTTTCAAGAAGACTTGAAATAATAAACTGATAAGCACAGAAAAAATAATCTGCAATATTTTTGGTAATTCAAAGACCTGTAGACACTGATCTCATTTCACATATTCTTAAGTAGAAAATAATAAAATGTAGATACTATTAAGTATTTATGCTTGCTGCTCATCGAAAAATCTTTAAAAGTACTGTATAGAGAAGCCAAACATTCAGCTGCTGCAGATCTGCAGAGTGCCAAAGTCAGCATAAATACACTTACAATATATTGAGGATCTGCCTCAGTTATTCAAACCTCCACTTGCAAATGCCGACCCACACTTGGCACGTTCTGGCTGAAGTGCTACAAACAGGTGGGCTAATAAACCACCTTTAGCAGGCTGCCAGCAGGTTTTCCTCTTTTTCCACCCCCTCTCCACTTCATCAAGTGGTATTAGCATTTGAAATACCATGCTAGATCAAATAGCCAGTGTACTTTGCTGAAGTGTTGCATTACAATGAATAAAACTATCACCAAATTGCTTTTATTCCCAGCCAGAGTGCAAATTCTCTGTTGGAAGCTAGTAAAATCTTAGGAAGAAATCACTTTGGACAACTGCATTGAATGGATAGCTCTTGATACCTATGTGTCATATACTCTGAAGTCACAGCTATCTGTAACGTGTACAATAGCATCCAGAACCCAGTCACGTAAAATTTCTTTTTTGCCTTTAAGTGAATTCTAACTGTGACGTTTGGAACACCTCATCTAACCCAGGATTTTGTCACTGGCTACAGAAATAGGAAGCACATTTGATTTCCATCAGTATTTTCAACTGCAAAACAACAGGTGGGCCCTTTTACCACAGAAGAGTTGCAGTCAGAAGCCAGTAGCAGCGTTCCTGTTCCATAACCTTGCTGCTCGCTCACTGCAGGGCTACAGTCAAAGCACAGAAAGATTCAGTTCCACCCACCCAAGATGGTGGGGTGACCCGGCACAGTCACCCAGCCACTATCACCACTTCTCTTTATAATGGATTCTGGTATATCCCTGGGATACCTTGTTGGGCGTCTTTGAGAGTGCTCAGCAGGTTTCTTAGTGGGGCTGCTAAGTGTGAAACCCTACTCGGGGGCTGCTTTGCTTTCCAGGCCTTTTCTCCCTGAGAAACCACAGGAAGACCAGGAAGAGCACGGCCGCCGTCAGCGGGCTCTCCCGCTGTGGAACGGCTCCGTACGGACAACGCACGCAGCGCTGCACGTTACTCGCTTCAGTCGGAGACGAACAGGCGGCAGGCTCGGCCTCCGTTCACAGCGCAGCCTTCTGCCCTTCACCTCCCTGCCTGGGCAGGCAGGGCGGGAGGTGAAGGTCGGCCGCCCAGGGGCCCTGGCCGCCGCCAAGGAGACAACCGCTTCGCAGGGCGTTTTGCGGGTCCTGCCGCCCCCGCCCCCCCCGGAGCGCTCCGCGAGACGGGGTCGGCCGTTGGGAGCCGCGCGCGCCCCCTCAGAGGGTAGCTCCGCGGAGAGACCGCCGCCCCTCCCGGACAGGCAACAGCCGAGAGAGGAGAGACGACCCTCGCCTCCTCCACGCCGCGACCCACCAGGCGGATGGGAGGGCAGCCGCCAGGCGCGCCTTAGGAGAGGAGAGAGCGAAAGGAGCGGAACAAGGCTGGGGGAGAGGGGGACGAGATGCCTCACCTGCAGCCGGCACACCCGAAGCCCTCCTCCCTCCAGAAGCAGAGGCGGCTCTAGATCAGCTGATGCCGGCTCCACGCGCATGCGCCACGGCCCACGCCGGAAGCGCCTCGCGCGAGCCGGCATCCCCGCGCCCAGTTCCGGGTAAAGCTTTACGCCCGCCCCGCCCCGCCCCGTGCTGCTTCCTGCCGCCCGCGCGAGCAGGCAGAAGAGCGCTGGGCGCAGGAACGCGCGATTGGCCGCCCCGCACCACGTGGCGAGGCGCACCGCCTCCTTCCCTCGTGGCGCACCTCCCCGCCCCTCCCCCAAGTCACGCGGGGGATGCCGCGCGGCGAGGCCCCGCTCCGCCCCCCTCGAGGGGAGGAGGCGAGGGGCGGGCGCGGCGCGTGCGCGGCGGGGGCGGGAAGGAGGGGGGTGAGGGGTCATGCCGGCGCGGTGGCGGGCGGGGGCGCGCGTGGCGTGAGGTGAGAGGTCACGGGGGCGGGGCGGCAGGCGGACGGGCGGACGGAGGCCCATGTGGAGCGGGCGCGGGAGCAGGAGGCTGAGCCGCCCGCGCTGCCCGGGCCGAGGAGGGGGAGGCCGGAGCCGCACCGCCGGGCCCTGCACGCAGCCAGCGCAGCCGCCGGCGCCGGCCAGGCCGCGGCCGCACCATGAAGGGGTGAGTGCGGGCCCGGCGCGCCCTGCGGAGCTGGGCCCGGCCGTGACAGGGCGGCGGCGCCCGCCCGGCCTAGCCTCGGTCGTGCCGCCTCGCTCGCCGCCGGACGGCGCGGGGAGCGGAGCGGGGCGGGCCCGGGCGACGCGGCCCAGGCGCGGCGGGCAGAGCGCGGGGCGGGCGGGCGGCGCCGCGCCTTGGCGGGAGGCGGAGGGCGCCGAGTGGTGCCGCCGCTGCCACCCCCGCTGCCGCTGGCAGCCGCCGTCGCCTCAGGGCTGGGGAGGCGGGGGGGCGGAATGTTTCTGCATCTCTCCCGCCCTCTGGGAGAGGGGCCGTGATCTGCGCCGCGGGGGGCTGGTGTGAAAGGAGAAAAGCCGGCCGTCCCGTCGCTGCGCGGTGGTGCCCTTTCAGCTGAGCAAGAGCTCCCCGCAGGAGCCTCCCTCGCCGTGAAATTTATTCTGCTGCCGGAGCAAAAAGTCTCCGCGCTCAGCCCTGCTCTGCTGAGCTGGTGGGACGCAGTGGCTCTGCGCGCTCCTGGGTGACTTCGGCTTGCGGGCTTTAGCTATCTGGAAAACGAACGGAGAAAGCAGTCGGCTGGGGGGGTGCTGGCTGGACTTTCCTACTTGTCTAGCGACAGCGAAGAAGCACTGTTGGGTCTGGGAAAAAGCTGCCGGCCTGGGACGAGTGGTTTTGCAGCGCTATTGTTTGTAACATCCTCTTAGTGCTTTTGTTGGTTTAAGTCTCTAAGCGTTTATCTACGTGGAGGCTGTACAACGTGGATGGATGAAAACGAGCTGTGTTTTGTGTCTGATTTCTGTAGCACACTGCTTTGGGCCTGGCTTCACTTCTCGGTGGGTCTTGAAAACCTAGAGATTTCAGATGTGGTTGGCTGAAACACTGGATTTCCTGCTGAGTGGAGGCAGCAAGGTGCGGTGTTTGAACAGGAGACTGGAAGCCTTTAGAGTCACAGTTCTGCTCTGGTGTCAGATGACCTGCACGACCTTGCATGGGTCACTTTGGGACAGGTTTTTCAGTGTTGGTTAAATCACCTGATGTTTATTAATTTCAGTGTCACCTGTGCTCCACAAAACATGATTCTTCCACTCTGTGCCTCAGTTTCTTCATACACACAAAGGAAGCTTTCCACAGCTGTTTCTCAAAGGAGTATTAAACCAGTTCCCTTGAAACTGGTGTTATGCAATGCTGGGTATTATTATTCCAGTTTGGCAGCTTAAGGCAGGATGAATGGAAGCTGAAGCACTTAAGCTTTAACTAAGAAAAGGTAAGGGGTTTAGCCTATTAGCAATTGGGGTAAGGTCACACAAGACTGCTTGATAACAGATACTTAGCTATTTCTTACAGTGTGTAAGCAGCTTCAAACATCATGAGGGGCTGGCAGGTATCTGTAGAAAGATGTTCAGTGGTGATTGCAAATAAAGTGACTCTCAGCTGACATTAAATAGCTGTGTTGGGGATACTGGGCAATCCTTTATTTGCCTGCACCACCCTACATGAAACAGGGCACCCTGCCTCTTAGTCACCTTATAATGAGGATGACAGAGTTTGTGAGAAGAGCAACAGCACTGATCGGCCAAGATGAAGTGGCAGTTGATGTGATCATTGTTCAGCAGCACTCCTGACAAAACTGGGTTTCCTTTTATCCTCTGTTGACTGTTCTGCTGTTTTCTACAGCTTAGCCCTGCTTTGGCTGTATGTCAGTCGTGAGTTGAGGGACAGGGTTACTGGGGTCTGGATGCATGAGGTGGAAAGCGGCCCAGGCATGTCAGGTCGGAGCCATGGAGGTCTCCTGGCAGGTGGCAGCCAGAGCTGTCTGCCATGCTGCGGCGCTCCCTGAGGGGCTGAGCCCTGGCTTTGCTTGCACTGCTCAGGACTTCTTATTTCAGGAGCTTTTTACTTTTTGTAACTTTTTTTAAAAATAAAAAACTATGGAGAGAAAAAAACCACCACCCCTTTTCTGCTTCCAGAGCACCAAACTTTATTTCTGTTACTTTACTTTCACTTACAGGCAGCTTTATCACCGATTCAGCTTCAGAACTGATCCTTTTGAGTTGTGTACTTGTATATTTCCGCTTTTGTGGTACTCCTTCATCTCTTTGAAGAGCAGCATATTCCTGTCTTGTCAAAACACTGTTAGCATCATGCAGCAAGTTCTTGTGCAGAATCAAAAATCTTCATATTTATAGAGAGCACCTGAATCCAGGTGCTCAGGACTTCTTATTTCAGGAGCTTTTTACTTTTTGTAACTTTTTTTAAAAATAAAAAACTATGGAGAGAAAAAAACCACCACCCCTTTTCTGAATCCAGGTGCTCTCTAAAAATTCAGATTGAGGTAAATCGGCTGATAGAACTCAAATTGAAAAATAACCCAATTTAAATACAATGAGAGAATCAAAGGACTAGACAAAGATTTTGGAAGGAATATATTAAATTACATAGGGGTACTCTGGAACAAAACCAAATTGTTAGTCAAGCTACAAAGATCGGAGAAGATCCCTAAAAACCAAGTACTGTCAGAAGATAGGTCCAAAAATAGATTTAAAGCTTTAACTCCCAACATACAGAAACTAATGTGGTGTTGGAAGGGATCCAATCTGTCTTCAGTATTGAATCCAAAATTGTGTATCAGTTCTTTTGAACAAACTGACTCCATCTGAGAACTTTTTTCTGGGAGTGTATGTGTTGCATAGTAACCCACACCACAAAGTGCAGAGATAATTTTGGGAGCACTAAGACCCATAACATCAGCTGTAATTATGAACAGTCTGCTTTGGCAGAGAAAGAATCAAATAAGAAACTAGAAAGTTCACTGATGTTTTGAAATTTCAGATCTAAAAGAGATTGTGTAGTCAATGTGCGTTGCTTGCAGCCCTCTTTCTTAGCGCTCTGAATTCAAAATAGCACATAGCAGTGTGTTAAGAATGCATAGGGGGTTGTAGTGTCTCTGTCGTCAGGGTATTTGAGATTAGGTGACTTCTTTTACAGAGGACCTCTAGTTTTGGAGATAGTGAAAGTTTTTTTGCTTTCTGAGCTGCTTAAAATTTTGTGGGTTTTCTCTTGTTTGATGAGTTAAACACCAGCTTCTGAACTGGTAATTGCTATTACCTCCCACCTGCTTTTGTGATAATTTGCTTTATGTTCACTCTATCCTCATCTTCTGAATGATTTTAATAGTTTAGAGACTTGTTATGTTTCCCTTTTTTTTTTTTTTTTTAATGTGAGTTGAAAAACTGAGGTAATTCACTGTTCTGTCAGTGAACTCCATGATTCTCTAGAGATTAATTTCTTTTTTCATTTATTGTATTCCTAAATGTTGTTATTGTTAGTTCTGGAATTTGAAAATGTATTTTAGAACTGGATTTGCATGAGGAAAAATATCAGTGGGAGGGACTCGGGTTCTACTGTCTGTAGTGATTTGCCTGTTTTTGTAGAGCAGATGTAAATAATACTCCCTGCACTTTACTGCTTTCACAGTGTTGATTCACTTGTTGCTCAGTGTTTTTGCATTTTCGCTACAGTTGTTATGCTACTGGTTTTAAGGAAAGAAAACAGAAAATCTTGCATTGATTCTTGAGCACTTGCTGGTTGCTGTCTGTGGCCTTTTGATGTCTAACAATAAGGATGCTTTCCTGACCTGTTTCAGTTCAGATGAAGCCTGTGAGAATAAGTCATCCAGCCTTTCCCTGCTGCCCTTACCTAAACACCACATTACACGAGGGGTGTGATGCAAGACGTGTGCTCCATTGTATGCTTGTACCTGCTATGTGACCGGGAGTGTCCACTCATATATAGAGCATGTAGTGCATGTTACAAGCTGGGTCTGGTGCCTGTGCTCCCATGCATGTGTGTTATTTTGTCACATTGATCAAACCCCTCTCCAGTTTTGATGGGAAACACTGTGGGATTGTCATGTGGCAGCATACGTTTAGCCACGTGATGAAAAACTGACTGAAACAGGGAGCAGAGTGCTGTGTGTTATACTGCTGTCTTAGAAAGCAACGTGCGCTACTTTCCTGTGCGAAACTTCTAGGACACTGCCTCTAAACTTGTAAGTGTTGCAGTTACGTCTTATGCTTTGTAGTTTCCAAGGGTCCTGACTTGCTGCGGAAGAGCCCTTCAGACTAGATGCTACACAAAAGGTAGCTGCTGCCACAGAGAGCTTCATAACTGAGAGGCTTTGCAGGCTAGTGCTATTCCGGCTGCATTTGTAGAAGAAACATCACAGCTGGGGAATACTGAGCATAACAGAAAAATAACAATAGTGTATTTAAAGTACGGTGAATAGTTATGGGTAAGCTCTGATATCTCTGCTTGTTTTGCCTGGATTCACAAAGTAAACCCCTCAAGGTCCTGAAGTTGTGCGTGTTTCTCACAAGAACAGGGAGGGTTTTTTTCTCTACTCTTCTGAGTTGGTATTACAGAGTTTGTGCAGAACTGTTGATTTGTTTCCATTTGCAAGGCACAGTGCTAAGCTTAATGTATATGGGAGAAAGTTCCAAGTTTATGAGAAAACTGCTGAATTGTCATATGCACTGGAGGCAGGACAAAAAAGGTAATTGAGCTTGAAAGTAATTTGGTTTTAGGATTTTTCTGAACCTAGAAATGTCAAAGCGTGAGCTATACTATATTTTCTGCATTTAATTTCATGGATGGTAAATTTAGACCTTGCCTATATGCATGGTTACAAATAGCTTAATATCTTCCAAATTAAGTTTATAAAAACTTAGTGCAGTTTCTTATAGATACTTTAACTGAATTTGTAACTCTTACCACTTTGAATTTAGTTCCATAACCAGATTAAGACATTCCATGAAGTAGGAAGGATTGGGAGGATAAGAAGGTAGCATAGGGATTGTAGCCATTTTACTGAAGCACTTTAGAACCCAATCTTGGCTTTTGAGTGGTTTTTGACCATTCAGTTATTTTTACATGAATATGTGGCTTTAACAAGATTATAGATGTAATTTTGTTAAAGCCACATATCCATGTAAAAATATAGATTGTATATAGATAGGCTTGCTAGGTTGGGACATTTCTTCTGTGAAAAATGTAGTATCTTTAGTTATTCACCAAATGCCACCAACTCTGCTGCCATCTCCTGAGGACAAGAGAAATGATGCATCCTCCTTTGCCACATTAAATCTCTTCTAAAATGGGGGATAATGGGCGATGGTTAAGCCAAAAAAATACTTTTATCCAAGTGGAAATGATTCAGAACTTGAAGAGCCTGCCCATTTAGCAAGCATTAGCAGTGTTCAGACCAATAATCTGAGAAGGCACTAGATATTTTTACCTGGAGGAGGAGGAAAGGACAGGAGAAGTTGGATCTTTATATTTGTTTGGGAATTGATAAGAGAGAAGTGCAGTACCTCCTTGCATCCCTTCTGCTCTGAGGCAGGCAATGTCAGGATTACTTTCTGCTCCCTGCTGAAAGAGGGGAAGGGAAGAAGTGACCTATGTGGGAGTTTTAGAGCAGCAACAGTTTGTCAGGAGGGAGATTTGCGGGGGGGGGGAAGCCGTCTATGCACAGAAGAATTGCTGGTTATTTGGAGACTCTTGGACTTGAAGACCTGAGAGCAGAGAAGCACGTCATTGAAATGGGTAACTGTGTATTTGTGTCAAAGCGTATTGAATTAATTCATTATGGGAAGGGAATCACAGAATTGTATAGGTTGGAAAAGACCTTTAAGATCATCGAGTCCAACCATAAACCTAACACTACCAAGACCACCACTACACCATGTCCCTAAGCACCTCATCCAAATGTCTTTTAAATATTTCCAGGGATGGTGACTCAACCACTTCCCTGGGCAGCCTGTTCCAATGCTTGATAACCCTTTCAGTGAAGTAAAATTTCCTAATATCCAGTCTAAACCTCCCCTGGCGCAACTTGAGGCCATTTCCTCTTGTCCTGTCACTTGTTACCTGGGAGAAGAGACTGACCCCCACCTCTCTACAACCTCCTTTCAGGTAGTTGTAGAGAGCGATAAGGTCTCTCCTCAGCCTCCTTTTCTCCAGGCTAAACAACCCCAGTTCCCTCAGCCACTCCTCATAAGACTTCTGCTCTAGACCCTTCACCAGCTTCGTTACCCTTCTCTGGACATGCTCCAGCACCTCAATGTCTCTCTTTAGTGAGGGGCCCAAAACTGAACACAGTATTCGAGGTGCGGCCTCGCTAGTGCTGAGTACAGGGGGACAATCACTTCCCTAGTCCTGCTGGCCACGCTATTTTTGATACAAGCCAGGATGCCATTGGCCTTCCTGGCCGCCTGGGCACACTGCTGGCTCATATTCAGGCGGCTGTCAACCAACACTCCCAGGTCCTTTTCTGCCTGGCAGCTTTCCAGCCACTCTTCCCCAAGCCTGTAGGACCCCAAGTGCAGGACCTTGCACTTAGCCTTGTTGAACCCCATACAGTTGACCTCGTCCCATCGATCCAGCCTGTCCAGGTCCCTCTGCAGAGCCTTACTCCCGTCAATCAGATCAACACTCCTGCACAGCTTGGTGTCGTCTGCAAACTTACTGAGGGTGCACTCGATCCCTTCGTCCAGATCATTGATAAAGATATTAAACAGAACTGGCCCCAACACAGAGCCCTGGGGGGACACCACTTGTGACCGGCCGCCAACTGGCATAAACTGCATTCACCACCACTCCTTGGGCCCGGCCATCCAGCCAGTTCTTTACCCAGCGAAGAGTACACCCGTCCAAGCCATGAGCAGCCAGTTTCTCCAGGAGAATGCTGTGGGAAATCGTGTCAAAGGCTTTACTGAAGTCTAGACAGACAACATCCACAGCCTTCCGCTCACCATTAGGTGGGTCACCTTGTCGTAGAAGGAGATCAGGTTGGTCAAGCAGGACCTGCCTTTCCTAAACCCATGCTGGCTGGGCTTGATCCCTTGGTTATCCTCTACATGCCATGTGATGGCACTCAAGATGATCTGCTCCACTCCATCAGCTTTCCTGGTACCGAGGTCAGGCTGACAGGCCTGTAGTTCCCTGGGTCCTCCTTCCAGCCTTTCTTGTAGATGGGTGTCACGTTTGCTAATCTCCAGTCAACTGGGACCTCCCCAGTTAGCCAGGACTGCTGGTAAATGATGGAAAGGGGCTTGGTGAGCACTTCTGCCAGTTCCTTCAGTACTCTTGGGTGGACCTCATCAGGCCCCATAGACTTGTGAATGTCTAAGTGGTGCAGCAGGTCACTGACCATTTCCCCCTGGATTATGGGGGCTCCAGTCTGGTCCCCATCCCTATCTTCTGACTCAGGGGGCTGGGTACCCAGAGAACAATTGGCCCTGCTATTAAAGACTGAGGCAAAGAAGGCATTAAGTACCTCAGCCTTTTCCTCATCCTTTGTCACTGTGTTTCCTCCCCTGTCTAATAGAGGCTGGAGAGTCTCCTTAGCTCTCCTTTTGCTGCTAATGTATTTAAGAAGTATTTTTTGTTGTCTTTTATGGCAGCAGCCAGATTGAGCTCTAGCTCAGCTTTGGCCCTTCTAATTTTCTCCCTGCACGACCTCGCTATACCTTTGTAGTCCTCTTGACTTGCCTGTCCCTTCTTCCAGAGGCCGTAGACTCTTCTCTTTTTCCTGAGTTCTAGCCAAAGCTCTCTACTCAGCCAGGCCAATGTTCTTCCCCACCGGCTCGTCTTTCGGCACCTGGGGACAGCCTGCTCTCGTGCCTTTAGGGCTTCCTCCTTAAAGAACGTCCAGCCTTCCTGGACTCCTTTGCCCTGTAGGGCTGCCTCCCAGGGGACTCTGTTGACCAGTCTCCTAAACAGGCCAAAGTCTGCCCTCTGGAAGTCTAAGGTGGCAGTTCTGCTGAAACAAGGCTTTATAGAAAATAGAGCAAAACCATTTCCACAACACTGTCACTAGGTGACTAAGATTGAGATATTTGAATTTTCCTGGGGGCAGAGTAATTTTTTTAAAATGGGTTGAAAATACCATGCTGCATGGTAAGCTCTTGATGCATGAAGTGCTTCCTGAGCTCACTTAGGCTTCCTCCTCGCTCTCCTCATTCTTTCCCAGGCTCCATGTGATTTTTTGGCCCTTAGCAGACTAGAATTTCAGTCCCTGAAAAAAATTCCCATTTCCACCATCTGACCACTGTATTTATCTTCTCTTGAGAGTGTGGGGTGAGACCCAGGGCAGCAATTTAAGGCTTGTGAAAGTTTTCTCTACATGGTGCTTGGAATTTTTTGTCAGTAAAGATCACAAATTAAATTGAAAATTGCAGTTAAAGGAGATGTGTTTGGTTTTTAATAAGTAGCTCATTAGCACAAATTTTCATTTGAGAACAATTCATTCTTATTCAAAACTGGGAAAAGGAAAGGGAGAAAAATAGCTTTTTGTGCTTGATAAAGTAGGTGCTTGCAATTATTGTTGCCTTAGAAGTATTTGAAGGTAGGCGCATAGAACTGATAATTCTGCTAACGCATAGTTCTGTTAATTTTTCACACTGTGTTCTTTATATAAGGCATGATTTGAACACCTCAAAAAAACACCAACCCTGGGACTGAAATGTGAAGTATAGGCAGGAGACCCATAAGGACCTGCCATTTTTTTCTTTGCTAATCTAATGGACACAAACATTTGTAAAGAAAGGTGTTTCAGTGACTCCTAGAAATAGCTTGTGTGAAGCAGATACTGATACATCAATTCTATAGTTTGTTGCATAATATAAGTAGAAGAAGTGCCTTTGAGCTATATGGATTTATGTAAATAAGGCACTTTGTGAACCCAGCATCACTTCTGTTTTGAATTTGAATATAAGCCTCTGTTCTCACCTGAGGATCATCAGGTACTTCATGAATGTTAATTACCGAAGGTTCATGATATCCTGGGAGGCAAGTAAGGGTTATAATTGTTATATCCGGGGACACTGAGGGCATGGAAAGGGGCAGTAACTTGTAAGATGTCTCAGGGTATTGGTAATTGAGACACAAAACTCATTTTTAAGCTAAGTTGTTTCAAACTGGTAAAGTACTTCTGCTTTGCAATCATGGTTCATAATCTGAATGTTCTTGTGAGCTTACTT
Source organism: Mycteria americana (assembly GCF_035582795.1). Taxonomy (NCBI): domain Eukaryota; kingdom Metazoa; phylum Chordata; class Aves; order Ciconiiformes; family Ciconiidae; genus Mycteria; species Mycteria americana. The sequence goes on from NC_134365.1 coordinate 90,691,452, forward strand.
GACTAATAAGGAAAAGTGGTTAGACCAGCAATGGAGAGTTAGGATTTCTGGCAGCTCTTTATCTGCTGTATGATCACAGGCAAGTTGTTTCCTCTTTCACCTGACTTTGATGCACCTGGGATAGGCAGAAATAATATCTAAGCCTTTACCTCGTGAGGTGCTCTGAAGCAGCAAAGTGTTACAGGCTACTAAGTGATGTATGTATGGCTGCTTTTCTGTCCTAGACCAACTACATTTATTTCTTATATTTTGGAGTTTGAAAATCCTGTCAGCTGGGCATGGTGATTCCTGCTCTTTGCATCCAGCTGCAGAATTATATAGCTTTTAATTTTCTTGGGGAAAGTTTGAGTTGGTTTTGGGGGTTTTTTTTATTTGACACTGTTGAAATGACCTCACTGTCTCCCCCTTGCACTTGCATAATCAGACAGTTGAGATGCTTCATGATTGTACTGCTACTTTAGCTTTAGGGTTGTCTTTTTTCTTTTTTAAGATCGGAGTTGAGTCTAGATTTGAGGTCTAGTACAACTCTAGAAGAACAGGTTTCAGCTGGGAAAACTGTGAGGCTATTATAGCATAACTTTGCTTCTTGCATGTGAAGACCAGCCAGTCTTTTGTACAATGGTCAGATTTTCTAGGTTGAAGCAGAGTGAATTATCTGAATATAATGAAGAAACCTGGACTGTAACATGCTGTGTATTTTTTCGTTATAAAGGAGAGAGGCAAGGAGGGTCTGCAGTATGTCTTGGGGAATTATGATGCATGCCAATAAAACCTATTCACACTGAGATCCATTTGAATCACAAGTCTTGAGTGAAGTCTTCTATTAATTCTGATTGTAAAATTGCTTAGCTTTCTTCTGTACATCACTGTGCCCTTCTACAATCCAGCACACAGCTGTGCGTAACTTCCAGCAGGGTATCAGGTGTCATGCAAATACATGTTTTCAGTAGTAAGTGGGGCTAAAGAAGATCAGGAGGGCTCAGAAGCAAATTGGTAAGACTTTTTGCATGCTAGGCTTGCACTTATCCTTCTGGTTTTCTACAAGTGAAGCACAGTAGATTTACAGCCCACAGATCTTCTCGATAATTGAAAACATACCGGTCTGCCCACAAGAACTAGACTAACTTGTGTGTCTAGCAAGACGGCTCATCATAAAAAACACCACCACCAAAAAAAAAACCCCAACAAAAAAAACACTGGAGAGGTTCTTTTGGCTTTGGAGTTGAATCTAAGCAAAGCTACACCCTTCAGGTCTATAGCTTTCATAGCTCTGGTTTGGTTTTATTTTATGAGTGGATTATCCTGTCTAGACTCCTGCTTTGACTTGGAAGCCAAAATAGAAGCAATAAAGCTAGTTGGCCACTTAGCGGGTGACAAACCTCTGAAGTCCTCTAATTTGTTAGGGCACTTTTCTCCCCTGTGCTCCCTCTCCTGACTGTTTGACAATACCTCAGTAAGTTTTGCAAGCTGCAGATACAGCTCTGCTAAATTTAGCATGCCAGATGCCTTCAATAAGCCTGAGCCCAGCTATCAGTTACACCGAGATCTGTTTCAGTCAGGCACATCCCTCTGGGGAGATACTTGCACTATTTAAAGTTGAATGAGACTGAGATTCTTACAGCATTAAGAAACTTGGAATTCCCCCTTTTTCTCGCTGATGTTGGTTCTAAACTAGTGTTCAACACTTGCTATTCCCTGGGACTGAATTTGTGTTTCCTCTTGAACTGTAACTCTGGAAATTGGCTTCATCTTGAGCTATCATTGTGTATAGCAGTTCTCCTTCAGTATATGTCGAGAGGCAAAAGGCAGCCTTAGCATAAGCAAACACTAATGTCTCATGTAGCCTGTGTTACTTCCAGTCTGAATTTAAGACCTTCTAGGAAAAACAATGTTCAAATCACAGCCCTGTAGTAGGCTGCAGATAGAGGAATGCAGCTGCCGTAGGACTAATTGGATTGCATTTGGTCCTACAAAAAATACAAGGTTTTTTCTAGCAAGTGCTTGAAGGATTTTGGGGCACTGGCATGCAAGAGCAGGAGTGTTAATGTTGATGTTTTGGGCATGCATCCAGTTTCAGTAACTGCTGCATTGCACCTCACTAACATCCCACTTCCATTGGGATTTCGTGGATCGCTCTTTACTTCCACTCATATTGCTGGGCAGTGTCACTGTGCACTTTTAACGAACAGCAGCCTTCTGCATCAGAAACCAGTTCCCTTCACTAGTGAAGTCTCAGTGCGTTTTTTCCTCAGTAACCGAGTCACTGTATGTTGCGGTTGTGAGAAATGCAAACATAGTCCTAGGATATGTCAGGAAAATGCTTCTGGTAGAGACAGGGAAAACTTACTGCTGTTGTACAAGGCAATAGTAAGTATTTGGGGTGCTGTAAGCAGTTTTGTTTGGCCATGTTTAAGGAAAATTAACTTTAATCTGAAGGAATGGAAAGAGCTAGTATGTCAATAGTAGGAATTAAGAGCCAGTCTTAAAGGAGAAGGCCAGGAGCTTGGCTTTAGTTACAAGAAGGAAAGTATGAAGAGGTCATGGTAGCTCTCTGAAAAAGCATGTGGGATAGGGTGTATTGGTACCCATCAACTACTGAAGCTAATGAGCAACGAGACAGCATATGGATAGAACTTGAGTACATTTAGAATGGAAATCAGAAGAAAGCCTAACTATGAGAGTAATGGTAGCTTGGGAACAGCCTTACAATGGAAGATGTCTGAGTGGCTTCAGAGGGCTGATACTGCATCTAGGAAAGCCAAGAGTCCCTCATTCCTCCTTATTAAAAACAGTAGCTTGGGATGGGGTGGCTGACTTGGTCCAGAAGCTTTGACACCTAAGATGAGTACAGTTGACTGTTGCATGCTCCATGGAGTGCTATTTGAGATGTAGGATACCAGAAGTAAGTGTGTATCTTCTTAGGAATATTATCGGAATAATAGAATAAAGTAATCTGTTAAGGAAGGGCATGCCCCTTCTGGGCACTTCAGGCTCTCTACACATCTTTCTGTTCTCTCCTGTGCTAATTTGAGCTCATGATTTAATTGTTTTCTTTGCAACAGCAGAGGATAGGTATTTCTGGTTCAGCCTATACTGAGCTGGAATGCACAGGACTGGCCTAATCAGACCTTAGTTGATATAGTAAATTTATGTTACTGAATTTGCCTGAGAGGTAACTTGAAGAAGCAGGTCTACTTGTAAATAGCTATTAAAAAACCAACCAACCAACCAAAAAAAACCCCAAAGCTATTTCCATTACTCCAATGAAAAGGAAGGAGTGACCATTTTGTGTCCTTTGTTACAGGTGCTTTGTCTTGGATCTTTTGAGGCTGGGGTAGTTTTAAGTCCTTAGGTTCAAAGTGTACGTTGTTCAGTAAATGATAAGGTGTAGCACAAAATCATCTAGATGCTGAATGATCCCTGTACTCCTCTTGCACAGTACTTCCAGTTTAAACGGGGGTAGGCTGGCACTTCTGCTCAAGAACCAACCGCTTCTGCCTCTGGCAATTTTTTTCTCTTCTTTATGCTGGCAGAAGACTTGTGTGGTGAACTCAATCAGGGGACCCATGTGGGTTAAAACTAAACTTTTCTTTTTTTGGCTAGGTTAGTTTTAATTGAGGTTGGTTCACCACATTGTTGCACAAATGGTTGTGCCAGCAAGAGGATGGAAATGAGTGGCTCAGGGACAGCAAGACTGCTGCTTTCAGCAGCAGTGCCAGCTTTCCCATGTTTTTACTTGAGGCCCTAGTGGCACTTTTGCTGTGCTGTCCTCGGGCAAAGTGATAAACTCTCATGATGTGGATCTTCTGTTCCATGTCCTCATTTAGTTTACTTATTAAATGTTTTTGTGTGTAATAGATGTGGTGCTGCTTTAATCAGCTAGTGCTATACATTAAAGTAATTTATGGTTTGAGTGCATACTATTTAAACAGACATATTTAGCATATTGATTTATGCTTCCTGAAGTGCTTCTCAAACTTCTTTTATATTATCCTCCAGGATAAATTACTGGCCCTGGTGCAGCTCTCGAGCAACGAGGAAACAGCTAGTGACAGAGCACAGGAGGCAGGCAGAAGGAGATGGCAGGAGGCAGCAATGAATGTGGCAAGTGGTGAGAGACAGCGGGGAAGCCCAAGGGCTCTAGGAGATGTGTCAAAAGCACCTTTTAGCCACCTACTACTGGAACTTGTTTCTCTGGCCTGATGCCAGCCTTGGAGATGATGTCTTGGCTCAGCAGCTATGAGCAGCCTTAGACTCTGCTTCTGCACTTACTTATTCCCTGTCTGAAACCTTCTTGGTGAAGGTCCATCTTCTGGCCATGGTCCCTTTCTCAGCCATCTTGTCCTGGCTGCCCCTAACAATATATCTTTGTCCTGTTGCACTGTCATCATAAATATTCCATAGTGACTGTCTTCTAATGCCTGATTTCTTGCTTCATTACTAACTAATTAATGTTAAAATAATACTAGAAAACACACTACCTGATAATAGTCTAAGATTTTTGCTCAAGTATAAAGAGGGACTTGCTCTATAACAAATTTGCTGTGAGTTTACCGTAAGAGTTCATGCTAGTGTTACTGAGCTACTAAGCTTGGATCTACTGATACAAAAAAAGTATAATCAAGGTTAATATACTATTAAAACTTTTGGACAAGAGGTCTAGGCTTTCAAGGGACTGAGTGTGAATGTGAGGTTTTTCTCTTACTGACCTCCTACTGTGCAAGTAATCTGATCTAACTGGGCAGTTGAGACCTGCTCCCTTTGGTTTCCACTCTGATGCAGATTGCAGCAAAAGATGCTGCTGGGTCTTCTCTTCACTCCTAGTATGACATTACTGAGGTGTTCTACTCCAGAAAAACTCTCTCCCAGACACAAATACACCCGGGAACCCACATGCCAGAGTTTTATTCCTACCCTTTGTGAGAAAAGATAGCAGTACTACTGACTGGGATGAGAGAAGGATGCAACTTGCCTTCTGTGTGCTGGAAGAAGCCCTGCCATGCTAGGCTGAACAGCTGTGCTAAGCTGGGCATAAAACAAGTATTACAGTTACCCCACCATCTAATAACTTTACTATCATTTGATAGCATGCTTGTTTACAATGGGAGTACTTCTGTGGTGTGAGGAGATCATCCTTACTAGCTCAGTACTTAATGTTGGAATATGATTATCAAAGGGGCTTGCACAAGTGGTGATATATGAAGAAAGGAAACTTAATATTGAGAGCAAAAATAATCTAGAAGATAGAAAAGGCTGTGAAACAAAGGGCTGGTGGTGGTAGGAGTCATGGAAAAGAGACACTGCAGACTATTTCAGCACAATATAGTGGTTTATAGCTAGAAACTTTAGAAATATATCCCATTGCTGTTGCTTGTAGTATGCCTGGGTATCTTGACATGGATGAGATGCAAGAATATGGAGACTGTTGCTGCTTCTGTCATTTTTGAGATCACTGTTGGAGAACATAATGTCCAGTTCTAGTGAGATGTTTCTCAAGAGATTGCTGTACAATTGGGCAGAGCTCAGGGGCAAACTACAAGGATTTGTGGCTTGGCAATTGCCCTTGCAGTGACGGGGGGAAAGATCAATCAACATGTTCACCGTGGTAGGGGGAAGATGGGGAGCTGCCTGGAACAATTTGCAAGCACCCATACTGGCATGAGATGCTTGACACCAGAGGGCCTTTTAATCTCTTTAGCAAATGTGTGACGAAAGGTTAGACTTTGGAGTCAGCAAAGTTCAATATGTAAATGCCAGCTATTAATTCTAAGTAGTTAGAATAATTAACTGGAACATATTAATCTAACGGGGAATTACAAAATCATCAACAGTCCATTAGTTAATGCTAGATAGTTCTCTAAAAGGTAGGCCCTACTTACAAATTGTTTAGCTTCTGTAGGGCTCACTAAGGAGACTGTCTGATATGTATCATACCAGAGAGCGGGCAATGGTGGTCCTTGATACCTTTGCAGAAGTGAAGACTGTATTCTTTGCTGTAAAAGAAAAGGAGAAAGTGGGTGTGATGGCAAGTTATGCTTCTTGAAGTAAACGTTAAAGGCTCCATTCCTGTAGCTTTTCCTCATAGTTTTGCAGGCTGCAGTACAATGCCTAGAAAGCATTGTATGTTTATCGCCCCTTATTGGTAGCAACAACTAAAACTGGTATGATATCTGGAGTACTAATTGTTTAAGGGGTTTTGATGTATAATAAAGGTCCGTTAATAAAGCAGAGACAGATTATACTCAGCTTTACTTGGTACAGTTCTTGAAGAAAAAAGTTGTTGGTTATTACATCTTCTTTGTTTCACTGTATTATTTAAGTTAGTTTGTGCTGTTGTGTCCCAGGCATCAACCTATCTGAAAAAACAAGCTGCATAGGCACAAGAGGCATTGGAGATGGAAAGCAGCTAGTGCACATTACTAGAATGAACTTTGAGGCCTGGCATAAAAGGATCTTTGAAAACTGCCTTTCTGAAAACAGAATTTGACTTTTTTTAAAAAAGGCAAACAGTGCCTTTACCAACGTTTGAGCAGAAAACAAGCTAGTTGCCTGTATGCATTCAGTAAAACAAGACTGAGATGAACCTAGAATTGTGTGCGTTTCTAACTCAACGTGCATTGGCTTAGTACCTGCCTATGTATTCTGGTGACCATTTGGGAAAAGATTTTTATTATCTTGGTTTCTTATTTTTCATTCTTGTAGTCCTTACTAAAACTGTCTACCTGCAGCCAAGAAATTGGCTTGGAGAAAATGAACAACTAATCAGCTTTTTTTTTTTTTTTTTTTTTTTTAATTTGCTTCTGTATATGTAATGTTTCCGTCAGGAAGTTAGTCTTAGAAAAGGGAGAAGCTTGGTCTGTTTCTTCTCAGTATAATTCAGTGCAGTACTGGTATTTTAAGATTGTGATTCTGCTCTCAGTCAACACAAAGAATGACTTCAGTGATGATCATAATAGATGTGTATATCACCTTGACAGTGGCACGCTTGCATATTAACAGGCTTAACAGGAGTTTGCTGCACACAGTATTGTTGCTTTTTAGAGACAGTTGTCTAGTAATGACTTTGTCTTTGTCTAAGCATAAGCTTTATATTGATAGGTGGTAAAATTAAGGCTGTCTTTAAAGCATGGATAAGGACTTCATTTTCTTGGTCTCTGTTCTAGCCTCCTGTCCCTCCTGTCTTGTCTTTGTTGTTTTTTTTTTCCCTGTCATCTTGATGATCAATGAGGAAATTAATGGGATAAAGTTAAAGCTAATACTCCTACAGAGATTAGTGTTATCCTGTCTCCCGCCCAATAAAACCACACATATACTATGGTACATCAGTGTTAAGTGTGGCCTGAGAAACTTCTGACTGTATAGCACTGACTGAAATTGGGTTTGAGAGTTAAATCAGCCACCAACAGGAGACATAATTGTATGGGTTGAACATTACAGTTCAAATGTGTATTGAACTAATTATTAGGTGGGACAGTTCTCTAAGCATAAATAAAATAACTGATTTTTGGTGTCCTTGGAAATTTTGCAGTCTGTCAGATGTTAAGCATGTTTTGATTTGTTCCAGTAGCCGGATCGAGCTGGGAGATGTGACGCCACACAACATTAAGCAGCTGAAGAGGCTAAACCAGGTCATTTTTCCTGTCAGCTACAATGACAAGTTCTACAAGGATGTACTGGAGGTTGGCGAACTAGCCAAATTAGGTACAAATGTTCTTGCCAGTAATTGTGGGCTATGGTGGCAGAAGTGCTCATCGTTGCTATCCATAATGGTTTTGAATAGCAGATCCTTCTATTTTGTTGTTTTACATAATGAAAAATAACTGTTTGGGAACCTCAAAAAGCCACAGTCCCAACCTCAGAGGGTTTGTGTTCTAAACAGCTTCCATTTTACTGGGAATAGGCATGTTTTCTGTTACAGCAGAAAACTTGAGAGATGTGTCCTGCCAGCTTACCTCCTGATGTCATTGCTAGTTGGTTTGAACTATAATAAGCCAACCCCTGTGTCAGAGCGTCATTGGTAACTTCACTCAGTGTTAGCCACAATCTATGATTTTATCTGGATGGGAGAATTAGCAAGAGGGAAGGAAGGAAGATAGAGGGCGTAAATGAAGGAGCTGTATGTACAGTTTGAGATTTGCGACTGATGACACTTTGTTTCCCTCCTTGGCAGCCTATTTCAATGATATTGCAGTGGGAGCAGTGTGCTGTAGGGTGGATCACTCCCAGAACCAGAAGAGACTGTACATCATGACACTCGGATGCCTGGCACCCTACCGAAGGCTAGGAATAGGTAAGGAGGATCTTCGTTTGTATCGGAGTCATCAAAGAAACCAGATTGCTGTGCAGCCTTCTAAATGCTCTTTCAGAGTTTTAACCAAGATAGTGCACTTTCAGACCACTGATTTCTTTGGAAGGGACTTTGGGGAAAGAGTATGATTTATGATGTGCTCTTTTTTTCCTGCCTTTCAGAAATGGACTTTTTGTAGAACTTTCTAATTCAGGATTTCAGATTATTTTAATCACGTTATCATACTGTGATGTAAACACTTTGCTTCTACAGATGTGAAAATTGACGCACAGAGATATGAAATAATTTGTCAGAGGTATGCAGCCAGTATGCAAGTCATGTATAAGTAGAACACAACATTCCTTCATTGCTTTATCTCTTCACTCTTCTAAATGAAGGTTTTTTCCTATTTATTTTGTCTGTTTCACTACTGATTATTACTGCTCAGGGGTAGTACCTGCTTTCCGTCTATACTGCAATTAGTTCTTTTCTCTATGTTGCAAATACATAGGCCAGATTAATCAAGACCTTAGAGTAACCTGTTTGCTTTGGCAAACTGGAATGAAAAGATAACTTTATTTTAAATTATTTTACTAGGCCTTTATTAGAAAAAATTAATCAATGCTGTCACTGCTTTATAGATTGTTTTGACTGTATTTTGAGGTGAGTTTGAGACCTTGAAGCTAGTGTTTAAATAAGCTGCTTTATACGTGTGCTTCTGAGCTGTTGGGTTTTTTTCCTCCAAAGAAACAATGAATTAAACTTTGTGAGCAGTCAGAAAGATAGTGAAATACTTATACACCATGTTTTATTTGCCTTTCCTAGTTCTCACAAGCTCTGTCACTTTAGCCTACCTGCAGTTACCCTGCCTGTCCTCAAGAAAGCCCTTAGCTCAGTACAGACTTGATTGTGTACTTCTGGTTTTCTTAAGTATCTCTTTACCTTTCGGCAGGAACTAAAATGTTGAATCACGTCTTAAACATCTGTGAAAAAGATGGCACTTTTGACAACATCTATCTGTAAGTAAATGAGTTATACTCATGCATTTTTGGAGAGATGATAGAGGCATATATGGGAGCAAAGGGAGGGAGATTCAAGAGCATTTTTAGTATGTATTTCGGTGAAGTAATGGGACATCTTGTAAGTACTAGTAAGAAAGCCAGGGGTCATATTCTGGGCTGCTTGTGTGATGCTGAGAAAACCAAAAGCTTGCTTGCTTTAGAAGGGCTTCTGCAATTTGCTGAATTTGAAAGTAGTTTAGTTACAAAATTATGTTCTATAGCAGAATTACACTGTATGAGTAAAAAAAATTTTTGTGAAAGAATTTTTTTTACCATACAGTGTTGTCCTCAGAATGGAAAATACTGCAAGTCTTGCCTGCAGTTTTAATACATTTGCTGTCTGTCTTTTATGACAGTACGGTGTAGAACATCAGATCAGAGGTGCTTGCAAGCACTCTAGGTTCTCATTCAGTAGCAAGGCCCAACTGCTTATTCCCATTCTTGCAATGTGCCAGGTCAGGTGTTTGTGCAGCAACACAGTAAACCAGGTCAATGACCTGAACCAGCTGGGAAGCTGTTTTTGGTTTTGTTTCTGGGTGTTGTTTTTGGGTTTAGTGTGGTTTTGGGGGTTGTTTTTTTTTAAACCAACTGCATGTCTACATAAGCACTTGGCATGATGCAGACATGAGAACGAGCACTGGGGTAGAGGACAGAGCTGCTTACAAGAGCACCACCATCCTAATAGATCCCCATGGAAATAGAGCCTGAAATCCATAGATGCCAAAGCTTTGCTACCCCTTCGCTGCTCGCTGCACAATTCTGCTTCTTCCTGTGCATTAATGTCTGTGTGAATACCAAGTAAGCTGATGCAGTTTTTGGCCAGATCGCTTCTCTGAGCCAGCTTCTTCTGTGTCCATCGCTGCTTGCTTACACCAATAAAAGCACGGTGCGCTGGTAGGGAGAGTCCCACAGCAGGTACGGCTTGGATGGATTTATGCTGCCACAGAACTGCACCCTGAACTCTTGCCAGGGCTGTTGAAGATGCTTAGTGAGGAGTGTTTCGTACACTGATAACACTATAAATGGAGTGACTTTGTCCTCAAGCTTAGTCCATGTCTGCCAAGGAGATGCAAAGTCTTCCAAGACCTCTACTGTTGTAGCTTTGTGCCACCTCTGTAAGAAGAACGGGTGTTTTAAAGAGGACTTTGAGTAAAGCTCCTTTTGGCTTGTACCCCTGCTCTCCTGCCTCAGAAGAAGTGGTAATGAAGTCCCTCTCAGATGCCTGCTAGTTGGCACAAGCTTTCCTTTTTGCTTTTGCACTGAGTGCACAGTGAAGGAACTGCGTGCTGTTTTCAATGCAAAAAACAAATCCTTTTTAATCCTTCTTTCCACTTCCCAGAGTAGGTTTCTGGGATGACAATAAATAGCCCCTGAAGTTGGGCATAACAAAGTTCTTTTAGTGGCCACTGATTTTATTACTATGTCAGTTGCTTGTGCATTTTCCCTCTGAACATATGATGCAGCTTAGCACCCAGTTTGATATCAGTGGCTAAATTTGTCATTATTATGAAGTTTTCTTTTAGCTATTCGGTGTTTATTGGGCTTAACACTAAGATCTTTTGTTTTGTTCTGCTGTTGCTTCCAGAGTTGCTTTAGTTCTATGATTATGCAGTATGTTGTCATGACAAAGTGATTCATGAGCTTGTGCAGTGTCCACTGAATTTTGGGAGTGTTTAATTAATGCCTTTTGCTGAGCCAAACATCTTTTTTTTTTTTCTTTTCTTTTTTTTTTTTTGATAGAACTTGTGCAAATAAATGTCCTAGTCACTTAGAATGAAGAACTGAAGGCTGTTTGTTTTGGAGGCCTTGAAACTCTTGAAATATGCTAGCAAGATCTGTAAAACTCTGGGGGAGATAGATAAAAGGGGAAGGGACTTTGTAAGTCCATAGGGCTTCTTTGTGTTGCCATAGCTTTTTGTGAGGAGAGAGGCATAGTTAGAAGTGAGCAAGGAGTTAAAATCATATCAAACACCATTGCCAGTTTAGTGTTGCAAGCGTGTAGAGATCATCACTCAGACAACAACTGTTTTGGTCATCTAAGAAGTGTCAGTACAGGAAGTTAAAATTGGCTCTACAGTGAAACTTTGTTATATATTTCCACAAAATATCTGTCACTTCCAGATTAAGAAAAATTGAAATTACTGAGCTACTAATGCTTCAGAGTCTCTCTGCTATTTGTGTTCCTTAAAAGAGCTTTACTGAGGGGGAGCATTTGCCACTGTTCAGAATGATTGCCACAGGCCATCCAGGAGCTGTGTGTTAGCTCAGGATTGATTTGGGAAGACCAAAATTTCCAGTCCTGAACTTACACCATCATTCCTGTCTCTATCTAGATAGCTCCTTTTCTTATCTTGTCTTTGACCGTTCTGAGTGTGGAGGCAGAATACTGTACCACAGGAAGTTCTGATACCTGTTCTCTTTATCCTCCTTTCTGTCCCAGGCATGTCCAGATCAGCAATGAGTCCGCAATTGACTTCTACAGAAAGTTCGGCTTTGAGATCATTGAAACGAAGAAAAACTACTACAAGAGGATAGAGCCCGCAGATGCTCACGTGCTGCAGAAAAACCTCAAAGCCCCTTGTCTTGGCCAGAATGCAGATGTGCAAAAGACCGACAACTGAACAAAACCCCAACGAACACTTTCTTGCACTTGCTTGTCGCCAAATAAGGAAAGAGAGGCCTCTTGATTCTTCTTTTTTTTTTTTTTTTTACTCCACCCCTTCATCCTCTTTTTTTTTTCTTTGACCTCTCTCCAACAAAATGTAATGCTTCTTCCAAGGATTGTCCAATCCGTGTTTGGGGGTGGGGTTTTTTGAGCTCTCCTTTCTGTTTGTTTTGTTTTGGGGGTTTTTTTTTGGGGGGGGGGGGGGGGGGAAGGTGTGCAGATCTCTTTTAAGTTTGAGGTGTGGAGGGCTTGAGCAGGTTATCCTGATGACAAGTTTCCTTCAGAATTCTCTCTTTCAGTAAGCAGAATGTAAATCCAATGGGGGGGGGAAAGGAAAAGCAATATCTTGTCCTTTAACTCCTACGTTATTCTGTTTTTTATAACTTACAGGGTACTTTACTCCCCCCAGCCTTTGAATGTTACTTCAGTACTTCCCACTCTTCCTCTTAATGCCCCCCACCTCAAAAAGTATGTTTAGTTCTTGCCAATATTTTTGAGTATGGCTTTTTCCTCCATCTTTTGCTGAGAAGGGTGGGCTACTTTACTAGACCTTTTCACTCTGCCTGGGCTGATCTTTTTGAATGCTTTTTTTAAATACTCCTCACCCAAGCTGGTGCTACATTTCTTAACTGACTGAAAGGAGGGTTTAGAGTGGTCTTTGTTTTTTCTTTTTTTCATTTACCCAACTCCCAGCAGACTTCTGCCAGAGTAAGAGCTAGATCTGGTGTTGGCAAGAGTAACCTTGTAAAAATATGAATCCTGAGGCAAGACCCTTGCTTTAAAAATGGGTGAAATGCTGTAGGGCTCATTGAGAGTTAGTTTTATCTGTGTTGTTGGGATGGGAAGAGTGACTGTGACCACCTTACCACCTTTGATCACATAAGGCAAGCACCTGTCGCCGGATAAATTTGCTACAGCTACTAGATCTGTGGTGACAAATCTGAGATGAGGCAAGGGTTGAGGAAACCAGGCAGCAAGGCTGAGAAGGCAAACACAAATCTGACCTTAATCACATAGCTTTGCAGGGGTCTCCTGGATTTGCTTGGGATTGGCTTGGCTTGCTGTGTTTATGTGCTCCTTTGGGAGGAGGTGGTTAAGAACTGCATAGTTTGCTCCTTTGAAGATTCTTTTCCTCTTTCCCCATTCAGTGGTAATAATGCAGTTCTCCTCTCGTGAGAGGGTGTTCATGGAGCACCAGAGAAAGCGGCATATATTAGAGCATTTTATGGGTTTGGAAAATAGGCTGACTGGCTTCTTCCTAGTACTGTAACCTCAAAGCTACAGTAAACTCTACTAAGCTCTGCTTTGCATCCTTTCATGCTATGTTTGCGTGAATATCAGTGCTCCTTTCTATGCACTGTTGCCAGCGATTTTATGTATGCCAATACAAATACCAACTTGAGCTTGGACTCTTCTCCAAGCACCTGGGAAAGTGCACTGAGCTGAGACAACACCAACCTGCCCTATTCCCCAAGTAGATATTGAACTGCATTCCTTTCCTGTTTGTTTTTTAAAGTTTAAATCCACATCTTGAATTCATCTGCTTTGAAATCCTCCAACCTATAGTGTGCATTGCAGCATACATCTGGTTAGTAGGTGCTGTCCAGTCATTCAAGGGTGACTTGAGAACCAAGGATTTCAAGACGGGAGTTGTGGTGAGGCAAGGGATGGCACTCCTCATTGCATATTATGTGGTCTTTGATATCTGAGGGGTGACTGTACAAGCTGCTCCAGAATGACTCTTTCTTTTCCAGAGGTGTGTAGTATTTGTTGGAGTGCATCTTGACAGACCTACGCTGGAAAACGGCTACTCTATTTGCTGGGTTTGCACTGAGTCTTGGGGATGGGCAGATCGCTAACAACAAAAGCCCCTCTGCATGGCCTGAGCACCTGTGTTTGCAACACTCGGTGGCAGACTCTGGCTAGAAAGATGCAAATGGTTTCCTTGGCCAGAGGCAGTCTAGTTTTGACAAAAGCCTATTTTTTAGTACTGCTAGGATCTGCTCGCACTGGTTACGTTGGCAGTTCCAGCATCCTTCTTTCTAGAAGGGGATGTATTGAAGCACAATTAGCTTGTCATATGCCAACATAGTTTCCCTGGCCAAGAGACCAAACCAAGAGAAGTATGTGGAGGGAGAGAGATAGTATTTTATTTGAGGATGTTTGTGCAGCACAGCTGTAACTCAGACCATAGCTGCCTCTGGTGCCAAGCAAAGTGCTCTTCATTCTTCTAGAACTAAATGGTAAGTGTTTGGGTTGGGTAGATGGGTGTGGGGATATGAACTCTTAGGATTCGCTGTTGTTGTAGGCTTCCACAAATCGGTGTGTTTCACAGACAGTTTTCCTTCAGGTTTAAAAGTATGAGTCTGATGTCTGAAGTTACTTGGATTAACCTTTGTTTCTGTCTCTTTTTGCTTTGGGCTGCCATCATTCTATGAATGTATCCCTGAAAATAATTCTTAAAGCTCCTATTCCACAGCAAACCTGCCTCATGGTAACTTCTGATAAAATGTTTTGTAGGAGGTGGAAGAGAGAGTAACCACAAATATAAGACTCCTTTTCCCAGGCTACTAATCCTGGAAACGGTTGTTGAATCTTGAACACAAGGTTTAATCTAAATCTCATAGAAAGCTGTGTTCCCTGTACATGGATAAGGGCAAGTGAAGGTCAGTAGTTCTGAATGACAAACAGTTGTATTTTATTAGTATATCAGCCATGTTGAGTGTGGGAGGAGAACACTGTATCTTAGTGCTGTTACCCAGAGAAATTGTGTGAAGTATGGGCTTACTGCAGAGAACTTCAGTTACTTTGTTGCTGCAGCAGGACCTCCTTTTAGCTTGAAAATAGCAGCTTATGAACAACTAAATTTTTTTAAACTTGGGAGTTTCAGTGGAAAAAAAGCGCACCAGCACTTCATGTTCTGGATGAAGATCTAGCAAGAAAAGTGTATGCAACTTAACAGCTTTATAGAGTGTAAATGGTGTATATATGAGTTATTCCTGAATCTCTGCAACTGGTTTTGTCATGTATCTGTTGAAGTATGAAGATACTATCTACAAAAAGACTCCTACTAGAGGAAGCCATGGTACAGGGGAAGAAGAATCATCCAGGAGAGGTATCCCTCATTTTTTGGGAGGGGGAAGGGAAAGATTTTATTTTGTGTATACAGAAACTGGCTGAGTTTACATGATGCAGCTATTGGTTAAACCTGCCAACTAAATATAACATACTGTTACAATTGAAAAAAAAACTTATGTGGTATTTCATTAATTCTTGATGGTGCCCTGTGTCTAGTAAAAATTTGATCCCCCAAATTGTTTTATTCTCCCCCATGTTGTAATCCAGGGTCAGCTGCTATGCACAAAGTCTGTGTTTTGTAAAGTGTTTGCTGACTTGGATGTTTCTTTTCAATCTGCAACTGCTTCCTGATTAATTTGGCTAAGACCACCCCTGGTCTCTTGAGTTAAGATTTAGTCAAAGGTATGCTGTATGCAGTTTACAGATGCATTCTCAATGTTACAAGTTAAGTTGCAGGGGGAGCAAATTGTTTACAATAAGATGGTCCATTTTTAATCTATATCATTGCCCTTGTACATCAGGAGCATGTTTTTGTTTTTCTCAAACTCTTTAGAAATACTGTTCAGAATAAACGTGCACTATTTGAGTTATGTCATTTATGATGTCATGTGCATTTTTTTCAGTCCAGCCGTTTCCCTCTGACATCAGATACAGAATATTCCTTAGATGCTTCATCAACTGTGTAACATTGATGATTTCTAACAAGATTTCTAACATGAATTGTGAGTTGGGCTACTGTGAAGAATGCCATGGGTGTCTGACAACTGAGGAGAGTGGGGTCTGTTTGATTTCCCTGAAGTTATGAGCCTTTTCTCAGAAATCCTCTGCCTTGGGGGGGGGGGAGGAACTGTTGTGGAATATTTTTGCATCAACTAGTGAGCAGTCTTGAAACAAACAGACCAGGCGTCAAGAACTCTGTGTTTTGGGCTTTATAGGTTTAAAATACTTAAGTATTTAAATTAAATGCTAGCTATTGCAAATCTTGACAACAATCTTTGAAAAACTATGGTCTGTACCTGTAGAAGTAACTGGTCTTCAGATGCAGCAAGTACTCTTCCATACTGACTTTTCTCAGAAAGGTATTGAAGTAAAACTCATCTCTCTTTTTAACTATTCCAGTCCCTTCTGTGAAAGCCATTTTTTGTCTGTAGTTTGTTTCTGCATCTCTCCTGCTTTGAAATGCTATTTATGAAGTGATAAAGTTGCACTGTGGTACAGTTTCTAGGTAAAAAGAAATGTTACCCCAAATATTCTATAGCATATTCTATATTCTGTTCATATAAATATTCTATCTGCTTATTTAAGTTCCTCTGGAAACTGCTTTATCAGTAGATGGAGTCACTGCATTCATTAGGATAGCATGCAAAAGCAAAGCTCAGACCCTGAAACTTGACTGTGGTCTTGAGCTGCTGCTACCAGCTGTCTTCCCTGACCTCTGCTGGAGGGCCTGGAAGGCACAGCTGGAGATGAAATGCCATCAGGAGTGCAGCTTTCATCACTCTGGCCTCCTGAGCAGCTGCAGAAGCTGGAAAACTTTTGCTGCAGCTGTTCTCCAAACCACTCAGCTTTTATTGGTCTCTGCATGTTTCTTTCCTTCTCCACCCTCATCCCAGTGACCTCTAACAGCCTGTACAGTTTTAGACAATTCAGTTACTCCTTTACAGGGAAACTAGCAGATACCCCTGATAGTTTTTGTGTTGTCCTTTCCCAAAGCTTTGCTGGTTCTACAGGCAGTTCCATTCCCTTCACTGTATTCCAAACTTGGGTATTTATGGGGTCATTGTAATAACTTATGGTGTGCTATTATCTTTTAGTTACAACAGTTTGCTTTTTTGTTACTGAGATGATTATTTGAAGAACAGTTACAATGCCAGAATCTAATAAGTGAGTGGTAAGTTAAGTCATTCACTTCACATGAAAAACTGGGACTTGTTTTTTCCCCAGTGTGTACATCACCCTATTTACCTGTGCTGGATATAATTTGCTGTTACAGTGGCCAGTCACTCGACATTAGATGGTTCACCTGTCATTCCTCATTCATATTACTTTGACTAACCTCCAGCAAGTTTTCACCTCACTCTACTTCCTTTTTTAAAATACTGTTGAAGAGTATAGACCCCAGCACAAATCTTCAACTCCACTGTTGACCTTCCACTAGTGTAAAAACTGATCTTTTATTCCATACCCTGTGATTTCTGTCTTTTAATCAGTTCTCTATTCCTGTGAGCGTACTATCCTCTGATCCTGTAGTAGCTTGGATTACTTAAGAACTTTTGGACAGGGATCTTTTATTTGAAGTCCTTTTCAATATCTACCAAACCAATCTGTCAGCTGAGTGTTGCAATCTGTTTCTTGCAATATTACTTTTCTTCCCGTAGGGGTTTTCCAAATCTATTCAACCCATCTAGTCCAGATGCTTTGTATGGGACATGACGTTGTTGCTCACTGTTGGCTCATGGCCTTTTCTCTTGCCCCTAAAGTGGTATCAGTTAGACCAGATGATGGAAAGGTTACCCTATCCCTCTCTCTTTATCTTGCCTTCTTTCCTCCTCCTGGTGCTTTAGTGCTGTAAAAGCATTCAGTTTTACTACCTAAAAGCATAAGGCCTAAAATGCCTTTAGGCATTTTGCCTCAAGGCTTTGTGACAACACCATCTCAAGCTCTCTAGGCTGCCAAGTGAATTGCCAGCTCTTCCACTCACTTGCATGTATATGGCCCATAGTCCAAGAAACTCCTGCACCTGGGGAAAGATGCACTGACCTGTATTCTGATCACCTGTCAGCTGCTATATCACATCATACAGACTTAGGCCATTACTGTTCACTAAATTATTGAATCCAAAACTGCACTATGGCCAAGTATTATGCCTTCATTCCAAAAAATGCATTCAAGTTGTTCTTAGTTAAGACTATTTTTAGAAAAGCTGCAGAAACTCTTCCTTTTAACCTGTAACACTAACAGCAAATAACCTCATCTAGTCAATATAAAGCTTTTCTAAATATTTGTGCAAAACCTGTTTGGTTTGGGTTTGGGTTGAAACAACTGATTCTGCTAAAGAATCAATAATAGCAAGGAAATAACAGTCACAGAAGTTGGTTGGGCTCCTAATAAGCAGCTAGCTGCTATTTATGATTTGGAAAACCTTTAGCCAGCTGCCTTTTTTTAAAATCTCAATTCCTTTCCAGAATTTTGATTGCAGGGGAAGCAGGGCGGCATTTCAGTGTATAAATGTTCTTATCAATGAGGTCTACCCAGCTGAAATGGAGATCGCCTTATTTTGGATGATTCTCAGCACCAGAGCCAGCTGAATTCTACGTTCAACCTTTACCAACACCCACTTCGTAAGGTTTTCTTTTTAAATGACATCTCAGTCGTGCCGCTGTTCTGACAGAAAAAGATTTTACATCTGAAAAAAACCAACTATATACGCGGTTAATTTTTACCTGCCAGCTCTGGAGGGTCCCGCGTGCTGTTCCGTCACTGAAGTTTATTAAGCTGCCCAGACCTGACCCAGGGCTGCAGCTGTTCCCCTTTCAAGCCCCCCCGCTGGCGGCGGGCGGGCGGCCCCGGCAGGCGCCGTGCTTCCAACGGCCGCTGGGCTGCGGCCCCGGGGTAGGAACGAGCGAGGGGGACCTCCGAGGCGGGGACTGGCGGGCGGTAAAGGAGCGCTAGCAGCCAGCGGGCAGGCGGAGCGGACGGTTTCTAACCGGCCGGGAAAGAGGCAGTTTAAACTGGCGCTGAGGTAACGGCGGCGCGACATGGAGCAGCAACGCGCCGCTTCCCCTTTAAGAATTTCGGCCCGCCTGTCGCCCCGCTGTGTTCCCCTTCCTGCTGTTCTCATTGGTCAGCTGAGGTGCCCGTCTCCGGCAGTTCCTGTTTCGGCCACCTCAACTTGTTGACGACTCGCACGCCAGTCTCAACCTCTCTGGCCTTCGATTGGGCCACCCCGCCAATGTTTGTGGTGGCGATTGGCCCGTGCCGGCTCCGCCCCGCCCAGTTGCGGCGAGCAACGCCTTCCCCGTTCCGACCTCGTTGATTGGCCTCGAGGGCTCAACCCGTGCACTCGGATTGGCGGCTCTGAGCCGCGCGTGTGAGCAGCAGGGTCGGCTGCGCGGGAGGGGGATTAGAGTGGAGGCAGCGGCGGCGCGCTGACACCGGGTGCCCGCTCGGAGGATGGTCCCCGCGGTGGGGTTGCCACTGCTGAGCCCGCCCAGCCCCCCTGTGAGTGCCGGGCGCTGCCGCGGGGGTGGGCCCGCTGCCTGCGCTCAGAGCGGAGCCTGGTGAGCGGGGGGCGGGGGGGGAAGAAGGAGGAGAGGAGGGGCGGGACGGGGAGCGGCCGCGGCGCGGCAGCGGTGCCGGGGCTGAGGGGGCGCGGGTCGGGGCTGCCGGTGGCCGCCGCCCGCTCTTCCCCCGCGGCGACCGTTGCCGTGAGGAGGCGCTTGGCAAATAGCGCGCCCCCTGCGCGCGCGGGGTTTCGGCCCTGTCACCGCGGCGACGGCGGGGCCGCGGGACCTCCCCACCCCCGGGAGCCTCCTCGGGCCTCCTCGCCCACCGTTCGGGCGCCGCGAGGGGAGGACGGGGCGCCGGCCTGGGCCGGGGGCCGCTCCCCGCCCTTCTGGCTCCGGGACACCGGTGGCGGCACCGCCGTGGGGGCGGCCGGCGCCCCTTTGTCTGCCCGCGCCGCTCGGTGTGTCCAGGTGCGCCCGGCCCGGCCTGCCCACGGGGGCCTCGGGCACGGCTTGGGTAGGGGCTGCGGAGCCGGAACAGGCCGGGGCGGTGCAGCCCCCCGCGGGGACACTGGAGAGTGCGGGCGGCCCTTTGTGGTGCGGCTGCTTGATGCCCCTCGGGTGCTCCTGCAGGCACCGTGCTGGTGACGGTGGTGCTGATGGTGGTGGCCGGGCTTTTGCTTCGGAGAAGTTTTGTTGCTTCGGTTGTGAGGGTTAGCCACCTTCCTGCCCCTCGTGGGTAAGGTCTGGAAGTGCTGGTGCGTGTAATCGGGGAAAGTGTAAAGATGACGGCTCCTGGGGTTTGGAGATCGAGGTGTTTTTATCGTTTTGAAATCTTGATGATCTGAGACAATTGACCGTAAATCGCTGTTCGGAAAGTTAGCTTCGGAGAGAGCAAAACGTGGGCACTGTTTCTCAACCATAACATCTTTTCAGCGTAGTCCAGAGTAGGGAATGTGCTGTGCATCACCTCTGTCTGCTCTTCTTCTGTGACATAGCCTGGACATCAGTCAGCTTCAAAGTACAGTGTAAAAGTCCAGCTTTTTTATTTAGAATTCGGTCCCTGGAAACTAACTTTTCCTGTTGGGTGTCTTTTCAGCTTGGTTTCCTAAGGAGAGAAGGCTTATGGATGTACTCTGTCTATTCCTTCTCCACCTAGTAATTTTAGCTCTCTGGCCAATTTCAATCAAATTTGCCAGTGACAGAGGTCTTAAAGAGACTGAAGTCTTTAGTTTCATGGAAATCAACATCTGACAAATGCAGAACATGACAATTTTTGCTCACGCTAAGGGCAAGGCACCTAGAATCCAGCTCCTTGTGACAGACAGCACAGGTGAACTGAGTCCATCAGCATACACGTGGCTGAATACAGCCCTAGCACACGGTGCTGTTTGTCCAGGGAAGTTTGTAGGGGAAAGGTGGCGTTAAGGCGAAGAAGAAGGGAATAGTGATGTGTTGAGTCACTGGCCATAAGTACATAGAAAATCACACATCTTTATTTTTGCTTTTCATCCAATAGCTTGGCCTTCTATTAGACTCCACCCAGACATACAACTATTAAATGCTTTTAGCAAAGATAACTCAATGATTCACAGTTAAGCATTCAGAAGTCAGGTAATGTAATAGCTTGGTTTGGGAGCATGATTTTAGCTTTGCTTTTTCACATACAGTGCACTGGGACAATCTTATTGATGTGATTACATTACATAGCACTTTAACAAACTGCAGAGTATTGTTTGTCACTCATGAATTGTGCGCAGTAATCAGACAAATAGGAAGGAACTTCCTATGTGGAGATGGTTGTTATTATAAGGATTTAAAATTTTTAATTTTTACTTTCAATCAGTGCCATACTAATAATTCGTAGGTACATTTTTGGGTGAAATAGATTTGACGACTGAAAATATATTTGTCACTGAATGGGAGATAAGCTTAGAAAATGTTCATGTTGTGAGCATGATTTTAAGATGCATGTATTCAAAATAACGTATCAGGTACGTGAAGCAGTATGAGAATAGTTGTAAACTTTGAAGTATTTGGATATTACTTATTCCCTTAGGTTATAGAGAGATGGGAAGATTTTAATGGAGTAGATGAAAAATGGTCGTAGATCCTGGAGGACTCTTGACAGCTGCAAAGGGATAATTAGGATATAAGTGCTTGATAGTGGCTTTGCTGCTTTGATTCCTGGTTTTCCAAGCAGTGTTCCCAGGAGCTGAACAGACTGAAGTGACTGTCACTCAAGTGGCGCTGTGACGTGTGCCTGGCACGTGCCTGCTGTGTGCATCGCGGACTCTATGTTTGTGGCTGAAGTTTAGTTGTAGTCTGAAGTTCCAAAAACATCTTATGAACAAGAATGCAAAAATTCAGTGAACGTGTTCTGCTGACACTGCTGGCTGAGCTACTCTGGCTGCTTTTCACCTTGTCTGTTCTTGGGTGAATGTAGAGGATGCTTCCGACTTTTTTAAAGGGGGGAATTAAAGAGCTACTTTTATGTGGGTTGTTTTGGTGGTGGTGGTGTTTTTTTCCCCTGTATACTGAAATCATAACACCTCCAGCTTCCAGATATCGAAGTGTAACGAATTAGGCAACAAAGAGATTTGGAATAGTGCATTCCCAATGTTCAAGCGTGCTTTTAATTTGCCAAGTGCATTGGCATAAGGTGTGTGACATTGTAACCAATCATATTCAGCCTGGATGTGAATTAATACGATATATGGGTTGAAGTTGGATACCGTACAAGGTAGAAGAAAGAAAGAAATATATAAGGAAGTCAAGGGCTGGGACATGCTGGATTTGACAAGAACCATTCTGTTGTTTAATTTTTGTACAGTAGAGCTTGTGGTTTTGTAATACATGTTTGGATCCAAGATGGTCTTAAAAATAACTTTGTAAATGGCACGTGACTGAGGGGAGGTATGAGTAGCGTAGCATTTGATGTGAAGGGATTCTCAATGAATCATAGTTGTTTGCATTGTCAGAACTTGTAAAAAATATCATGAAGTCTATGCCACTTTGAAGGATAGTAAGTATCACAGCACAGTGTTTCAGCTGAGACAATTTTCAATTAAATAACAATATTGAACATTGTTCCTGATTATCAAAACGCCAGCGGGGATGTGTTCCTAGCTGTGTGTAGAAACCAGGTGTTTAAATGAAAATGGATATGTAAAACATGTGCGTGCATAGCATCTGACAGCTTTAATGTTCCTAATCATTTCGTAATGGGTCTAGTTATAATTCTTAGACTTCTGAAGAAGCGTTATACTTGTCTCCAGCCTGAAGGACTGCTCACCCTTAGTATTGCCAGTCACTTTATAACTTAGTTCTTGTGCTAACATTCTTCATCTCAGTTATGTTTGTGACTCCTTTATTCAAGTTAAGTCCCTCAGGAACACATTTTCCTATTCTGAAAGGTATCAATCATAACGTGAGTTTTGTGTGTGTTCTGGAAAGTCAAGTGAAAACATCTCAGATTGAATGGTTGAGCAGTAGGGCTTCCTTTGTTTCAGATTGCAGTAAAACATGTAAAGGTCACAACTCCCTGATTAAGAAACGTTGTGCAGTGCCCAGTTTATATAATGCTAACCTAATTTGCTGGTTAAAATACAATTCCAGCTTTTATATGTGCATATCATGTGTCCAAAGTGTACTTTGATTTGACCTTACAAGTGTACTGTTGTTGTCATGCTCTGAGTAAGCACGAAAGTGATTCTGCTTGCGTGCACAGGGTTGACAAATTGTGTGTAAACTATGTTTGTTTCCTGTATGAAAAGCTATGGCATTAGTCTTAAGGTGAATGAGTTACTTTTGCAACCGTGACATATGATAGCAGTCTTTTACATCAGCCGTGCTATATGCCATTGTGATTCAGATAAGAAGAAAGTAGCAGACTGTAGGAAGTGTTTCATGCTTCCTGTTAACAAGTGCCTTTCTCACCCAGTCACCTGAACTTCTGTCAGGTTAATTAACTGAGATGAAGACCATTAAATGAGGTCAATGCCATCTAAAAGCACATCTCAATCATGCTGGTACTCTGATACCAAAATGAGTTCTTTGTGGTCCATCTCTAGTGAGGCTGGAATGATCGGAGTATGGCTCTATTAACTTTTAGGTCTAAATGCGGGTTTCTCAGATCTTGTGATCTGGAAGTCATTGGTGTGGTGGGCAGTGCCATGAGAATATTATTGAAAACATTGTTCTTTAGGCTGCTGACACTATTAAAAGCAGTGTAAAGGTATTATGGGAAGAGGAGAGCCTAACTTTAAGAAGTTTTGTTTCTTCTTCCAGTAACTGAAGTTTAAAGTGAAAATAGCATTGTCCATTTGGGGTGTCTGCCTGCATCTGGAGTCTGTAATGAGTGGTTGGCTTAAGGGGCACTTAATTCATGCCAGCCTTAAACCTTTGAAGTTGGACTCTGCTTTGCTTTCATGCATCAGTGAAGTTGTTAGCTAGAAATTGAACACAAATCTTGGAGAGGCTGGAAATTGCCTTTTGCTTCGTACTACAGCTCTTCTTACTTGGTTACTACAATAATAAAATGGTGCTAGCCCAACACCAAGCAACTCCAAATCAGCAACAAGAGAAGAAACAGCATTTCATTTTTTCACTGTTGGAGGATCCATAATATTCAGAGATGCTGTTTAAGTATTATGTATCTATAGTTTAAATGCTTGATTATTTTATGCAAGTCTCTCGCTTGTTGTAAATTCTGAGACTTCCTGTGTAATTGGAGAAGTTTAACTAGTTTTGGCATCATCTTGGGTCGTAGTTCCACGAACGTTAAGCCAGCGCTGCCACCACAAGAAGCACTCTTGTACCAACATAAGCAGTTTCAGTGTACTTGTTTGGGAGTGGGAGGTGTCTTTGCGATCCTTTCGCAGACTAAATTTTAAGTTGAAGTAATGTTCTTGTCTGGCTTCCTGTGTGAGTGCCAGTGATGCGGGGGAGAGGCTGCATCTCTCAGCATTATTTTGGAGTAGGTAGGACAGTAGGGAAGGGTAACCATCTTACAGATTTTCCTATTATTGCTATAAGGGCAATTTGTTAACTAAGGAAAGTTAAGTAGCTAGTTTAGCATATGTTGCAGTGTAACTCATTGACTCTGTTAGCATTCAGATTTGATAAAATAATTAATACAAGCAAAAAAATTTATTTTGCAGTGCATCATGTTTCAACTGTTAGTTGCCTTTCAGAACTCTGTGTAGCTTACATCTCAATGTAAGGAGAGTTAGGTTGAAAACAGGTTGAATGGCTGGGCTCAGAAGGTGGTGATCAGCGGCACAAAGTCCAGTTGGAGAGCAGTAACTAGCAGTGTACCTCAGGGGTCAATTCTGGGTCCAGTCCTGTTTAATATCTTCATTAATGATCTGGATTATGGAGTGGGCCGTCAGCAAGTTTGCTGATGACACCAAACTGGGAGGAGTGGCTGATAGGCCAGAGCTGCCATCCAGAGGGACCTTGACAAGCTGGAGAAATGGGCTGACAGGAACCTCATGAAGTTCAACAAGGGCAAGGGCAAAGTCCTCCACCCAGGGAAGAACAGCTCAGTGCACCAATGTATACTGGGGGCCACCCAGCTGAAAAGCAGCTTTGCGGAAAAGAACCTGAGGGTCCTGGTGGACACCAAGTTGAGCATGAATCAACAATGTGCCCTTGTGGCAAGGGTGGTGAATGGTACACTGGGCTGCATTAGGCAAAGTATTGCCAGCAGGTCAAGGGAGGTGATCCTTCCACTGTACTCAGCACTGGTGAGGCCGCACCTGGAGTCCTGTGGCCAGTTCTGGGTTCCCCAGTACAAGAGAGACATGGACATACTGTAGAGAGTCCAATGAAGGGCCACAAAGATGATTAAGGTACTGGAGTGTCTCTCATCTTAGGAGAGGCTGAGGGAGCTGGGACTGTTCAGCCTGGAGAAGAGAAGGCTCAGGGGGATCTCATCAATGTGTATAAATACCTGAAGGGAGAGTGCAAAGAGGATGGAGCCAGGCTTTTTTCAGTGATGCCCAGTGGCAGGACCAGAGGCAATGGGCACAAACTGGAATGCAGGAGGCTTCATCTGAACATCAGGAAACACTTTCTTACTGTGAGGGTGACCAAGCCCTGGCACAGGTTGCACAGGGAGGTTGTGGAGTCTCCATCCTTGGAGATATTCGAAAGCTGTCTGGATGTGGTCTTGGGCAGCTGGCTCTAGGTGGCCCTGCTTGAGCAGGGGGAGGTCGGACCAGATGACCTCCAGAGCTCCCTTCCAACCTCAACTGTTCTGTGATTCTGTAATACCCTAACCTACTTCAGAACCTAAGAAACTCTCAGAAGAGCGCATAAAACTAAAAAAGTCAATATTTATAGTGCTATAGTCACATCTTGCCTACATGACCATTGGTCTGTCATCGCTGTCTTTAGTTACAACTGCAGCAGTTACCATTTGTATCCAAACTATAAAAAAATTGTGATAATTTCTATTTGGTACAGTATTTGCCTGTATTCAGTCAGCATGCATGTGCTCTGTACTTCTGAGTTGCAGTTTACTTGCTCTGCGATACTAGCTGGGGACTGCAGCTCTGCCTTTGAGCCTGTAACCAGTGGTGCCCGTAACACTTGCACACCCTTTCTTCTGTCTTGCTCTCCATGGCTTAAGTCCAAAACTTCTGTTGCAGGCAGCTGTCAGGTACTTAGCTGGTGTCTGTGTTCATTTAAATGAAAGTGGAGAAGAGTTGAGGACTTCTTGGGTTTGTTTCTGTTTAAGCCTGTGACGAAAAGTGATGGTCAATCTCAACAGCTGATGATTTGAATTATCAAGTATTGCCTTTATCTGAAGCAGTGGTGTCTGTCAAGGTCATGTTTTATACTTGCTGTGGTTGGCAAGTTATAGTGAGTCCCACCTGTAAATTGTCTCATCTTACGCACTTTGTCTGTGGTTTTTCTTTTGTTCTGGGTGGGGATGGGAAGACCCTGTGTTTCTTAGCTTTGAAAAATTAACTGAGCTATCCCTTGCTAAGGAACACAATGGAGGTCTCCCACTTCTAGTTTCACTTTAAGGTATTCTTGCCAAGTCAGTCTCGGCTGACAATAGGGAGGTGATTTCAGACAGTTATAGAAAAAGAAGGTGGAGGTAAGGAATTTTATTTTTATGGAATGATTTTCTAATGAACTAAAACTTGCAGCATCATGGTATCAGTCTGTCCCTTCCCTTTATCCATTCCTTTCAGACCTCTGCAAAGCAGTAACTTGGAAATCTGGTTTTAGTTTCTGCTCCATTGTGAGTGCTAAATTTCTACAGTAGTCTTATTTGCTTTTTCTAGTGCTTTCAGAACTACTTAGTTACCCCTGGATAGCTCATGTACAGTAATTCTCCTAAGCTAAATAAGTAGTTCCTAAAGTGGTGGAATTAACGAATTCAGGTTTCCTATGGATTTGCATCTGTTGGTTCCATTTTCTGGTGTATAACGTACATTGATCTTGCTTTTAAATTTCCTCTTTGAAAGTGTTAAGAAAGCGTGCCTGCTTTCCCTGGTCACCTGGGCTCAGATATCTTTAGTATGGACCTCTCTGTTAAATCTAATTGAAATAGTTTGCAGCTTTATCCCTGCCAGTATTATTCAAAACTGTCAAACATCCAGATCACAAGATGAGTCCTTTATTCCTGGAACTGAAGCAGTGGACCCACTTTATATAGAAAAAACTCTGAAAAGCAAAGGTGTGAAATATCATTGAGGTTGTGAAGGAGAACGAGCCCTCTTTCATCCACTAAAATCTTTTGTGAGGAGCCTGGAATGAAATGTACACTGCAAAGTTGTGGGGTTTTTGTTTGGTTTTGTTGGGTTTGGAGGCAGAGTGTGTGTGTGTGTTTTTTAAAGCTCTTTACAGCTGGTAATAGTGAAAGCACCACTTTTCTGAAGGATGTGGTAATACACTGTCTGGACAGGTGCTTTGGAAGCGCTTTCATACAGTGGCCAGTTTTCACAATTCTGAAAGTTGAAGGGAAGTTTCATTAACTAATTCTTGTAAAATCATAGTACTTAGAAATTATGTGTCTTAACAGTGGAGCTGGGGAGTAAGTTTGATCAGCTTATACATTGAAACTGAAATACTATTTTATGGTACCTTCAACCATGGCCATTTTTGCCCTTAGCCCCATTAAGATTCATAGGTAAATCCTTTACTCTGGAAGGTCAGTGTTTGTAACCAAATCTCAGGATGGATCTCTTCTGCGTGTTGTAAAGGAGCTTTGTAGTGAAGACCCATACAATACTGCTTCCTGTATTGTGAACACTTGACAAGTTCTTAGTTTGTGTCAGATTTCTCAAACCCCAAGCCTATAAAATATTCAAGAACTTGACCGTGTGATCCTTTGTACTTAGTGACTTAATCTGAAAAGATGAATTTAAAAAATTGACACATAAACTCTCTGCATGCCCTGCACATTTCAGTTCTAGGATATTTTGCACTGCTTGATAGTTAGGGTCCTCAGGAGAGAGCAGCAAGTCAGTTTAGCATGTGTCTGTGTGTCTGGCATAGCTATCGGAGAATCACTTGATACCTCCTCAAGACTTTACGCAGTTTTATAAACAGACTATGTGAGGATCCTTTGTAGTTGCAGAACAAAAAAGAGCTCAGGTTAAAACCAAAAAATGAAGCAGAGAATAGTATTCTGGCTGTATTGTTGTGGCCAAAATGAAAGTTTTTATGTTTTGATTATAAATTGGTTATCAAGCCCTGTGACGAAGTACCATTCTTTCAATAGAGATTTCATTTGGAGATAAGGTCATGTCAGAAAGCAGAACTAGACTGGCTCTTGCTGAAGCTGTAGCTTCTACATTTGTCCAGTTGGTCTTTGGTGTTTCAAATACAGCTTTCATATGTGCATGGCTTCCTCAATTATAAATAATCATCTTGGTCCCGGTATTCAGAGACCATGATGACTTACATGTTACAGCTTTTTTCAGGAAAAAGAAATTATGTGTTCTTTATGCAACGTGCTGCCAGCAAGGTTTGGCTCACTGACAGATGCTCTTGCACTGGAGTGGGAGCGCATTCAGCCTCAGCCACAGTACAGGCCATCTTTTGTCATCTAATACAGGTAGCCTAACCTACATAGAGATGATGACCTATTATAGGAGGAAGTTGTCTGCAATCTACTTTGTATCCACTTAGCTTTCACCATCAGAACAGACTTTTTGACTCCTTTGTCAAGCATAGCATAATTAGATATCTATCTTCTATTTGAAAATAATCTTCTGTTTTGAAGTGTGCTGCAGATCACTGGGCATAGAAAACCAGGGAGATGAGCACTGCCTTGCAACTTGCAATAGAGACATTCCCTATACTTTCTCACTTCCTTCATGAAATTGGTATGCGGTAACTTGTGAGTCTTAACAAAATACATTAAGAGCATGGGGATCATGAGGATTTCCCTGGTCATTACCTTCTGATTTCTTAAAGAAAAGAGTGACGTTCCCCTTATTTTGATCTAAAGTAGCTGAGGACACTCTTTAGGGTGACAGCTCTGGTCTTTGTGATTCTAGCTTGCGCACTGATTGTGTAATCACAGCTCCTTACCTCCCAGATCCCTGCTTCCATATAACAGTTCATCCAGACCACAGGAGATAGTTCGCGTAGGCATCTTCCTTTACTAGCACTGTGTGCCACTTCAGTCTGTTTGTAGTACCAAGATTGTCCATGCAATGTGTGAGGGTGGCAGCAGCTCACATCTGGATGCAAAATGTCCAGAGATACCTCCTCCTTAAATAGTTTTCAGAACATCATTAACAAGTAAGAGACTTGGTTTAGTAGACATGATCTCTCTCTCTCTCTGCCCCTCCTCTAAGATTTAAAAATAATGAGACCGTACTAACCTAGGAAGACTTGAGGAGCAAAAACAGTAGAGCAAGAAGAATAAACATGAGAGATGGATCTTTAGGTGATTAATAGGGAATTTTTTTTTTCTGAAGTTTCTTAAGCAGATCTGGTCAGGATTTCTCAGAATGACCCTACAGCTGTGCTGTCCTGAAACTGCATGTTAATAAATGGTCATAAGCAATTATGTCTTTAATATTAAGAAACGTATAAATGAAAACAAAAATTAATGTAGATATGAGGGAATATAATAAGTGATAACCCTGCTTCTTCCTTCAATGCTGTTATAAAAAAAAAAAAGAGGAAGTTTTCTTTCTAGTTCTCTTGCACATTCTTATATAATAGCCTTACTGAAATTTTATTGCTTTAAGTCAGCAGAAGAAAAAATACCAATGTATTTGAGTTTAGATAGTACAAACAAAAGAGGTAAAGAAAAAAATTCTAAAAGCAGTGAGGCTTTTTTTCCATCTGTTATTTGCAGACACCTTAAAAAACCCCAAGTGGATTGTGTAACAAGTTTTAGCTTATTGGCATTGGTTTTCTTTTCTCAACTTTTGCAGAAGCTCTGGGAACAGTCTGGTTGCCCTAGGAAACTGTCAGCTGGTTTCCATCAGGAATGTGTATTCTGTGAAAAGTCGAGATAGCTCTTTCCTGCCCTTTAATCCCTCGTAAGTCTTCCTCAGCAAAAGGTGGTGCATGTTGTGACCAGTCTGACGCCAGCTGGTCAGCCAGCACATACGTGCTATGGAGCTGGTCACAGACCCGAGCGGTATCCAGTCACTTACCTGCGGTGTGAGCACTGACCTCACTCCTCCTTCTCTGCTCAGTCTCAGGTTTTTGTAAACATCTGGGAACTTCATATCTTTGAGAGGTTTCATTTAGGTCAGTCAGTGGGCCCAGCTGTTGTGAGTGGGTGGATGAAGAGACGTGGTGCAGTAACAAGAAAACCTTGGTTTCTTCAGAAACCAAGCTGAAAGATATCAAAGGGATTTTTACTTCTACCAGGAAAAGCAGTCCTTTTCAATTTCCTGTACAGTAGTCTTAACAGGTTACTTTCATAGGCAAAAGTAGTTGGTATGTAGGTAACCATCACAAAGCTTTCAAGTTTAATTTCCTGCAATCATTTTGTTAGGTAAATACAAAATTAGAATAGAAGTGTTTCAAGGGGGAATAAGGAGAAGGCAGTAAATAGTGTCTTTTTATCTCAAGGGTACCTTGCTTGTGATTAAAAGCTTGGATTAAGTCCCTGGTTGAAGCTAGCCTTGTTGTAAAACATGCATGGAAGATGGGAAAAGAGAGCTCCAGCATTCACTCGAATGAAGAGGACACTGTCTTGCAGGAAAAAAATAGCATTTGAGTAGTTATTATCTATGCCTTGGAATTGATCTTAGCTGTGAATCATGGCTAACTACAGGAGGTGTACAAAACTAGTAAGAACCGTGAGATTGTAGCAATGTAACAGCGTAAGCTTGCTGAAGTATTTTAAGAGGAAGAAAGATTTGGACTGCTGGTAGTTTTACAGAATGAGTGTAGCTGCATATTAAAAAGATTCTTTCTGCCTCATATAGAGGAATGGCGTAGCTTTATTAATTTGAGGAAGGTACAGCCAAAGATAACAGATTGGACAAATAATTTTCTTATAAAATGAATATTAAGGTTGGAAGCACTTCCTAAATAGAGAGTGAGATGTTAATGTCAAATAAAATAAACGAACTTTTTCTTAAAAAGCTAAATCTGCTGAGTGCATATGTTTTGAAGAAAATATTTCATAAAATAAGTTGCCAAAAAAGACAATTTGGTTTTGAGTTTTCTACCCTACATTTTCAGAACTGTAGAGGAGATTGAATTACATTAAACTTAAATCTCCAGAACACAAAATATCTTTTCATTTCTGGGGATGACATTGCATTTAAATTAAAATCGATATTTCAGGTTGATATTGTAAGAGCTGTAAACTACATAAAGCTCGAGGGAACCTTGGTACTAAATAAATATAAATGTTGACTTGCTTCTCCCTCATCTGGCTAAAGAATTTGGAATTTGCTACATTCTCTCTGCAGAAGGTTTTCAGCTGAGTCAAGTGAGCATATTTCATGAGTGAACTTAAAATACATTTGCCCCTGAGCTTATAAAGCAAATACATGTCTTCTGCTTTAGAGAATCAGTGAAAGAATCTCTCTCTGAAGAAGTAAAGAGAAACCCATTGTCAAAGTTCTGGTGATACAACAGCTGCGAGGAAGAAACAGAGACAGTATAAATATTATTCATCATCCCGCAGAAGTCTCTACCTAGGCAGTGTTTTTTTGTTGTTTTGGTTGGGTTTTTTTTAATTCGCAGAGCCCATATTTTCAGCAGCTCTTAAGAATACCACCTCGCTGGTGTTACCAGCTCTAACTGTCTTGAGGTGTATCAAGTAAAATGCAAAGGTTTTTGTCCTTACAGAATAAGAATAGGGAAAAAAAACCTTAGTTCACTGTTTCTTATGGTACAATCTAGCAATAGAAACCGCAGCATTGTATACAAGTGCTGTTTAATAAACTTAGCCACCTCTTTTCAGGTAGAAAATCAGAAATTGAAATAAACTAACTGGTTAATTAGATAATGTGTACAGCCTTGGTTTTTCTTACCACTCCCACAAAACTGCTTTGAAACACTTGGGGAAACATTGATTGAATTGTGTGAATCTCGATAAACTTCTGACCTAAAGAAATTCCTCAGTAAAGTGAAGTTAGAATAATATTTGTTACATTCCTATGCCCTGTCTTCTATACGAAATGGGCTGTAGGTCCCAGCAGAACTGAAGCATATAAAATACAAACTTAAAGTTTTTTATGTTTGATAGTTTGTGAGGCTTATACACTCAATGTGGTGGCATCTGGCTTGAAATGTGCAGGGAACAGCATCACTTGGAAGAAGCTTGGTGACATAATTTAAAAAAGGCAGGGGAGGAAGAAAGAAATGGGGAGTCTTTGACACCTTGTAATAAAGACTTTCCATTTTCTCAGGATCAAAAATTGGTTACAAACTGTATTAACAAATTTCAGCACAAACTTCCACTAAGACCTTGCCTGTCTTCTCAAATATTGTATACAATGTATTGTTGAATCATTCAAGGCATCTGCTGAGGAGGAATAAATAAGGCAGTTGGAAAACTGTGTAGATGGTGACTTTGGAAGATAGGGGTGCTGCTCACAGGAATAAGAATTTTGCTGCTGAGGGGACATGGACCCTGGGCGGAAGAAGCAGTTTGAATATAGGACTATGGAGAGCCTGTGTCAGAAGGGAGAAGTGGGTGCTCTGACTTGGGGCAGGGGGAAGATGGGGTTGTGGATGTGACCTGGACTGTGTGCAGGGAGAAGCAGGTAGAGACAGAACAGCTTTGTCTGTTCTGGGAGAGGGTATTTGTGGGTGAGTGCTTTTTTACACCCTTTACCTTCACACAGTTGTGCTTCATCTGTAGCCTTGCATGGTAACTGGCCATCTAAATTCACATTAACGCTTTCTATATTAAATACACTGTAATACAGAAATACTCCTTTGGTTCTGAAGTTCTATAAATTTGCAAGATTAGAAAAAATATCGTTGCTTGGTGAATACATTAGTCTTTCAAAAATGCTAAGTTACCAAAACTGAGACCTCCTTCATCTTTTTGCTCTGATTTCCAACATACTTGCTGTGGTCTAGTAATGCCCAATAACAGATACATCAACTCTGTCCTTACAGATGGTGCAGAAAGTGAAGAAACAGGGTACATGACTGCCACATGATGCAATCCAGCATCTTCCTTTTTCTAAGCATAATGTTTGTGAGCTTTGCTGTACCAGAACTATGTCCACATACTGTGTGCTCAGATCCTTACCCTGCTACACAGAAACAGTACTGTATTCACTAAATTAAATGACCCCTTTGCCCCCTTGAATAGCTATTTTGCCTGATACACAAGATATTGTCTTAATGATGGATATATGATAGTGTAGAGTTACTGGCTAGCTACTCTGCTTCTCGTGTCTTTGCTGGTAGCCTTAATGGATATAGATTCTGCTGGGCTGCTTTGACACAACTGAAAAAATCCCACTGGAACGAGGTGTGCTGACCTCAATCTCTCAATGTATGTGTGAACATCTCTCTGGTTGCCAGCAGTGTAAAAGACGCCTGGGCTCTAACCAGATTTACTTTTTTTTTTTTTTTTTTTTATAATCAGAATTGCACACCTGCTAAACTCTCCCAGCTAACCCTTCATCAGTCAGTCCAGCCACACCGAATACGATGAATGCAGCTAGAATAAGTGAGTAAGTACTGCTGACTGTCACCAGCTATGCATAGGAGGGATATAAGTTACAGATGCCTTGGGTGGGGAAACTGGCTTTCAGAGTTGTGAATTTTCACTAACTTGAAGGACCTGAGATACCAACTGGACTAGTCTTACTACATGTAAACAAAAATAAAATTGTTAGTGAATTAAGCTAAATGGATTTAAAGGAGAATAAATCTTTTTTTAAGATGAAGTAACACAAGGTAATTTGTAAGAGAGTGAATGAAAGTGCTGAAGCTGCACTACTACTTTCTCCCACAGTAGCAGACACTGTTAACTCTGTCAGGTTTTTTCATAATTTATGCAGAGCATGGTCAGTGAGAATGGAGAAATGTAAATAGAGAGTGATGCCCTCCCTATGGGCTAGGGAAGTCTGTGGTGATTGTGTTTCAGGTAGGCTGTATGTAACGCCCAGTGGAGTGGTGTAATGCTGTAACTCGTCTCGGAGAGGGTTGTGTGTAATTTTGTGATGGTGTGAACACTGTTGTGTAGGTGGAGGAGTTGAATTAGGTTCCTGAAAACTTCAGGCACTTTGAATTCCCCAGGCTGGATCTATTCGCAGGATATCATCGCCTGTTTGCTTTACTTCATGGTTTGCCAACATTTCCCATGTCTTCACAGGAATAGAGAAAGTACTTAAAGAAGGGGTCGAGTGATAAACAGCATCAACCTTAATGTTTCTCCTCAGTTAACCTTTACTGAATGAGCACGCCACATTCAATTAACCTTCTAGAGTATAAGGACTGGAGAACATCATGTGATTTCTGTTCTGGTACGATGCAGATTATTTCTGTTAACTTTACACACGCATGCACACGGGTGTGTGCACAGAGCCCTTTCCAATGTGTATGCATCAGTGCTTTGAGAGCTCTATAGATAGCTGGCTTTCTGGTTTGTAAGGATTTTTGTTTGTTTGTTTTTCATGTCAGTGTCAGTAATGGTAGGCTTGGTTTACATTAAGAACTGCTTGGTGTTGAAAGTTATATTAAAAACCACCCCCACTTCCTTACAGTACAAACAAACAAAAAAATACCCTAAAGATACAAAGCCTGTTAAAAGAAGCCGATGAGCTTTCCAGGAGGAGCCAGGGAGAGGCGAAGCCATGAGGAGTCTGAGGGCCGATGGGAAGAGTTGCAATAACAGGTTGGTTGGTGAGAGAATGAGCAGAAACATGAAACTAAATACAGAGCTCAGCCTTATCAAAAACCAGGTTTTTATTTTTTCCTGTTGTCATCTACAGTATACTTCATGTTACTTGCTCTCTAAAATTCATTCCTCTGGTAGATACACGTTCGACCATCAATGACTTAATCTCATCTTTTGTTTATTTTTTTCATAATGTTTTTGTTTGTCTAAATACAGGCTACTGATGTGTTCAAGCTGAGGACAAGTTCGGTGCAATTTATTAGGCTGTTATGTAAAACTTTATTTCATAACTTTATTTGTAGCAGACTTTTATGTATCTGAGAACATAGGGTGTCATTTTTGGCCATTTTAAGCTGTACGTTAATTCGATAGCAAGTAAATTTTGTAATTTGCTACATTAATAGCACTGTAAATTTGTATTTAATAAAATGTCCTCATTGTAGCTTGTATTTTGCTTAGCATTCATGCTTTATTTAGAACTGGGAATTGAATGCATATTCAGTTAGGAAGGGCTGATGAAAGAGAGTTCAGCTGTACCTCCTCCCATTCAAAAAACAATCATATACTCTCATTTTCCTTCTTGCTTCCTTAAAGTAGTTGAGATTATAATCATTTTTATAGTTAAAGTAATTGAGGAAATGGAAACCAGTTCATCATAGACAGTGGGGGTTCACAAAGCACCCTGATAGGTAACGTCCTTCATTTTTAATGCTCACGTGACTGGCTGCTCTACATCAAGGTGATGGACTTGTGCGTACATTGTAGTATGGCCCTGTCCTTGTGGTCAAAGGCAAAATGATGTAACAAATGTCATGTGCTAAGAATTCAGAAGAGTGCAGGAGTTGTTAATTCCTTCCACAATTTTCTTCAGACTCTCTTCTCCGAAACCATGCCAGAGATGACAGAGAATGAGACACCCACTAAGAAGCAACATCGGTGAGTTTCTGTGGGAAAATGACTATTTTGTAGTTCTGTAGTCTGTGGTCATGTCACAGTTACGAAGTTTCTAGCTAAAAGTTTGGCAATAAGGGTATTGATGGGAAGTTCTGGGGGTTGACCAGGATTGATCCAAAAGTTTGTAACTCCACCTCAGTTAGGGTGTGGCCTGTATTATTGCAGAGACTCCTGGTAGATATTGGGGGGTCACTATACTCATTTTGACAGAGTAATTTAGATCTCTTCATCAACTGCCAATGGAATCTGGATCTTACATCTTGAATCTCTGCTGGAACTTGAAATACATCTTGAGGTTGTACAGCAACCTATGCAACACTATGACCAAAATTTGTAACAGAGTGACTCGGAGCTCATCACAACTTTTCCAGGTTTTCATTCCATTGTAGTAGCGTGTTGATCTAACACCTTATTGGTAGGGGAATCCTTCAATCCCTAGTTAAATACAGCATTCATCTTACACTATGTGGCCATGTAGGATATGATTTATGATAAGAAAACCTCAGAGGGAACATTGATTTGTCCTACAGAAATTTTTTCAGTCTTCATGGATTTTGTGACTCTTTCTTACCCCACTAATAGAGTATTTTGGATTCTGTATTGGTAATGGGAATCAAAGGGTAGCTGGGTCTCTCCAGCCCTTGTGCATATTTAGGATATATGATCAATTCTGACTGGCAGATGATTGTTTGGGATATAAGTGAGAGAACCGTAGTTTACTGTAAAATAAGAAACCATTTTAAATTATAGTTTACATGCATTCCTGTTCTGGTGGCACAAGTTTTCAATGAACAGAAGATTCATCACTTCTTGAGTAGTTGTAGAACACATGTGCATGCTTCAGTTGGCATTTATTTGTCTTGAAGATGTTCATCTTTAGGCATTATTTCTTAGCAAATGTCTCCAGGTCTGACCATCTGCAGTAACATTACTGTCTTGTAATCATTGTCTAAGTTACTCTAGATGCACACTACTTTTGGTGAGTTACCAGAAATAAACATATGTCAACTCAAAACATAAAACATATATGCCCCATAGTAATCACACGTCATTCACATCTATCTTGCATTCTCACTTCAGATTCCTTGTTACATCTGAACTGTGCTGTAACAGTGGAAAGGGAGTGCAGAAGATGCTACTCTGTTTTTTGCCTATTCTAGCCAAACATCTAGACCGAGAGTGCGCTGCTGGACAGAAATCTTTTGAAAGATCTCTTTTCTTTTTTTTTTTTTTCTGGAATATTTCTTTTTCCAGGAAACATGTGCTTTGGTTTACTATACTTCCTGAAAGTATTTGGCTTACTGCATGTATACAGTACATCCGATTTATGTATGTAGAGTACACATTTGGGATTTACTGACTTCCAGCAAAGCAAACTGAGGCATTGCGCAATGATTCTGACCTTGTTGCCATCAGTCCAGAAATCCCAGGTGAACATCTGAAAACAAAGACAACCCTCACATGCCCAAATTATACGTAGACAGAATTGTGAGGCAGTAAAGAACAACAACTGCAGAGGAATGGTAGTTCTGGTTTCTCACACAAAGGAAGCATGTTTGATACGAGAAGGTATGATGTTTGAAGGTAACATGTCTGGAGAAATCAGTTTGCATGGTAATGTTTTCTCCTCTTTCATTGATTCAGTGAACGTAAAAGCAACATTTCAAACAAATACTTAACTACCTTGTTGCTCAGAAATAGAACTAATTTTTTTAATCTTTGGCCTTATTGAACACTGAATAGTGTAATAGTTGTCGCTGAACAGAAACATAAAAATCCAGCTCTGCCCTATAAATATGTAACAATAATCAAATGGAGTATTACACTGTGCCTTGTTATACTGAAATTGATTTAAGTCTGAACACGAATGAGTTTTTGTTAGAAACTATTTATTACCAATGTCTAAGACCAATCCTTGCAAGTGTGACTTCTACTGCATTCTTGTTCACAGAGCAGAATATATTTAGTACTTTTAGCTGTAATGGAAATAATAAAATAAATATTTGTTTGTACGCAGATTTTTTCCCTTCTGTTTCACATCACTGTTTTCCCTTTATGTTTCACAGAAAGAAAAACCGGGAGACACATAATGCAGGTAGGAACATTATGCTTTGTTGTTTGGTCTGGAAATAAGCACAGATGCTTTGAACTAGTAAAACATTTTGCATGGAGAAGGTTCCTCTGTAGGAGTTTACTACACTTAAAAACCCCACCCTATCAAACACCTTTCTGTGTCCTTGCATAGAATATCTGTGCAGAAGGGCTTGCTTGATTGTTTCTAGTTTGCTGTTTTCCACAGTACAAGGTTATGGTAGTATGCCCAAGTATGAAAGTATGACCATGCCCCTGGCTTTCCAATGCTAGTAAACGAAGAAGTAAACTATTTCAGTTGTGTTCAATTCTAAAGAAAAATAAATGCACAGGCATTCACACACAAATACTACCCACCTCTCTTAAAACAGAGATAGATATCCGACCCAAGAGCTTTAGAGGTTCCCTGGATTAGAAATATTCCTGTAGCCTGTCCCTGAGACACCCACCTGGATATTGACATCCCAGAAATGCTGTGCGAATACTGGCTGTATGTTGCAGGAGTCGCATCCCTCGGGCAGCAACTAGTCAGTGTCTAGCTCCAATGGCATCTTCTACAAGTAGCAGCAGAAAGATGGACTGGGGAAGAGTCTGACAGGTTTTGGCCTGGTTTATCCTAAGAAGTTGATTCCAGTTCTTCTTTTATTAAACAGCACTATTGCATGGTCTTTACAAACTCAGCTGGAAAAACCACTGAGTAGTTTCCATGTGAAGGCTGTGGAATATAGTGCTTGTCAGGCTGTGCCCAGGGTGTGGCCAATTTCTTAAGGATTAAGAAGTATCAGGAAATAGTCTTATCAAGTTTACTTCTAAGATTACCGACCTCATTCTAATTCTCAGTTCCTGTTTTACTTGCCAATAGCTTTCCAAAGTCTTCATCTACTGGGCTGAACTCTGCAAGATGTGGGGACCAGCTCCCTCCAACCCTGTAGCTTGCTTAGTCATTAATATCTGGACAAGCTGAGTAGAGCATGGAAAATATTATCAAAACAAAGGAATAGCACTTCACAACCACTGTGATATCTGTATGTATTAGTAAGATATATAAAAATTAAGTCCCAAGGATCACGTGTTTTAATGTTTATACAGCTGCTCTGATTTTTATGGTAAATTTCTTGCAGAATATACTTTGTCTTGCTGTGTTTAGTGTATTTAGGCCTGTCTCTGTCAACACCACCAGTCTATCCTGAAATATAAAAAATAATTTAGTAGTTTGAGAAATGTAAACTGAAGTGACAGACTGCTGAAATAAAACTGTTTAAATTAAATTAGTATATCCTTTGTAAAGGAGTACAATAAAATATATGCACCTGCAGATCACTGTGTGTTTCTGTGTGCCACCAAAAGCAGCCGGCTGTGCAAACCACAAGGCGATACTCAGCATAATGAACGAACGATACGTTGATTTGAATCTTGACAAAGCCATGCCAACTTTTTTTCAGGCTCTTTGGGAAAAAGGCATCTAATAGTTTTAGTTTGCGTAGAACACCAAAACATTTCAGTCAAAAAAATAGCTACATGAGAGTGAACTATATTTGAAAGAAACTGACTATGGTGGGTAGAAAACAGAGATTAATACTGTCGGGAAAAAACCACACCCAAAGGTATTTATACAGCTAGACTTGTAGTGTAGACCCTTTGTGCCAGTATCTAGGCCTCGTGAAGAAGTAAATGATGTCACTAGAAGACTATAAATGAAGCATTTTCTGACCTTCTCCAAAATGGCTATTTCACCGGAAATACTATTCGTTCAATATTTTCTTTACTCCCAGCCATAATTAGACCTTGTGGAACAGTTATACCTTTGAACATAAAAAAGAGTAACTGATAGTCCATATACCGAGAGCTTCAGCTATATTCAGTGTTGGCTGCTCCATCAATATAAATTTAAAATTAAGATTGAAAACTGGTAAAATCTAAATTATTTCTCTTTTGGTGCTAAACTTGACATTAGTATTTAAGAGACATGGATTTCCTTCCCAAATCTGAAACTGATTCTTTCCATAATCTTGGTTCATTTGCTTTCTGTATGCCTAAATTTAATCAGTCTGCCTTGTGAAAAGTGTCATAAAGCTCAGCTAGAAAGCATTATCAAAACCTGAATTTTGAGGTGTAGCAACTCCTCTTTTCCACAAAGGGAAAAGAATATCTTTTAAGATATTCTGAAGATAGTATCTTTTAAGATATTCTTTTGATATTTAAAAGATATTGCTAAGGGAAAAGCAGTATCTTTTAAAGATATTGCTTATTATGTTACAGCTCTCAATTCCACTGCGTATTAATTCAATAACTGAGGTTTACTTTAGAGGAATTTTCCTCCTCTCTCAAGTTACTAAGGGTTCCAATATGTCAAGAAATAACGTATTTATGAGCCCTTACATTGGTACTAGTTGTGCTGCTGTTGTGCTGACTTGCCCAACCAGATGACACAGCACATATTATTTTTGCTTAGTGGAGAGACATCGAAAGAAGAAGATTAATGCTGGGATAAACAGAATTGGAGAACTTATTCCCTGCTCTCCAGCACTTAAGCAGGTGAGTGTCCATTCAGAGGTGCATACAAGTTTCCTGTAAAATGCTCGTGTGTTTCCCTGTCTGTAGAAGTATAAATACTTATTTTGCTATTTGTCTTCGGAAGAAGGCAAAACTGTCTGAATTAATATGCTCGAAAATCTTACTGGTTATTAGTCTTCTAAAAATTATTTGTAATAGAATTCCTTTTTGGAAGTGCAGGGCCACATGAGTGTAATTATGCGGATTTTGAGCTTTTTATCTGAAGGTGTTGCATATGACTGCTGAAGGAATGAAACGGTACGAGTTGGACATGTGACTGATTTTCCTCTCAGTTCATACATGCAGTATTTTTGAGGAGGTGTAAGCTAGACTAATTTGCTTATAGTGGTTTGGTCAGCTTGCTGATGCTTGCCTGTGCGTTTGAGTCACAGCTTCCCAAAGTTCTCATTCAGGGTGCCTGAACATTGGTAACAACAGAAGGTAAAAATCCTATCTTGGCTGCTGCCTCCCCTGTTGCGTTGAGCGGATGGATAGTTGTTCACCCTTTCCTCTATAGGCAGGGTGGCAGGCTAGACAGAAGTAGGTTGGACCTGGCCGGTGGGTTGCTGGTTACGTTGTGCAGCTCCTGTTTGTAAAGTCAGTTTCTACTGATGCTGTTTAATGTAGTCTGTATGATGCTCGAGTGGTGAAAGCTATGGGTTAAGCAAGATCATTTTTCGGGTCATTCTCCAGTCCCTTCTCTGCCTTTTGCTGGGGTCACTTAATGTCCTAAGATGTAAATAGAATTGCATGCATGCTTATTTTTGTCGTCTTTCTTTAAATGGGGTGAAAGCAATTCAGAAAGTGAAATAATAATAGTAAGTTAAGACAGTGTCCTTGTGAAAGATGAAGCAAGCCAAATGGTTTGAGGCTGATGCACAGAAACATCTTTTTCAAGACAGAGCCATCTACAGTAAAGGCTGTTCCTACAGAACAGTAGAAGAAGAAATTAAGAAATGAATGAGGGGTTTTGCAGACAGAATAAGCATCGTTTCATAAAAGGAAGATGGTGGAGGAGTTATGGCAGACTTTCTCTTTCCATATTCTCCAGTATATTAGTTTCAAAATTATGCATACACTTCCCTGGATAATTGTTCCACATTTGCTTCTTTCCTAATAAAATATTTACAAGGCAGTATCCTGGAAATTTCGTATGATGTATATGTTTACTCGTGAACAAGAATATCAGGCTGCTCAGCAAGGAATGATGCTTGCTATTCATTTCTGTGGCCCTAGTATCTAGATTCGGGCATCAGAAAATGTCAGTTCCAGCATTGAAAACATTATTTTGTAAAAACTCATGGCATTTTAGGGTCAATATCACTCATGAAAGCTGTAGTTCATCTAAAAAACCAACAACAACAACAAAACCAACAAAAAAACCCCAAAAAACCCAAACCCCATTAAAAAACCCCCAACAATATTCAGAGAATCATTTGGGTTAGCACATTTTTAAAGTGA
Source organism: Mycteria americana (assembly GCF_035582795.1). Taxonomy (NCBI): domain Eukaryota; kingdom Metazoa; phylum Chordata; class Aves; order Ciconiiformes; family Ciconiidae; genus Mycteria; species Mycteria americana. Next base: position 90,733,141 of record NC_134365.1, read on the forward strand.
AGATCTTGGAGCAAGTGCAATCTCATTGTTAATGGATCTACCAATGATAGACCTTTCTCCTAATTTTATATATATGTTTTCTTTTAAAGAGCAAGAACATGATCTTGGATCAGGCCTTTAAGTATATAACAGAAATGAAAAGACAGAATGATGAACTTCTGTTAAATGGAGGGAACAATGAACAGGGTAAGTACAGATGCTGCTGGAGGCTCTAGAATTTCTGTCACTCACTTCCATTGTGTGTCTGTTAGTACTGACTAACAACAAAGCCTGGATCAACAAACTTGGGAATCCCAAGACATTATGCACATACAGGAAAAATACAGCTGATTGGACTATCTTGAAATAAGAAGCCAAGAGCATGCCCAAGTGCGTGTTCTTGCACGTGGCTATGAGATAATGAAGCAATCACATTGTAATGTAAAGTAATTACAGACCTTATAGGTGATACGACATCATCTAGTAGATTCTGTCCTGATTTATTCTACTTTAGTGACCAGAACGATTTCTGACAAACTTCAGAGTTAATTTTTTTCATTGAAAACATGGAGTTCCCTTCATGCATAGAGCTATTTTTTTTCCTTTCAAATGCTGTAAAAGTTATAAAATTTTTATAAAATTGTTATCAAAATATAATGCATCATATGAAATCTTCTTGAACAGATGTGTAAAAATACAGTGATGGAGGTATGACAGAAATAATCTCAGAGCTAATGTTTGGTTTGTGATTTTTATTTCTCCCCATAGAGTGGAATTCTAAATAGTTTATTTTTATCTTGTCAATGTAATTGGGTTTGAAAAACCTAGGTGATTTTCCTAGTTAGGTGAGCTGTCTCCAGGTTCATTGCCAGTTTTTGTGGCTTTACGTAAGTGCTTTGTATTTAATTTTGCATATCATTTTTAGATGTAATGAAACTCAATTGTCCTGGAAAGCCATGAGATTATCAATTAAATAAGAACAGTTTTAGTGTTTGCAAAGGAGCAGGGAAAAGAAAAAGATAAATTAATATGCTCGTATTTCCTTCAGTATACAGTTTGATTAGTGTTCAGTTTCATCTGAGATCATCCTGATGTTTTTTCTAACTAAATAATTTGATGTATCCTGCTATTGGTAACAGAATAGTCTGTGAGGTTCATTCACTTTCCTGCTCAGTAGAGAGGCTTATCAGGATAAGAGTCTTCAGTTATGTTATGTTAACCATTTGAAGAGAGCATACATTATTAACAATTTATTTCAATACTACATAGTATTTACTTTCCAAGTCATGTGGTAACATTACCTAGTATTTGCGCTGGTGCTGATGTAATGGAGTGCTCTCACTGTTTTGTAGCTGAAGAGATAAAAAAACTCCGGAAACAGTTGGATGAACTGCAAAAGGAAAATGGGAGATACATCGAACTACTGAAAGCAAATGATATTTGTCTGTATGATGACCCTACAATCCACTGGAAGGGAAATCTCAAAAATGCGAAGGTCTCAGTTGTTATTCCCAGTGATCAGGTTCAAAAGAACATCATTGTCTATTCAAATGGGAGTCAACCCAATGGAAATAACCAGGGAGCATCTGTCCAGGGAATAACGTTTAATGTTGGTCATAATTTACAAAAGCAAACAGCCAATGTTGTTCCAGTCCAGAGAACTTGTAACCTAGTAACTCCTGTGACGATTTCTGGTATTTACCCCGCAGAAAACAAGCCATGGTCGCAGACTACAGTTTCTCCACTGGCATCTGCTCAGGCAGCTGCAGCAGGGAATGTTCTTGAGCTTTCCACCCCGGAGAATGAGCGAGGTGTGCTCACTGCTGCTACTGCCAGCTCACAGAGCGCATCTCGATCCGGAACAGAACAGGAACTACAGTGTTCTTCAAGTAATGCTCCACAGAATGATCAAAATCTCCCCAAAAGTAAAAATGATGAGGAGGGCACTAAATTAACAAAGAAAGCACTCCTGCAGGGAATGACCCTTCCTTCCAGTGCATCCACGGAAGCCTCACAAGTTCAACAGGTGAATACAACTTCCTCAAATACACACAATTGTAGGAGTGACCTTCAGGAAAGCTGTGTCATTTCAACCATGGACACAGCTTGTGTGCCATCTGTGAGGCTGTCTACTGCAGATAGTTTTTCCTCTGTAAATGTCCTCAAAAGTACAGACTTAGTAAGTAGTGCTGGAATGCCTGTGACTTCAGCAGCAGAAGGAGTTAAGGCAGCGACAGCAATAAGCACTCTGCCTGCCAGTCCCCTAGAGAACTGCTGGTCTTTTTCAGGCTCTTCAGGTGTTGGCACTTCAGACTTGAAAAACATGAGTAGCCTTACACGGATGCCTTCAGCTGGAAACACACAGACCACGTGGACAACTTTGCAGCTAGCGGGAAATACTGTTCAGCCACTAAGCCAAACGCCATCTGGTATAATGACTGCACTATTAAACGAGCCAGGTAATGGTGCCGGTACTGTATCTTCTGCTCACAGCAGGCCTTTGACTACAAATATCAGTTTGAATACTTCTCTGCCTGGAGATGGCCAAGCAGCTGAACAGATTGTAGTTACCTTGCCCTCGTGCCCACCCTTACCTATGCAGCCATTAATCAGCCAGCCACAGGTTAAAACTCAGGCTGCAGGAAATATCCTTCCATTAAATTCAGCTATGCAGGTGATTCAGATGGCTCAGCCAGTCGCGTCAGCTGTTACAGGAGCACCAGCTAACCAGAATGTCATCATTCTCCAGCCTCCAAACCCTCCTCCGTGTCCTCCAATTGTGAGAGCAGAAGTTCCCAGCCAAAATGTTAGTCAGCAAATTGTAATTATACAAGCTGCTAATCAGAATCCTCTTCCCCTCCTCTCTGCTCAGCCTTCTGCTTCTGTAAGGGTTCCCGTGAATGGGCCGACTGCAATTGCGAACTCTAGCAGCTCCATACAAAATGCTCCTCTTCCACAGACTTTCGGAGGGAAACACCTTGTCCATATATTACCAAGACCATCTTCTTTGCCATCTTCTAGCTCTACGCAAACATTTTCAGTTACAATGTCAAATCAACAGCATCCTCAAACTATCTCATTAAACGGGCAGCTTTTTGCATTGCAGCCTGTGATGTCTTCATCTGGAGCTTCAAATCAAGCCCCTATGCAAATTATTCAACCCACCACCAGCGAAGATCCAAATACCAATGTTGCCCTCAATACATTTGGTGCTTTAGCTAACCTCAATCAAAGCATATCACAAATGGCTGGACAGAGCTGCTTACACTTGTCTCTCAGCCACCCTACCAATCCCACAACTGTCAATAACCAGATTGCCACAGTTAACTGTGTGTCATTACCAGCTTCTGTGGCATCTTCAGTACCTGCGGAGGTTTCAGTATTAACTAGCGTGTCTAATTCAATAAATGCTTCCCCCAAAAAAGCAGCTGCTGGCTTACCATCCAATGCAAAATCAAAAAGGACAAACAAAAAGCCAAGTACAAAGAAACACCAAGCAGTCAACAGTAAAGCGTCCTGTCCGGCAGTTCCTTGCAAGGATGCAGGGAAGGTGGACTGTACTCCTGTGGAAACAGTGGCAAAGCATTCAGATGGTGAGGGGCTGCTTGAAAACGCTCCAGCAGTATCGCAAGCTTTAACAACGTCGCAGGTAAGCGGTGTGGCAGCATCGAGTGGCGTCAGTGTTTCTGACTGTTGTTCCAAAGAGGCTGCGAGCTCTGAACAGGCAGGGAAAACCTGCTCTGTCCCAGAGCCAAGCTCAGCAGAGGCGCCTGCTTCCTCACCGCTAGTGTCCGTGGTGTCAGAGCAGCTAGTGCTCATCCCGCCGACTGCCAAAGATGCTGCTCCTCGCCAGCAGGTCCGTGGGTCTCAGAACCGTCCACCAACTGGCTCTGCCTTGTCAGAGTCTCCCAGACCCTGTGAACCCCCCAGCACCTTAACGTCCTCTCGTACCGAAGCACATGTGACACGTTCTCAGGTTGCTGGGATGTCAGTAGCACAGAGCAGCACAGTGGGTCATACTTCCAAGGCAGGAACGATTTTGGAGTCCTGCAGCGTTGCGCAGGATTCCTCAGTGGTAATGCAAGATGCGGACTTGTTAGAAGGACAGGGTCTAACCAAAATGCTGTCTGATCTCACGAAAGAAAGAACAGCTGTGGAAAAAACATCTTCATTTACCGTTCAAGGGGAGCATTCTAATTTTCCCATGGAAAACTCTAAATCAGGAGAATCAAATGTTGATTTGCCTGAGAAGCAGGAGCTCTTGCTAATGAACACGGAAGGTGATACTCTGTCCCAGCATCACTCCTGCATTTCTGATCAGGAAGTAGTCAGTGCTTCCCTTATCGCTAGCAGGCAGGCAGACTCCCCGATGTCAACTAGCTCTGGCAGCAGTCGAGGCTTCTCAGTTGCATCTATGTTGCCAGATACCACCAGGGAAGACGTTACTAGCAGCACCTCAACCAGTACATGTAACAGCTGCACATTTTCAGAACAGACTGACATTGTAGCTCTTGCAGCAAGAGCTATTTTTGACCAGGAAAACCTTGAGAAAGGTGGAGGCGGAATGCAGGTTAACATGAGGGATGCCATCTCTAAGTCAACTGAGGTTGCACCTTTGGAGAGACAGCAACAGCCTTTTAAACCTCAGCCAGCAAAAGAAAACAATGCAGGTCCATTGGAAGCAGCAGCAAACAAATTCAGTACTCAAGATACAGTACAGACAAATGTCGATAGACAGGTTGAAAAGCCAAGCTGCTCTGTAGGAGGTGTGGAAACAGCAAACACTTCTTTGCAGATTTCTGCTTCCCAGTCACCAAGCATAACCAGTTTAAGCGTGAATAATTTAATACACCAGAGTCGCATTGTTCATCCCCTTGTGAGTTGCTCAAGTTTATCCCAGTCTTCAGAGCCAGCAAGTGTCCCTGCAACTGTGAGCCTCTCCCTTCCATCTAGCACATATGTCAATCAGTCTCCAGGACCTGCTATGATGAGTGAATATGCTCAGGAACAACTGAATGCTATTAGGGCAAGCACCATGCAGGCTCCCCAGCTGCAGGAATCACACTTAAAGCAGCAAAATCATGAAGGTCGCAAGGACTCTGCCAAGCGGGCTGTTCAAGATGACCTTCTGCTTTCTACGGCAAAGAGGCAAAAGCAGTGCCAGACAACGCCCATAAGGCTTGAAGGGATGGCGTTGATGAACCGAACACCGGAGAGCATTGCTGATCAAACACAGATGCTAGTCAGTCAGATTCCTCCCAATTCATCCAATTCAGTGGCATCAGTGAGCAATCAAGGGCACACGGATGGCCTTAATAGGTTATTCCCATCGAACAGCAACTTTGTAACACCACCTTTGAGACAAACTGAAGTGCAGTGTGGTTCTCAGCCATCAATTTCAGAGCAGCAAGGCCAGGCAGGGCAGCACTTGCAGCCAATTCAACATGTTCCTGCTCAAGGAATATCTCACCTTCACAGTAATCACCCATACTTAAAGCAACAGCAGGCTGGTCAGTTAAGAGAAAGGCACCACTTGTATCAGCTGCAGCACCATGTCAGTCACGGGGAAAACTCAGTCCACTCTCAACCCCACAACGTCCACCAACAGCGAACAATACAGCAGGAGGTGCAGATGCAAAAGAAACGAAATCTCATCCAGGGAACACAAGCCACACAACTTTCTCTACAGCAAAAACACCACGGAAGTGATCAAACACGGCAAAAAGGTGGTCAGCCTCATCCTCACCACCAGCAAATACAGCAGCAGATGCAGCAGCACTTTGGAGCTTCCCAGCCTGAAAAGAACTGTGAAAATCCTGCAACAGGCAGAAACCATCATAACCACCCTCAGAGCCATATAAATCAGGATATTATGCATCAACAGCAACAAGATGTTAGCAGCAGACAGCAAGGTTCAGCTTCTGAACATGTGTCAGGGCACAATCAGATGCAGAGACTTCTGACCTCAAGGGGCTTAGACCAGCAAATGGTGTCCCAGGCAAGTATCGTAACCAGACCATCAGATATGACATGCACCCCCCATAGGCAGGAAAGAAATAGAGTTTCCAGCTACTCTGCTGAGGCGCTCATTGGGAAGACGCCCTCTAATTCGGAACAGAGAATAGGAATATCTCTTCAAGGCCCTAGGGTTTCTGACCAGCTTGAAATGAGAAGCTATCTTGATGTTTCTAGAAATAAAGGGTTGATCATTCATAATATGCAGGGCCGCTTATCTGTCGACCATACAGTTGGCTCAGATGTGCAGCGGCTTTCTGATTGTCAAACATTTAAGCCAGCTGGACCCAATCAACAACCGACGGGCAATTTCGATGTACAGGCTTCAAGAAACAGCGAAATTGGTAATTCTGTGTCATCCCTCAGGGGCATGCAGTCGCAGTCTTTTCGAATCGGTCAAAATACTGGACCGTCCATAGAAAGACAGAAGAGACTGCCCTACCAGCCAGTACAGGGTATTCCAACAGGAAATACCCTGCCATCAAGGGAAAATGAAAACACGTGTCACCAAAGTTTTATGCAGAGTTTACTTGCCCCTCACCTTGGAGATCAAGTTAGTGGAAGCCAAAGATCAATTCCAGAACATCAAAGGAACACGCAGTGCGGCGCCTCCTCCACGATTGAGTACAACTGTCCCCCAGCACGGGAGAGCGTCCACATCCGAAGAGATGGTGATGGCCAGAGTAGGGAGAGCTGTGACATGTCTATTGGTGCAATTAACACAAGGAACAGTTCTTTGAATATTCCTTTTTCGAGTTCTTCTTCCTCAGGAGATATTCAGGGTCGCAATACGAGCCCAAACATCTCTGTGCAGAAGTCCAATCCCATGAGGATGACAGACAGTCATGGAACTAAGAGCCACATGAATACGCCTGTTTCTAGCAACATGCATGGAGTTGTGAGGCCAACTCACCCTCACCCTGCAGTTTCTCACGGAAATGGGGAGCAAGGGCAACCTTCTGTTCGTCAGCCAAATTCTTCAGTTACGCAGCGTTCGAGGCATCCTCTGCAAGATAATGGAGGTTCTAAAATACGTCAGCCCGAAAGGAATCGTTCTGGAAATCAAAGACATGGAAACGTCTTTGACCCTAGTCTTCCCCATCTTCCTCTGTCCACCAGCGGCAGTATGATCCTTGGGCGCCAGCAGTCTGCGATAGAAAAAAGAGGAAGCATTGTCCGATTTATGTCTGATGGCCCTCAAGTGTCTAATGATAACGCAGCCCCTGACCAACATACTCTCTCTCAGAATTTTGGATTCCCTTTTATTCCAGAGGGTGGCATGAATCCACCGATAAATGCCAATGCCTCTTTCATCCCACCAGTCACTCAGCCTAGTGCCACTCGAACACCAGCTCTAATCCCGGTCGATCCTCAGAATACCCTGCCATCCTTCTATCCTCCATACTCTCCTGCCCATCCTACCCTTTCCAACGACATTTCTATCCCTTACTTTCCCAATCAAATGTTTCCTAACCCAAGCACAGAGAAGCCGAGTAGTGGAAGTTTAAACAATCGATTTGGATCCATTTTGTCTCCTCCCAGGCCTGTTGGTTTTGCTCAGCCGAGTTTTCCTTTGCTTCCGGATATGCCACCAATGCACATGACCAACACGTCGCACTTATCCAATTTTAACTTGACGTCTTTGTTTCCAGAAATAGCCACAGCTCTTCCTCCAGATGGTTCAGCAATGTCGCCTTTGCTTTCTATTGCAAACACATCTGCTGCAGATTCTTCCAAGCAGTCCTCAAACCGACCTGCCCACAATATAAGCCATATTCTAGGTCATGATTGCAGCTCAGCTGTATGAAAACTGATAGACTGACTTCTAGTCTGATGCGTTGTTTATATATTTAAGAAGAAGAAAGTGGATCTTACTGGCGTCCCTGAAGAGACCATTCATAGCGTCACTGTTTATTTGCCTAAATGTATGTATATGGGTACTTTTTGTATTTATATACACACTGTATTTCCATCCACCTTACTAACTTTAAAGCACCAGTGCCTATAGCAATGCTTACTTACTAGTAAACAGTAAGGATGCAACATTTAGAGCTGTGCAAATATTGGTTGTTGATTTTCCAACAATCAAGTTTGATGTCCGATTGTTCCAGGGTAAGGGCCACCCTCAGTAATACATGGATGTAAAGAAAGGAGTGAGAGCATCCGTATGGGAGACAGGAAACAAATGCTACAGGTTTGGTTTTGTTTCTGATGCATTTACCTGAAACTACAGGTGAACTTGAAGTGGCTTGCATTTATCTTTTTGCTTTGTAAAATACCTTCAGGAGCCTCAACACAAGTCAAGTCTGTGTTAACCCAGCGTTAGTTGATAAAGACATTTATTGTGCAGCTTTTGTCTGTTTGAAGCTTATCACATCCACTTGACTTATGGCTGACTTGACCTGGCAAAAATTACTGTGTTTCCATGGTCAGCAATTAAAAGTACTGCTTTAGAAAATTCAGATTTGTTTAACCCATGACTCTGTTTCTAAGAAGAATTTTGTTTGGATCTGTTTTAACAATGGCTTCAGTTACTGCTGAACTTGGTCAATGTTTTAATGTAGCTTATGACTCCTTCTGGTGTAGTCAGCGGAGACAGCAGTTGTATTTGTTGCTATTTCATTGTTCATATGCTGCAAGTTACCTCAGGGTGGGTTTTGTACCTTGTTTAGCACCTTCTTAATGTCTTCCCCTTCTTTTCTTTGGCCCATGCTCAAACACCAGCTTTCTGGTTTCTGTGAGTGACAAGCCCTCTGTTGTACCAGGCAGCACATGGGAGGAGGACTGAGCCTGTGGCATCCCGCAAAATGAGCAGGGATCCCTGTGGGCGTAATTTTTACTTAACATTGCTGACAGGATCGGGGCCCAAGTTAATATCAGTACTTTGCACTTGAATGCACCTTTTGTCTAAATGTGTATGATTGTGGCTGAAGGAGGAACGTGAATGTGTCAAGACCGAAATGCTGCATACCAGGAAGACATTGTGATTTGAGCACCACGAGGAAGGGGGATGTGTTTGTATGGACGTGAGAGACAGAGTGAATGTGCGTGCACTGGCTGAGTCCCCAGTACTTTCACAAATTTCGGTCCCATTTCTTTTGAAGGAAAACGAAGAACTAGGTAAGTTTTATTTATTTAATGGTTCTGCAGTGTGATTTTTCTTAAAACAAGGCAGAAATATTTGTCTTTTATGTGTTTGGAAATACCGTTCTGGTTTTGATTCTTCAAATAACGTAGTAACTTCAGGTCTCCGTGTATGCAGTCCTCTCTTTACCAGCTGAGGAGTGGCAAAAACTGCTCTGGGGCCTCTTCTCTGGGCAGGGTAAGCTTGAAACACTTGTGTGTTGCTCGCCAGTGCATCATTTTGCTGCTCCTGGGACCCCTCACAGGTTCTTCCCCAATGCCTCTCCCTGGGATTTTTTTTTCTTTGAAAAGCAGAAAGGAAGATGTTCTTCCATCTCCAAGACCAGGACCCACAAAGAGGGACCTGAAAGTTTTTTCCATAGCTTGACTGCTCAGGCCTCATTTTCGCTAAGTCCTTTTACACTGATCCAGGAAAGTAAAGAGGCTTTAGCATAAAAAAGAACTGGGCTATGTCTGTAGCCCATCCTGACAATGTCTCCGCTCTTATAATCTGGGCTCTGATGTTTTTCTGCAAAGTTAAGTAAAATGGTTCTGACTCAAACTGGGAATCACTTTTTAATTCAGATGAAGCTTATCTTAGGACACTAAATCTAAGTGGTGCATCAGTTCTCTGTGTTTATTAAAAATAATAGATTGAATATTTATTTCACTTCAAAGCAAGGCAGCTTGTCTGAGTTTGACTGTGAAATGGGCTGCCAAAGTGTAGTTAACAACCAAATGGCAGCAACCGGCCTGTGCAGAGCAGGAGGGTTAGGAACAACAGTCAGTCCTCAGCTCGGACTAAGTGCACTGCAGGTCTGGGTGTTACCTGATGAGACTCTGATCAAATTGATTTCCCTAAGGCAGTAGATCCTGAAGGGGCTGCCTCAGGTGGTGAAATGAGCTCCATAACGATGAGTGGCTCCATGGGTTGTGGATGATAAAGACAGGGGGATTGAATCAGCAGCTAGGCTGTGTGTTACATACTTGTTTAGACCATTAGGAGGGAAGCAAAACAGCCATTCTTGCTCTCTTTAAATGGAATTGTGTGTGCAACAGTGTATTTGGCTTTCAAGACAAATTAGTGAAAAATTAGGCCCTGGCTTCCAGGACTTTATACAAAGACATTAATCCTGCTCATCATTCCAGGCATTCATGTAGTACCACATTTGTTTTGTCTGCTGGGAAAATTCCACTACTTAATGACGTCTTTGAAAACTGGAGTGAGCTTGTAAGCTTATACGAACCAGTTGTATCAGTTGAATGTTCACAAGTCCATGGGGCCTGATGGGATTCACCCCAGAGTACTGAAGGAACTAGCAGGTGTTACAGCAGGACCCCTCTTGATCATCTACCAAAGGTTGTGGGAGTCTGGGGAGGGCTCTGTGGGCTGGAAGTTAGCCAACGTTATCCTAATTTACAGTAACGCTGTGAGGGAAGACCCAGGAAACTGCAGACCTGTTAGTCTAACCTCAGTTCCTGGAAAAACTATGGAGAAGATTATACTGGGTACTATTGAAAGGCATTTAAAGAAGAATGCAATCATCAGGTACAGTCAACATGGGTTCACAATGAGAGAGTCCTGTTTAAGTAATGTGATATCTTTTTATGATAAGGTCACCCTCCTAATGGATGAAGGGAAGGCGGTGGATATAGTTTTTCTGGATTTTAGTAAGGCTTTTGATACTGTCCCTCACAGCATCCTTCTGGACAAGTTGTCCAACTGTGGGATGAGCAGGTTCACGGTGTGCTGGGTGAAGAAGTGGCTGGAAGGGCAGAGCTCAAAGGGAATGGGGCTACATCTGGCCGGCGACTGGTCACCAGTGGTGTTCCTCAGGGCTCAATTCTAGGGCCAGTTCTGTTCAATATATTTATCAGTGATCTGGATGCAGGAGTTGAATGCACCATTAGGAAGTTTGCTGATGATACCAAACTGGGAGGTGCTGTTGACTCTCTTGATGGACAAGATGCCTTGCAGGGGGATCCAGATAGATTGGAGCATTGGGCAATGATTAATGGGATGAAATTTAACAAGTCCAAATGCCGGATTCTGCACCTAGGACAGAGTAATGCCAGGCACAAGTATAAATTGGGAGAGGAGGGCTGGAGAGCAGTCCTGCAGAAAGGGATCTGGGGGTGCTGGTCAACAGCAGGCTCAATATGAGTCAGCAGTGTGCCCTGGCAGCCAGGAGGGCAAACTGCATCCTGGGGTGCATCAAACAGCATAACCAGCCAGTCAAAAGAGGTGATTGTCCCACTGTACTCAGCACTGGTGCAGCCTCACCTTGAGTGCTGTGTGCAGTTTTGGGGCCCACAATTTAAGAAGGATGTGAAGGTCCTTGAATGCATCCAGAGGAGGGCAACAAAGCTGGTGGAAGGGCTGGAAGGAATGTCCTGTGAGGAGCAGCTAAGGATTTTGGGCTTGTGTGGTTTTCCAAACAAGCTTTCCAAAAGGAGGCTGAGGGGAGACCTCATTGCTCTCTACAGCTTCCTGAGGAGGGGAAGTGGAGAGGGAGGTGCTGAGCTCTTCTCCCTGGTATCCAGTGCCAGGACATGTGGGAATGGTTCAAACCAGGGGAGGTTCAGACTTGATGTTAGGAAGCATTTCTTTACTGAGAGGGTGGTCAAACACTGGAACAGGCTTCCTGGAGAGGTGGTCGATGCCGCAAGCCTGTCAGTGTTTAAGAGGCATTTGGACAATGCCCTTAATAACATGCTTTAACTTGGTCAGCCCTGAAGTGGTCAGGCAGTTGGACTAGGTGATTGTTGTAGGTCCCTTCCAACTGAAATTCTATTCTATTCTACTCTATATATTTATTCCTTCATATTGATTTCACTATTAATTTCACTGGTGTTACATCGAGGTTAAATGTGCTCCTGAGTATTCACAGTAGAATATGTCGGCTGTGATCGTGTTTTCTTTTTTTTTTTAACGTTGGATATCATTTTCTGAAGAGGCAGTAACTGTGTCAGTAACTTTCATGTGCCCCTTTTCTGTTTACATAGATGACCAAAAATAGCGACCTTGTTGACAGGATACCGGTAGTGCAGGTAATCACAACACAGGCATTTTAGCGATATAAAGACTGCTGCGATTTTGCAGGAACTGCACAGTTTTGCGGTGTGTGGCTCAAAAGTAATTACCATGTGACTGACCCTAAGTCTTCTCTAGAGGATTGTACCCTCCGTTGTTGTGACAGGGCATGGTGATTCCTGTGTAATCACCATGCCACTTTGTTGTCCTTCTCAGGACTTTTTCTGAAACCTGCCAAGACCAGGATGGAGAAATATAATTTTGTTGCCCTCCTTGAACATGGCAAGTTCTGTTGAAGTTCAACCACATACCAGTGTGAGTCTTCTTACATGCCATAAGTGATGCTGAATGATCCTGTGGCATTGGTGTGGGATCAGGAAGACCGCTATGAAAAGAAAGGTAGGCAGACCTATCTGCAAGAGCTTCATATAAACACATTTGTCCAAATTCTGTTATTTACACTGCTGACTGGAATTTAGATCAATTTAATTAAAGAAAAATTGGCTCTATTGTGTAGTCTTTTGGTCTAATTGACTGTCCAAGATGGTCTTTGAATGCTGAATCTGGCCAGGTCCCCTGGTGTAAGAGCAACTTGTGGGTTTGCCAGAGATTTCAGCTTCTCACATGTTCGTGCTCATATGCCTTTAGGAAGAACAGCGGATAGACTGGATATTTCACATCAAAAGAGAGGAAATTAGATGTTAAGTAATTTTTGTTAGTTTTTAATTTGAAGTTGTTCTAGTTTTCCTCTTCACCATAAACTAATCACCCCTGCTGTTCCACACTGACCAGGCCATGGCTCAGCTTCTTGTATTTAGTTGTGTAGGTCAGTTTGTGCCACTGACGGGTCGGTGTTTCAGCTCTTCCGACTGCTGGCCCTTTCCCAGGGCTTTGGGCTCTGCTCTCAGGAAGAGGAGCGATTGCAACATCTGTACCATTGAGTGGAAACTATTTTTTCTTTTCTTTCTTTTTGCTTTTATTTTTCCTTTCCCCTACCATTGAAGCTGTTGTGTTTAGGTATCAGGTTGGTAAGACTTCAAGGAAGGCTCACCTTACCTTGATATATGCTTTTGGGGGTAGGGGAATTTTGAAAAAGGAGCTTCTGTAAGCTTTTACAGATCAAATAATTGTTTTATTTGTTATAGTAACAATTTGACAAGCAAATACATTTTCTTCAGCAAACAACTATGACACCAACAATTTGTTATCTTTTTCTGCTAAGAATTACCTGGCAATTAACAGTTCCTTTGTTTTTCAAGATGTAGCTGGAAAAGATTTTGTGGTTTTAATTGCAATTTGTTAGCCTGAGAATGGCATTTGCTCTTCCATAATACCTTTTTGAAGGTTACTTACACTAAATGGGGGTTTGTTTTGGTTTTAAAGAAAGGAAAAATACCCACTACTGCCTAACTTAGCAAAAGAAGCAGCAGAAGGGAAAGGTTCAGAACTACCTCTAGGGTGGGACTGCCACAGCTCACAAGTGTTGTGTATCTGTGGCTTTCAGCTAAATGACTTCAACAAACAGCAAATGGTATAGGGCTGGATTGCATGTGTCTCAGTGTAGTCCTTCAGTAATCCCTTAAGGAGCCTAGGAGAATAAGAGCAGAGTCAGGCTAAATTGAAAGCAGGCAATAAAATAGTAATGTATTAACATTTATATACCTTTTTGTTGAGAGAAAGGACCTCATTTAAAAGCAGCTAAGGAACCTGATTTGAGGTGGTGGCTGAGCCTTACTGGAATGTGTTTTCTAGCTCCTGCCCCCTGCTCCAGTCACTGTGCTGCTGCCTAGGTGGAAGAGCACCTCTCTGAAAAAAAACATGCTGTGCTAGTACAGAGCCTCCTAAATTTTGCACAGATTTCCTACTGCACTTTAAAGCTGCGCTGCTGCTGCTGTGGTTGGTGACTGTAGTGCTGTTGCAGGAAACATCATATAGCAGGGCAACTGCAGAGGGCATTGCTGGAGAAAAGGGGTCATTTCATTATTTCTGATCTCCTGTTGTCTCTTCACCTTATTCAGAGGTACTTGTGCAGTCCTGGCTCAAGGACTTGGTTACAAACTCACACTGTAATCCATTTCTGGATGACTAAGGGTAGTCAGCTGTGCTAAAAGCTGTGATCTGTTGCTGTTCCCCAAAAAGGTTTCGTGCTCGTCACTTTAATAATGATCTCACTTTGACTGGAAAGACAGAGTAGCATTACATCTATTTATACCAAATTGGCCAAATTTGTGTTGTTTTCTGATACAGTGATATAAGGAGGTCCATTCTTTATCATCACTTAAGCTGAGTTATCTGCTACTGCTGTTCCCTTCTCCCACTGCCACTGATTCAGCATGGGTAGCAGCCACATAGACAGGAGTGCCAGTGTAGACACAGGTTTGTGTGTGACAGTGTTTTCAACCTCTTACTGCCTCTGCAATCCCTAGAGCAAATCTAAAATCTCAGAGCACCAATGCTTTATTCCCTCTAGTTATACTGAGAGCAAGTTATTATGTGAACCAGTGAAAGATTTAGCAGAGGTGTTCAGTCACGATGATACAAAACCTTCTTCTCTTTACAAACAAGCCCTGCTTAGTTACACAGAAGCCATTTATTATTTGCTGATACCAGTTTTCATGAGAAATTAAAAAAAGAGAGGCATTTCTTTCTGCCTCACCAAAAGTATTTTTACAAGTAGGTTCCAAGTTTGCAATGTGCTGCTGTTTCAGCAATCACAAATGTGAAACAACCAAGCTCGCAGTGGGTTGTACCCCTGCTCCTGCCCGCTCACTGTGAGAAGGGAAGCAAATACAGATTTTGCCACAGGAGATTAATCAAAAATGCTGTTGCCCCCACCATGTAAATTATTTATATTCAGTCCAGGGTTTTCTGCTGTGCTTCTGTTTTATACAGCTGTAAATTACTTGGATACAGCCCCAGTGGAAAGTCCTTACTATTTTGTAATGGAAAAAAGGAACTCTGCAGTAGAAATCTATAATGAATGAACAGGAACATCATCTTCCAATTGTAAATAAGATCTTGTTTTGTTTATTTTGACATCTTTTTACAACTGTGTTGCATTCAGGTGTAAATATCCCAAAACCATGATCTTGTTCAGAGGTCTGAGATTTCTATTGTTAAATGTAATACTTTGTTTAATAGTTGTAATAATTATTTGTATAGATATGAACACGATAGTATTTTATTAAAAAAAAAGAAAAATGCTCTTTGAATACTGTAGTTTTTGGTACAGCTTCTTTCCCCATGGAAAGCCATGCATGTCACTCTTCAAGATAGTTAACTAAAAGCTTTGTTTTGAGGCTGGGAATTTACATTTATAGTTCTCCAGTGTATATTCTCTGCATATACCAGAGTTATGCACCACTTTATTTGGATATATAAAACTACATAATCCAGAAAAAACATATGCTGATAATAAATTATTTAAATAATGCATGGCAGATGCTGTCCTTGCCCAGGTGACAGTGATCACTGTGTTAAGATACAACTTCAAGCTTTATAAAATGCCTCTCATCACACACTGCCATGTTGGTTGTGAAGTGCACTAAAATAGTTCTTTTGTCACAGTCTGAAGCTGAAGGATGTGGTTTGGATGAGACCGGTACAGAGATGCTGCAAGGTAAGTAAAGGCTTTTTGGGAGGCTGCATAATACAGGTGGGAGTCAACAGAACTGCTATGAAACAGTTCCTTTCGGGGGCTCCAGGATGCCTTGCTTGTAAACCTCAAAATTCTTGTGGATGCTGAAGATGCCTTAATAGAAGATGATTTTTTTTTTATTAAAATTTAGTATTAAGACAGATGAGCTTCTATTTTGTTGCTTCAGCAACAGCCAGTGTCTATAGTTTAATGAGGAGGCTGTGTTCAGAGATGGCTGTGGCTCAGTAGAACATCAGGAAGATGTGTGCATGACTAAGGACAGTCTCTGAGCAGTCACAGTAACCTACTCTCAGCCCACTTTCCCTACCTTGAGAGGGCAGCTCAGGCCTGAGAGCTGGCAGGCAGGGCTAGTTAACTGCACTGAGCACTGCCCAAGAGCAACGGCCCCAATTTCAGGGTCAGGGTGCTGACAGCACAATGCATAAAGGTGCAGTTTCCTGCTGTAGCAACCTGCTCTTTCCTGTCGTAGTAGAGGGGAGGGGAAAGAGGACAAACAGGAGGCATCTGAATACCTTCAGGGAGGGGCTGATGCCCTCGACACTGGCTAACTACAACAGATGCAGGTACAGTTGCTTACCTGTGGGAGATGGAGCAGGGCTGCTGGTACAGTTTCCACCAATGCCCCAGCAGTGCCCCTGGGGCAGTGAAGTCCCACTTGTCAGCCCTCCAGGCTGAAAGCTGCTGGGCTCATTCAAATGCTTTGTGCAGCCACATGCACGTGTACATGAGGAAAACCACATACAAAAGCACAAGTGAAACTGGTTCAAAGTGTTTCTTCCCCTGTCTTAAGCTAGAGGTGGAACATACCAACAGCATACCTCAGTCTCAAATATACCCTGTTAACATACTGGATAAATTCAGTATCTCCCTGTTGCTGTCATTGCTAACTTCCACCCCACCTGCAAAGACCCTTTTACTCTGTGTAGATGCTGCTACTTTAATAGGCGTAAAATCTACATTTAGCTGTGGACAAGTTAACATTTCTCCTAAAACTGTGCCTTCACATTTCAAAGCGCAGCACGATCCTCCTGCCTTGGCTGCTCTTCTACCACCCCAGAGGTGGGGGGGGTGGTATTATTATTATTATACAAAAGCTATTTCTGTCTCCCTTGAGTTGTACTGGGCAGAACAACTCCTCTACCTACATTTCCTGAGAAAACAGGGACTATATGGTTGTATCCACCTCCTCTCCATGGCTTAGGTCAACACAGCTGTGGGAGAGGGGAGACACCTTCAGGTGACCAGGAGCTGTGGAAAGAGAAGAGCACATGAGAGGGAAGAGACAGGTCACATTGCTGCGGGGGGAGGTAGAGCAGAGCCTGCTCAGCAGCAGCTTTCTGGCCATGCTGCTGCCTTCACCCAACCACAGCACTGCACTGGCTTTTACTTGGGAAAATGTTAGAGGCCCAGGCTGGTATAGGAATGGGGAAGGCATTGCAGGAGGTGTAACACAAAAGTTATACAAAGCTGAGTGGTAGTAGCTCTTTTGCTTATAAAAACAGCAAACATAGCTCATGACTTGGCAAATAAGCCTGAGTATTTAATGACCAACTGCAGAAAGCTTAGGGCAGGTGTTCCTGGGCAGGTAATGCTTTCACGACATACAGAGAGTTACTCTGGCAGCCGCCACTTCCAGCCAGGCCAGCTCCTGCTGCCTTCGAGCTCCTCAACCCCTACAGTGAGCCACTTAAACCGACTGAGGAGAGGATTCACCAGAAAAGTGAACTGTTTGCTTCCCTTTCAAGAGTTTTTAAAGCAGTTTGTGCTGAGCATAGGAGGGATGAGCATGTGATGGGGGAAGCAGGGACCCTGCTACCAGCCCATCATGGGCAGCAAAGAGCCCCCACCTGCTAACACAATTCACACCAGCTGCTCCACTTGTCTCCCTAACACACCTCTGACTAACACTGTTTTGCTCAGTGAACAGAGAAAGGTGAAACAACAACAACATGACACCTGCAAGTCAGGGAACACAGGTCCCTCACCTACCCAGGGAGCCATTCTTCCTTCACTGAGGGCAGTCACCTGGAGAAGGGCAACGGGACTAAAGACACAAGCTGCATTTCAGGTGTGGAGGGCTGCATAGCCAAGCTTGACTAGAACAGCTGGGAGACACAGAGCTGCCTGGATGCCCAGCCAGACACTCCACCAGCCAGAGCTGTCAAGGCACTACTGCAGCCACCGGTCAGGCTGAGCCCTGCAGCCACTAGATGGAAGAGTTGAAGTACAAACAGAAATCAGCAGGCAGGACAAAGCTAAGAGGAAATTTTAAAAACTGATGCATCAAGCTAGAGGCACAGAAGCAGCAGGGAGATGATTCCAACCCTTCCTCCCATCTCTTAGGCTTGAGGTGCCTTTCCTTGTATTTAACTTAATTCTCTCACGTTTTTCTGCTTGTTCTGTGCTGTTCTTCACCCTTCTCTCCCTCACTGCTGCTACCACCTTGCTATTTGCATACTGTGCTCATCTCTGCTTAGCCCAGCAAGCCCATATGTTGCTTTTCTACCTCCTACATTGAGCCTTCCGAGTGCTGTTCAACATTAGTTTTTTCTCACATTCCTATTTAGAGAAGATAACCGGCTTCGTGGTTAGAAACAAATACAAGCTTGGAACAAGGTCTGAGACTACAGGCTATGGAAGACACAGGGAGAAGGAGTATCATTTATGAAAATGCATGTCCAAAACTGGACAAACTTTGGGGCACACAAGCCCTTCTTCAGTCTGGCACAGAAGTGATATTCCTACTACCCCAACCCCTTGTCCTATGTCCTGGACTTCTGTGCACCACAAAATACACCATGAGCAGAACACACTTGTACAAGAGGAAAAGCTGCTCATCTTTCTCCACACCTAAACACGGGGTAAGGGCAGTCCTGCAAGGCAAGAGCCTGTCCTGCACCTGACTAAGCAGGGGGCACGAAGGCAGCACAGTGAGCAAAGAGGACTTTAGGTTAGACTCATAAACAGCAGGATCCAACACTGGATCCTCCAAGTCTCACTCCCCCACCAAATACCTGCTTGTACACCAGTTCTGATAATCTGCCAAGATCAACGGGGTCTTGAACTAGTATGCCTCTTCTCCCCATCTCTCTGGCTCAAGGGGACTGAGGGAGGGAGCATTTGCTAATTCTAGTAAGAAACCGCACTGGAGTCTCTGGCCAGACTTGCCCACTTCATATAAAAATATTCAGTGGGCTCTGGAGTGCTTTGCATGGTACAATTGCAGCTGCATGGTGTGATTGCAGCATGGACACCAGAGAAACCAGGCAGTTAAAAGATTAAAGGCTGGTGCAGTTCCTACAGGATGCTCTAGCCATTGAGCCTCAGGCAACAGCAGAGCAGTATCTCTACTTCACACACCTTTATTCACCCCAGCATAGCCTCCCACCTGACAGGATCCCACCTTAGACAAGATCTACACATCTCCCCCCAGGTCCTGGAGGAGCAAGGCAGGCTTTGCCTCAAGTAGAGGCTTCTTTAGGTTTAGCATTTCATGGGAGTTGGTGCTCAACCTACTGGTGCTAGCAGCCTGTGTTCAAACCCCGTGTACCCCCAGCACCCAGGAATTTATCCTGCCCACTGCAGCACTGCAAACACCTCCCCACACAAAGCATTGTAACCCACCCTAAGGCGGACAGGGGGCTTGACCTGAACTTTTCCAGACACTTGCTAGAGCAAGACACTGTTCATGCAAGGCCTGTGGTGAGGACCTACATCAGGAAATTTTCTCCCCTCCTTTTCCTGCTACCTCCCCCCATCCTGGCTCCAAAGCACTGCCCCACTTGCTCCCTAGCTCACCTCAGCAGCAAATGATGTGACCATCTCACAGTCACGTCACCTCCCAACAGATCTAGCGCTGCAGCTCTTCATGCAGCTTCCAGGTGGCACCATGCAGCAGGGCTCCCTGCGGCCGTGTCTCAGACCTCTGCTCCTGCTGCTGGGGCCAGGACTAGACAGGCAGAGAGAAGGGAGGGAATGGATGGTGCTGGCAGCAGTGCTATCACTGTGTGTTACCACCTGCCCACCAAGTAGAGCTCTGCAAAGAGCACATCCTGCACACCTCAGATATTATTACAACAAACTGGTTTCACTGGTCAGAGAATTGGAAGTGCAGCACTTGGGATCCTACATCAGCCCTTGCATTTGCAGGGAGGGGGACAGGGCAGCACACAGCATGTGTTGCAAAAAAAGCTGTCAGGTCAAACATTCATACACCTCTGGGTACAGAAATCCAGGTGGCTCCATCTGCACAGCATGTTTATAACCATGCTGGGCAAGACAGAGCACCACAGCCCCACCAGGAGTCCCTGCACTCAGCAGTAAGGATTTGGGGCAGTAAGGATTAAGGGTTTTTTGCACCTCAGACTTCCTGGCAGTCTTTCCTTACGGGAAGAAAAAGGAAGCTGCAGGCAAGCCTGTGTAGCTAATATTGGTTTCTGCCATTTTAGACAGACCAAGAACATATGGCAATGCTGCAGGGTGGCTGAATGAAAATGTGGACTATCCTCAGCCTGATACTCCTCTGGTGCTGGTGCTAATCAGACAAGAGCAAGTGCCGTCTCCTTCCCTGCAGCCCATGCTGACACTGTTAAGGAAGAGAAGCTCATGCTTCACAATGAGCCTGAGAAACCTACTCCTATTTCTAGCATCATTGAACATTCACAACTCCATCTGCGTGGCAAACCTGCAAGTCAAGCCCAAAGTATTGTAATAAAACGCAGCACACAGGTACCACCACCACCTTCTGCATGTTCTGGTATGCCCTGCCTGAAACATGGCTACATCTCCATAGGAGCACAGCTCTACTTGAGAAGATAGCTGCTGGCAGCCTCTTGTGTTATCATTCCTCCTCCAGCCCTCTCTTCACTCTGCCAAAGGGGCTACAGTGACAAACAAGAGTGTCTGTTCTTTACTCCAGTTAGCCCCACAAAGGCAATTTGGTTAAGAGAACAAGCAGGTCATCTGTACTGATGCTCAGGAAAACTGTTTGCAAGGCTCCTAAGGACCTAAGGATGACAGCAGCTGTGTGACACCACTGGGCACCCCTCTGCCCCAAGTGCTCTCTTGGCTGCTGCTGAGAGCTGGAGCAAGAAGAATTCAGATCAACCTGCAGAGCAGGGAGCCAAGAACATTCATTTTATTGACCATCTTGACAAACTCCAAGTTAGAAAAAAATAAAAACCAGCTAGTGCAAAACCTTTCTAGGAGATACAGACTTCTTGGAGTAGAAAATTACCATAGTCTTCTGCTTTGGTAAGCACATGTGGAACGGAGCCTTTGCATCACTGGGTACATGCACATACAAAGGAAAAATGCTCAGGCAATGACAAGAATAAGGACAGCAGGCCTCAAAGAATACTTTTTAATTCAAAATGAGCGAAACAAGTCACATTTTAGATGCAAGGCCTGAAATAATTCACACCTTATTCTTGTTTTTTAAATAACTGAGAATTCAGGAAGAATGCAGAAGCCATTTAAAAACTTATTTCAGATGCAGAGAAGTTGGAGAGGAAAGAAGTTTGGTCCAGATCTTCAGCTAAAGAGCTCAACCCCAACTGCCCCAAAACATCCTCCACACTCCCAGCCCATAAGGGAACCTGGTCTGCCAAGTTTGCCCAAAGCAAGCTTGTGGGAGGAGAAAGTCTGAGGCTGCTGGACAGCCTCCCCGTTCCACCCTGCCCCTTTAGCAAGGCCACGCAGCAGGAGCCAAGGAGCTGCCAAGGAGCTACACAGCACACAAGGCTGCAGCTTCACCGTACCGTCTCTCTTAGGGTTGCTTGAGGACAGCACTTCTGGTGCTGTGAAGGAGACCATCACACTGACAAGCGCCTGCGGAGGAGCCACCAGAGAGAAGTGAGGCTGTTCAATATGTGTAAGTGAGAGAGGCCGCAAGAGCAAGGTGGGAGGTTCTGCCTCTGGCAGAGCACTCGTGGGCAGCTCTAGTCCACCATCTCCCTCTAACACTGCAGTCCCTTGGACTTGTTTCTCTTGTTACTGTGGCTCCCCACCAGCTACAGGAGGGGCCTCTCCAACAAGAAATGAAACCAGTCCCCCACTGCCACCTCAGCTGGGAGTCCTTTGCTCACTTGGTGGCTGCAGGTAGGAACCAAACGCTCTCCCCATGCTGCCAAATGGACTCTCCAAGGGCAGCAGCCCACAGGGTACAGGCACCAGCTGCTGATGCAGGAGGAGCTGCATTGCACTTCTCAAGCCCTCTCACCAGAGAGGAAGCAGAGCACATCAGCAGGGAGGAAGGGAAGCAAAGCTCTCAAACACACCTCCTGTTTCCTCCCTCTTCACTGGCTCCAGCACCTGCTGCACCTACAAGCCAGGGTGCTGTGCACTGGCCTCAGCCACCAGGTCGTGTCTGCCCCAGACAGTGCAGTGGGAAAGGAGCAAACGTTGTCTTCCCTCCCAGTCCCGCCTCAGTTACCGCAGCACCCCTTCGTGCTTCCTGGGTATCCGGCTCCCCTGCTTCCACGGGGCTGTCGGCCACAGAAGCAGGCTCATTCCCCACATATGCTGGTGGCCCAATGCCTTTGGCTGAGCGGTTTGGGACGCCCCTGCGCCCCCGTCCCCTGGGGACTCAGAACACCGGGATCTTGTCCCTGCGCACTGAGTCCAGGTCATCATCCAGGGTCAGCAGGACCTGAGGAGGAAAGCATGAGGCAGCTTCAGGTCTCACTGGCCAGCCCACGGTGGGGGAGAATGACCAGCTCCCAGTGGCATCTCATCACAGGGGGGCTCCACCCAGGCTATGTCTCTAGCATGTAGAGTCGCAACAGCAACCCATGTAGGTGTGCCAGATTAACTTTGTTCCTGTAACGCTCCCAGCAAGTCACTCTGGCAGCACAGCTGACAGGTAACTCTGCCTACAGTGCTGCAGACCTGAGCAGGTAATCCTGCCCCAACCACAATGGGAGACACTGCTTGCAAGCTGGTCCCTCATCACTGAAGAGCCATCAGGGTGGGAATTGCTTGACCACAGATCAGACATTGCATGTGGCCAGGCAGCTCCTTCACAAACAGTTTGCACCTTGCACAGCTAGGGTTAAGGTCTCCCTCTCCACTTCCCCAGAACACTGTGCTGTGACCCCATCACAGGGGACGCCTCCACCTTTGCCACCACACAGACCATCAGGCCTGAAAACAGGTACCAAGTAGAGGAGTCAACTATGGAAGTGAGGGAAAGCCCAGGAGTGAGCTAAGCTCCACACCAGTGACCCTACTGCCTGGGTCAAAGGGAGTAGGGTCCCTTTCTGGGAGGTCCTCACAAACCCTTGAGAGGGTTGGTCACACCAGCAGCCCCTCAGCTTCCCTACAACAGCTGTGTGACCCACAGCCCCAGAGGGAGTTTGAGGCCAGGAGGCACATGGAGCAACAAGCCAAAGGAGGAAGCCTGATCCTTGATCCCACTGACAAGGAGCATCCCACTTTGAAGGATGCCTGGAGGCAGAGCCAAGCAGAGGAGTTGGGGCAGTTCTGTGGGGTCCTGGGGCAGCCACAGCTCCATGCAGATAGAGAGGGACAAGGAGTAAGAGGAGAGGGTGAGGCCATACAGCAGAGTAGGAGGCTCGGCAGGACTCACCAGAAAGGAGAAGAACAAGGCAGCCGCGGAGAGGAAGTGCCAGACATCATGGTCATCAAAGAAGCCCAGCAGGATGCACGGACGGTTCTTTTCCCGTGACTCTGCTGGAGTCTCCTAGGGGAGCAGGCAAGGGTGTCAGGACCTGATATCCCCTCACACAGGGCCTTGGCTGGCCGCATTGGACCCTCTGGAGATCGCCCTGTCTTAACTATCCATGTGGGAGCCAGGAAAAAGTGCTGTGCTGGCTGGACATGTGGTGAGAGCAGGGTAGGAATGCAATGTCATACTTATATCTGGAGATGGATCTTGGGCTACAACCCATGGCTGGGGGGACCCCTCTGGTCTCCACATCTGAGGTCCTGCATAGCACAAGCTACACAGCCTCCACCAGACCACCCTGTAGCAAGCCCCTCACTTCCATGGAGATGGACACGGTATCTTGTTAGAAGGCATCCAGTCAGGATTTAAGAGCCTCCCAGGCCATGGAGAGCCCCCACAACCCCAGGCAGGTCATTCCCCATTGGCCATCTGCTCCAGGGAGAAGTCTTCCATCCAGCACTGGTCAGGATTTGTCCAGTTTTGCTTTCAGATCCCCAGCTCCTCCTCTGTCCCCTGGTGAGGACCAGTCACCTCTGGATCACCTGGGTCATAAATAGTGTCTCCACAGCTGCATGCATACAGTAATTTTTGGCTCAGCACAGCTTCCCATGCTCTCTTCCCAGCCTGCTGAAGGAGTTAAACCCTTTCAGCTCCCATGAGTAGCCCAAGACCCTTGCCCAAAGTATTTTTTTGTGTAAAATGAACAAGAGGAAGGAAAGATGAGAAGAGATGGAGCTGGACAGAAGGATAGTGAAAGGGGAACTTTACCTCCCAGCTGCTGAGGGTCTGGAAGAAGAAGTAGAGGGCGGCCGCCCACACCACTGCTGTGGCCACAATGCAGAACAGGGGGATGGGCAGGAGCTTCTCAGAACTGCGGAGCTGCAGACAGAGACACAGCCTCACAACGTGCCCCAAGGTCTTCCCAGGGGATGGAGCCATGCATAGGGCTGACATGCCAGCCTAGACTATCTGCATCTGCAAAGAGCTGCCCACCCCAAGGAGACACAGCGCAGCCACCCCCAAGATGGCTAAGCAGCATCCCTCCCTAACACCAATACCTTGTCCCACCCTGAGCCCCACAATGCCCCTCCACATCCCTCTGTAGCACCACAGGAACCCAGACTGCAGCCAAAAAAAAGAGGGCCATCCCTTCCTCTTTGGAGACAGACACCCCAGAGACAGCTACAGCTGCCTCCTTTACCTTCATGATGATGTAGAAAGTCAGATACAGCAACAGGTTACAGATAAAGATCCCCAGTATGTAGGAGGCGAAGTCTCTGGGCCGATACACCAGCCCAAAGATAGCACTGAGAGAGAGGGAAGAAGGGGCATTAGACAGCCTCTTTCACTGGGGACAGGGTACATCCCCAAACTGACTGCCACCCACTGCTCCTCCCAGACCACAGGACACAGCAACACTGCCACAGCCTCCCAGTTCCCTGGAGGAAATGCACCGTTCACCTCTGCTCCCTGCTAAGAAGCAAAGCAGAGTAAACTCTGCCATGGTCAGCCGCTGAGAGCAACTGGAGACCCCAGAGGACAGGCAAGGGCCCTAGGTTGCTTCCAATGCATGGCCAAATGCATCTCACTCAGTTGGAGTTGGCCCCAGATCTGTACGTTTAGCAGAAGGCATGTCCCCGAGAAGCAGCTTTAGTGAAAAACAAGAGCCTGGGGCAATGATTTTAGGTCTCATCCATGAGCTGATCCCTCCATCCATGCAGTTACTGCTGAGCCAGGCACTGGGACTGTGGCTAACAAGCATCTGTCAAGTCTCCTGCACCTTGGCTGCACCAGAGACCTCTCGGCTATGTGGGAAGCACTGCAGCACCAGGCCAGCCCTACATAAGCTCACTCAGATGCAAGCCATGAGACCACCAGCTGAAACGCTTATGGATGCCTCACATAGCTCTGTAGTGCTGCACTGCATCCTATGGATCTGCCTACTATTCAGTGCTCAGCGGATCCAGCTCCTTGCCAAAACATGTCAGAAAGGCCCCAGCACAGGATTGTCGCACAGACACTGCTGCATTTCCCCATCACTTCAGATCACCTGTGTGTCAATACCTAATCCTGCTGCCCACACGCAGAAGTACACAAGACACCCACACCCCACTACTTACAAGGACCAGTTGACCAGGTTTCCAACAATGAGCAGCACCATCCTGTCCTGAAGAGAAGACACTGATGATCATATGAAAGCAGAAGGAAATGCAAAAAGAGGCCTTTGCCTCAGAAATTCAGGATATCATTATGTGAGGATTTGGAGTCTGGTTCCTGCAAACACACATGCACTTGGTTCTGAAGTTTGCCCTGCGGGAGCTTTTGCCAGGTGGACACTGCTCTGGCCCTCACAAATCTGAAGAAAGTGTTGCAAGAAGGAGACTAAACATCTAAAAAAAGGACAAGCCCAGCATTTTAAGGATCAGCCTCAGGAGGCTCTGCAAATCCTTTGACTGTTTCCACTGTTAGATTCCTTCCCTCCCACCATTTTACAGAAAAGTTACTGCACACAGAAAGGACGTGCCTGAAAGAGGCAGCAGGGGAAGCTTTGGATAGCATCCTGCACATATCCACAGAGCCTTTTTTCACCCATCTCACCATTAGCTAGGGAAGCACTGTAACTACAGCAGGCAGAAGGGTTACATCTGTGGAGCATGTGCATTTATGCTTACAGCTGTTTTCATGATGTAGCTATTTCAGGCTGGCCAGGCTGACTTCATGCCTGAGTGCACCAAGTTTGCTTGCAAAACTCAGTCTGACACTTACTCAGAGATAGGATAATAAATTTAAAAGAAAGGATGCTCATGGATAAAACCTTCATTTGGCTTCAAGCACTAATTAGCACGCTGTGCCAAGAAGAAAGTAATCAGTGGGGCACAGGGTAACAGCTACCATTTCTTACTTTTTTTGCTGTCTGCCCTGAGGTACTGTAGAAATAGCAATAGCTGTTACTCAAGCCACAAAGCCAAAATAGTCATTGCCTTCCCCAGAGAGGCTGCGCTGCACAGAGCCTAATACCCATTCCCTTGAACAGATGCCCCCAGAGAGCAAGAGCAAAGACAAATCCTATCATGCTTGTCTCACCTTTGCTCTGATGTTTTATTCACCATGCCTTAGCTCAGGGGAGGCCTGAGAGTGGGAAGTAAACTGCTCCAGTGGAGATCTACACTTACCTGAACATTTGTGGGAGGGGGAAGAGGGAAGCAGGGAGCATCACTTTTTCAAATAACCACAACTCTTTCCTCTGCACATTGCCTAGAAAGTGAGCAATTGCTGAGGGAGGTGCCAAGATGAGAAATCACCTACCATGTACATTGGTCGACTGCACTGCTGGATACAGTCCGTGTACAGCACCATTGCTGCCCGTCGAAATATCCCCAAGTCTGCCAAAGAAGAGGATAAAAAGCCAGAAGAGCCAGCAGAGTGAGCTCCAAAATGCCTACAGGGAAAAGTCGTGGACATCCACTGGCTGAAAACAGAGGACTCAGCCTGCAGAGGGTCAGGGTGTCCACAGATAGTTTCTTGCCCTTTGGGAGTAGTCTGTGCTGGGCAAGAGGGCAGCCACTACAGGATGGCGTTTGGCCAGAATGACAGGTTAAAAAAAAAGTATCCCCTTGCCACCGGTACTGCCCAGAAGTCAAATAGGCCCTGTCTGTACATGTAAACAGGCTGCCTTTGCAACTGCATGTCTGGAGGAGAGAGGTGTGTGCAGGAAGGGGGAAAAGCACCTTCCATGGAACAAGCTGCCAGAGCAGAGAAACAGCAGAAACTCATCCTGCAGTCCTCAGAGGGTCCTAGAGGGGCAGAGCACACTCCAGACACTCCTGCTCTCAAAATCATTGCAGAAGCTTCACTGGAGAGCCATCAGTGGCAGTGGTGATGGCCAAACATGCATGTACACACATGCCCCTCTTCAGCCACAAACATCAAGCTTGAAAAAGCTCCCATGCCAAGATCAGAGCTCTCCTGTGCTATATCACCCCCTTTCTGCCAAGGAACAGGACTGGCAGTGCTGGTGGCAAACTGACTTCACTTCTCAAGAGCCGACCCCAGGTGGAACAGGAGCCTGCCTCCCCTCACACATCCCAGCTGCTATGCCACTGCTCAATCAGATCAATAGAGAAAAGTGAGAGCTGCTGACAGTTACCTGAGTCAGGGCCATCTGAGGCAGACAGGAGCAGAAGAGGAAGGAGAAATATATTTGTAAGAAGAGCACAAAAGCCAGGTTCCCCACCAGACCCTCTCCCCCCTTACCCCATGATGCAGTTTTACGTAGCTCACCGCTCTGAGCACAATGCTAGGGAGAGCTGTAGCTGAAGGGCAGGCTCCCTCAGAGCCCAGCTCTTCTGCCACCACAGAGCAGACAGGTCATGCTGACTCCCATGGGTCTGGGAAGCAGCAGCACAAGGACTTCAGAGGCCAGGAAAAGCATCAGATGGATGAGAGGACAGGATAACCCAGAACACAAGCACAGGCCACAGGACCATGCTAACAGATGTGCTGCATGGGCAACTCATGCAGGTGAGGACAGGAGGCACCTGCACACCCTGGAGCAAGATGGTTCAGTCACACCACTTACCGATCTTGAAGCGGCCCATGTAGTAGATCTGGGTGCTGAGAGCCAGCGAGGCCAAAACATGGATCATTGAGAAAATGACCCAAAACCACACATCATTTTTCCCAAACACCTGAAAGCAGACATATTAAAAGCAAACTGAGCCCTGTTATCAGCAGGCTGATCCTTTTCTCTCCTATGTCACCATGGGTATTAGACAACCTCACTGAATATGGAAGAGAAACCCCCAAACCTTCCAACCCAAAACCAGATCTATAAATCCAAACAAAGTCCAGAAAAGCAAGAGGAGCTCAGCACTTCTGGAGAGGAGACCATTCTTTCTGAACGCCCCTTCAGACAAGGGTGACAGCTTGGAAGGACTGCAGCTGGCCCAGGGAGCAGAAATGCAGGGACTCCCAGGCTAGGCAAGCTCTCTCTGCTGAGGTGGGCAGCAGCTTTCTGGCCAGGAGCTGGATTTTAAAAAGGCAGTCAGGGAACCAACCGTTACTTTAACAAGCGCACCGTAGTAGGCCAAAAAGGACAAAGCTGCTCTGCAGGCAATTGCACCTATTGTACACTTTCACTTTATTTAAGGACTGGAAGTGACCTACAAATGCAGGTTAATGCTATATTAAAACTTTAATTTTTCAGTTATACATTAAGGAGTCCAGAAACTCTGGTCTGCCATCAGGCTGTGACCACATACTCCCCTCTCCTGGGGCACGGCACTTGCCTGAACATTTCCTGTGTGGGGAAACTACAGCTTCAAAGCATCCCACAAGAAAAGAAAGAGCATCCCATAATAAACCCCCCGTGGTTTGAACCTGGG
This sequence comes from Mycteria americana, assembly GCF_035582795.1. NCBI lineage: Eukaryota > Metazoa > Chordata > Aves > Ciconiiformes > Ciconiidae > Mycteria > Mycteria americana. The sequence goes on from NC_134365.1 coordinate 90,762,021, forward strand.
TGTGCAGATCTACCACAGCTATCAAGAGATTCTTGGAAAGTCCCAAGTTCACCAGCTGCTCCTGCATGCCTTATCCCACAGACAGTCTCCTACCCAGAGACCTTCGCACAATGAACTGGTATTATGCATTATGTGTGGTAGTGAGGGGCTGATAGCCCACTAGGATCTAGCTGTTAGTTCAGAGCAAGAATTCAATGGACTTTGCCCGGTTACTGCTAAATGAAACAGAATCCTCCAAAAAAGAGAAGCAGAGACCTCCAAGGTAAAGCACAGGTTGGGGATTCAGGCAAGCTCAGCTCAATACCTGCAATGCTATCAGCAAAGGGGCAAAGCCCTGTACCAGCCTGACCCATCAGTGACTACTGGTGCACAAGAGCAAGTCTCTTGTCCTCCCTTCTGCTCCAGTGCCCTTCTATAGGCAGGTACTCCAGAAACTTGCCCAAGAGTCCCCCAGCCATTATTCTAGTCCTGCACCTCTCCAAAGACAGCAAGGCCAACAGCAGGAGCTGTACCCAGCAACACATTTTCCAAAGGGAAGAAAGAGGCATAAGCAATTAGGTAGAGGACACTTGTCTTGGAAGCTCAGCCAGCCTCACCCCTCTCCTCCAAGGTGAGCCACCCCACAGGAAACCAGCTGCATGCTTGGTCATGGACACCTGGATGCACGAATTTCTCCTCTTGAGGGCATGTGGTGGGCAAAGCCCAAAAAGGGGCCCACCTAGAGAAAACTACTCTGCTCCTCCCCTCCCTGCAAGCCCAGGGGAAGGGAGGAGGAAAACCCAAAAACACTTGGAATTCAAATGCTAGCAGCTGCTTAACACACTCTTATCCTACCCTGATGCTCTCCCCAGTCATTTGCCCACTTAAGCTATGTTCCCAGCCACACCATCTCCTTCCCAGAGAAGCAGGTAGGTAAGAGGGAGCCATACCACTCCAAGGACAGCCAGGCAGATGACCACAGCAAATGAGGCATAGGCAGAGTAGGCGCTGGCATTGATGTCTGGGTGGCGGGTCTGGTAGAGCTTGAGCATGCACAGTCCTGCAATCATGTACATGAAGGAGGTGTCTACGGAGGGAGCACAACAGAAACAGTGAAAACGGGTACTGCCAGTAGGCTGAGAAAGCTGCTCTGAGTGCATATAAAGAAGTGCAGTAGCAGGGCCAAACCTAAGGCTGGCAGGCACAAATCCCTGATGCTGCACTACATTGTACAGCACTTTGTGCTTTGCCATCTTGCAGCACATCTACCGTGCTCTGGGGCAACAAAAACTAAAGGGGCTCAGAAAATAAGTGCCCACAGTGCAGCACAGAAACAGGCAGGGAATCACAGAATGGTTGAGGTTAGAAGGTACCTCTGGAGGTTGTCTGGTCCAACACCCCCTGCTCAAGCAGGGTCAGCTATGAGAGGGTTGTCCATGCCTCTGTCCAGTCAGGCTTTGAATAGCTCCACAGAAGACTTCACAACCTCTCTGGGCAACCTGCTCAGTCTTTGACCACTCTCCAAGCAGGGGGGGAGGGGGGAAAGTGTTTTCCTGTGTTCAGATGGAGTTTCCTGTGTTTTAATTTGTGGCCATTGCCTCTTGTTCTGTCACTGGGCACCACTGAGAAGAGCCTGGCTCACTCTCATCTTCATTCCCTCTCATCAGGTATTTACACACATTGACAAGATCCTGCCTGAGTCTTTTCTTCCCCAGGAAAGCAAAGGAGCCCACAGAGGAAAGTTTCCACTGAGATGGCAGACAGAGGCTTCCTAGGCTTGTGCACTCTGCCACTCAGGCTGCGTACTTACTATCTTCAAACACTGAGCTGCAAAAGCAAAGGGAGATCTTGCCAGCAGTGCACTACCAAAGTCTCAAGGTCTGGAGAGGAGGCTGAAATGTGTTAGTCCCTGGCATCCAAAGCCTCACTGCCTCCTGGCTGAGCCCTGGAACAGGCAGACTCTAGGGAGGTTTGCAAGGGCAGAGGGATGGGAAATGGCAGCAGCTCAGCAGGAGAGAGAGCATAGCAAATCCTACCTCCAGATCAAAAGGAGAAAGGAAACTCAGCTTACCAAACTGGAAATTGGAGTAATTAGGGCAGACGTGATAACAGGCACTGAGCACCCCTTCCATCATCAGAGCGATGCCCATAGCATAAAAGAGACCAAAATGCTTTGGGATCCCATAGTCCTGGAAGAGAGCAGAGCTGTATAGTAAGTACCCTCACTGTCCTGATGACAAGCAAACTTTCACTCTCCATCACTTCATCCCTCCTAACCCCTACGCATGTCCTTCAGTCACCAGTGTGCTGCGTGCAACCATAGGCTCTGCATTTAGCCACACTGCATAGCCAGGTGAATCCACAGGCAGCAAACCCAAGCTAATAACACAGAAACTTCTGGTCTGAAGACCTCAGTGTCTGGGTACTGACATCTTGAGACTAAAAATCTCTGTCCTGTACTTTGTGCCATGGTACATCCTGCCCAAAATTGAGAGAGCACTGGGGACCAAGAATAGCAGCCTTGCTCTTGTGGTCAGTAGGGGGTTAAAAGCACCTGAGAATCAGAGCCCATCAGCCCAGGTAAGAAGGCATCTCCATCACAGTCCAGCTGAGATCTCATCTGAAAACCATAAGCAGCAGACCCTTAAAACTGCTAGGACCTTTACTTGCTACCAAGTCAGTGAAAACAGAGCCATTTGTCTCCAGAAGCCACCAGCACCACTGCCGATAGGGCTGCAGATTTCTCCATCCTCTCCCAGAAAATACTGAAGAGACTGCAGAAGCTCTGACTACAAGCAGTTCTGCTTCAGAGCTAGAGGCAGCCAAATTTTCTGGGTTATTGTAGGCAGCTCTATTCCCTCTTGCTAACAAGAGTGCCAAGAAGGAACTCTTGATTGTATAAGACAAATCAAACCTCACTATAAACAAAAGCATCTTGGGACACTCCTACTGTCCCAGTTCCTCCACAGTGAGCGCTAGAGGAAAAGCCACAGCCACGGGAGTCGTTCCTCTATTCATCTCCTTGTCTTCGCAAGCCCAGGCTGGGTCACCACGGCAGTATGGACATACTGTAAGCAGCAAAGTACTGGGGTGTGCAAGAACATAAGCATCCCACCCAGGGGAGGAAAAAAGAGGATGATTCAATCCTCCAGCAAGGAAGGCAAATGGAAATCCATTGTGTATCACTCTGGTTTTCAAGTTCTCCCTGTCTTTCCTCCCTCCGCTGAGCCCCATGCAACCATGCTTCCTACCAGGGTATAGACATCTTTCATCTCCATGGCCCGACGGTGGAGAATGTCCCTGCGCAACACAATAAGGAGGAAGAGGAAGCCCAGCAGCGTGTGGCCCACGTTGCTGAGGACATTGTTGAAGGCACTGCAGGGAAAAAGAAGGTTTAAGACAAAGGCAGCACAGCAGCAGGAAGCTGAACCCTAGGCCATGATAAGCTGACTCCATTTCAGTCCCCCACCACCATCCTCCACCTCAGCAGCTGCCAAACACCTGCCAGTTTGACATCCTGGATGACAATTTTAGGTTGAGTAGTTCACCTGCCCCAGTGGATTTAACACTTCCTCTGCAAGATTCCCAACTCTGGGCTTTCTTTGCACTCCCACATTAGTTCAGAGAAATGCTACACTGAAAGGACTGATCTGAACTTCTTTGCAGAGCTGCTGCTAGATGCAACTGAAAGTGTCCAAAAGAGCACAGGAGCACCTCATTGCTGTGCCATAGGTTTTCTATGGGAACCCAGGTGCCCTATGTTCCTGGGTGCATGTGTCTGCAACAGAAAGCCACTGCTGAGCAAAACAGAAAGCTCAGAGTCCTAAACTCTTACTGGTCTTATCAACACAGTTACTGTGAGCCTGGCAAGGATAAAATCCTAACCTGGGCACAGCACAATCACTCAGGAGGCACGAGACAATAATGCAGTGACTGCAGGGCTCACTCACCTCAGCACCCCAAGGGGATGAGCGCACAGAAAGTTGTAGTAGCAGATGTCCTGATTGCCTGTCACATTCACTACCTAGACGGAGAGGATGTGGGAGACCCGATATTAGCAAATCCTTCCTGTTCTAGGGGGTTTGCTTCATGCAAACACTGCATGTACACAAGGTGTACCAGGACACAGGCTAGCTCTAGCACTAGCACAGGGGAGTACTGACATCTGCAAGTGAAGCTTTAAGGGGGGGACAAGATGTTGCCACAGGCCATAAACCTGACAACAGTCTTCAGAGGAAACATATTGTGTGCTCTCAACCCCACCACCAATAGATCTACTTGCAGATATCAGAATAACAGCAGGATAGCAAGGGTGGGGCAGGGAGAAGGGAGGAGAAATCACTCATATCACAGCAAACCCTACTTGCTTTCAGTTGTCTTTTAGAGATAACAGCAGATTTCTCCTGCCTCTAAAATGAAACAGGCCCCAAATGAGACATCAGATGAGCAAGCAAACAGCTGCACTCCCGCTTCCCAAGCAAAAATATCAGAACTGCAAGCTCCACGAGCCAAGCCAGTAGCAACACTCAACACATGGTGCAGAGAGAAAAGCTAAGGTAAACTGCCCCTCAGACAGAGCAGGATTCTTAGGTGATCCCAGTTTCACTGAGACTATCATCCTCACACCATGCAACCACAGAGCAAGTTTAAAGGCAAGAGTACCCAAGCACGGGAGACAGCCACACAGAGCCCAACGCACCGTCTGGTAAGTGATGACAAGCTGGATGACCGGTAGGGCATAAAACACTGCAATGGTGATGATGTTCCTGCAGAGAGGAGACAGTAGCAGCAGTTACACACACCAAAAGAACTGGTGCACACCCAGGACAGAGCACCACAGTGCTTGTGGAAGAATGTGTACACCTTGGTGCCTACGGGCACAGACCCTGCTCTCCTAGCCTGCGCTTTATATCTCTGGTTATGATCTCCTGAAGCAGAAGAGCAAACATGCTAATGCAAACAGGAGGCAAATGCTAAGGGTACTAGAAAAGCCAGGATGTGGACCACAAGCTCATGTGTTTGAGTGCCAATTTCTCCCCTTCCCCAGTGTGTTCCAGCACACCGGTTGTTACCACACTTTAAAGCAATTATGCAAACCAGAATCCATTGCCAGGATCATGTGTGCACTGGTCCACAAATATCCTTATTTGAGGTATGTGGGATCTGCAGTTGCTGGTTGGAACAGGGTCAGAATGTGTAACAAGATGGCTCAAAGAATACCCTCAGGTCTAAAGTGTGGTTCAGAAGAAGGGCACGTGGACAGACTCCACAACCAGAGACTGGGTCCAGAGCTTGGGCCTTACCAGTTTGTCTTCTCCTTACCAGAAATAGATTTTGTATTTTTTGCTGACAATCCTTCGGTCCTTCCTGGATAAGTCTGATAGATAGAGGAACACCTAAAACATTAGTGGGTGGAGAAAGAGGGAAGAAAACAGAAAAGAACTAATGAAGACTACAGAAGCCAGTAGATGATCTTGACATATTTGGACAATATGCAGCTTGGTGCTATTTGGACCATTTTTTACATAGCAAGCTCATTGTGACCCTTGATTCTGTAGGGAACGAGTTCTGCAAAACCCTCTGACCTCCAGGAATGTCTCTGACCATATGGAGCAGTGAGGGGTGACAGAAGGAGGCAGTTTGAGAGCTGCTAGCTTAAAGCCCCTCTGTACATCCACTGCAGTCACACTACTCGTACTAGGTAACTACCTACATTTTCTTCCTATGCTGTCCCACCTTCTTGGACTTTCTGGGACACTCTGGGCTTCTTCCTTGTTTCTCAAAAGTCCCCAATACATTCTGATTTTCCATATTAAATCACTCATTTCAGCAGCACACTTAGCACAGCAGGAAAACTTTCTAGCCTCTGAAAAAGCACCAAGAAGCACGTTCAACTTTATTAGATTAAATCCACCCAAAGGGAATCGGAAACTTAAAAATCCTGGCAAGTGACTAGTGCTGGTCCTGGCCCAGATGTGTCCATGGCTCAGCATCACGGCCACAGTTGCAACACCAGCTGTACCTTAGTGCGGATGACGTTCTTATCACTTTCAATTTCTGGCATGGTGTCAAAGTCACTCTCCTCCTCCACAGAGCTGTCTGTGTCAGAACCAGCTGGCAGCCCGCGCTCAGGGGAAGATAACTGATGTCCACCACTGGAGCTTGACTCGTCTGGAGCAGAGCAGGGAGAAGGAAACAGGCAGGGTAAAGGCTAAATCCCTCTATGCACAGCAACAAGAAAGCTGCCCCAGATATCAGCCACAATCTGCTGGGACAAGTTGATATTACCATTTCAGGAAACAAGTTTTTCCATGATCACAAACCTTCCTTCCATGATCACAAACCAAAAGTCTCAGATATCAGGTAAGAGGGCTTTCAAGGACCATCTTCCTCCCCTCTACAGCATTTTGGTTTTTCCCCTGCTTTTATTCTATTACTTTTCATCTCTAACATTTTCTACTCTTTACTAGCCTGGGTTCTGAAATCCGGAAGTCTGAGACAAGGCAGAAAGCTCCAGTGAAAGCAGCACACTGCTCAGGGGTCGGAAACAGGCTGACCTAGTTAATCTCCAGACTTTATATAAGCTTTATATATAAGCTTTTCTAAAAATATTGTAGAACAAAAGACAAAGAGGAAGAAAGTAAATTTTTCAAAACAGGTAGAGCATCGGCTTTGCTCCCATTGCATGCACCATATCAGTCACCTGTGGGTCAGCAGGACCTGCCTGCACTTCCCACAGGTTGGCCAAGCTCCCAGCCAGCCCACTGCCCATACTGGCATGAGCAGAACACAAGTTTCCTCCTCATTTCCAAAGCTTTTAAAGCATTTCCTTGGGAATTGGGGAGGGGAGGTAGGGTGGTGCTGAAGCCCTCAACTCTATTCCAGGACTTAAATCCTCCTGAATTTTTCCCAAATCTCATGAAATACCAGTTCTGTGTTTCTTTGTCAGGCATTCAGAGATATCACATCTTCACAGTCCAACAACTGGGTGACATCTGGAGTGTCAGGGCTGTCTTTACACCACAGTGAGCAAATGCATCCTGAGCTGGGACCAAAAATTACACAGAGCTGCTCTCCTCTCTCATTTGAGCAGCTGCCTCACGCTGCCCTGGACCTGCACCACCTCACCCTGCATCCTTGTCAAATTCAAGGATTATGCCCAAAAGTCCACAGCACTGAGCTATTCAATACCAATCCCTCCACAGGAGGGAAAACTGTTCCAAGGAGACTAAGAAATACTCTGGCAAAAGAAGGCATTTCTCAATCTCAGATTAGCAGGACCCTTGGGAGGTTTCTTTCTCCTCTGCTGCCAGAGCATGATTCACCTGTTGGCAGCATGACATTATTTCTCCCCTGATGAAACCTCTGGACCGCAAAAAGCTCTGATTCTGTCTTGCCTTGCAGCACACAACCCTTCAGCCTTCCAGTGAAAGGCACGCTTTGGTCTAAAGGCAGGCCTGATGAGCTAATAACAGACTCCTAGAAGCTTGGTTGGAAGGGACCTTTGTCAGTCCCTAGTCAACCTTCTGCCTGAAGCAGCATTGTCACCAACACTTATCAGGTGACTGTGGCTTTGTCTAGCCGAGACAAACATTTCCCATGACAGTGTCTCTGTAGGCACCTCTTCCAGAGATTTGCCACCTTTTTGATGTAGACGTTTTGCCCTAAAGTGCAACCTGAACCTCCCAAGCCGCAATTTTTTTTTTCAAGTAGTTGCAAGCTACTCCTAAAGCAGCTTGCAGCTTTATTCCCTTCTGGCTTTAAAAGCACCTTAAAGTGCCTTTCCCTACCCCAGGCATAACCCTCCCCATGCCCCCAGTTCTGGAAGATTCTGTACCAATAGCACCATAGCTGCTTCCCTCAGGGGTGCTGGCTGTGATGGGGTGCGAAGACGTCATAATCCCAGATCCTGCGATGGAAACATACCCAAAAGAGACAGTTAGTTTCATGTCAGTGCTTCGAAACACATCTCCAAGGTGAAGACAAACAGCTTGAAGAGCTGGAGGGGCTTGGGAAAAGCAGCATTTCTCCAAACAGATGGCAGTCTCCCTCTAGAGCATATTGTGCAAAAGGGAAACCCTTGCTTCGCAATGAGAAGCAAACCCATTCCCTCCAGCCTCCCCATGCAGGCTGCCAGTTCAACTCAAAAAGCATGAGCCTCCCTCCAGCACCCTGTAGGGATCACATTATGGGGCTGCAAGACTTGGCAAATTCTAGAGCAAGTCTCATGATATTCAGAGAACCCTTTTGAATTTCTAATTTTTCTCCGTCCCCTCCTCACACATCAATCTATTCAAATATTTCTACCTCCAGTTATGCCTGGAAGGGTCATAGACAGCCTTTGGCAAGACAGCTGCTACATAGTTTTAACTAAGGAAGGAGAAAGCAAAAGTGCTCCGTGCGAAAAAGTGGCCATGATCTTGTGCTGACGACAAGAGGGGCAAGCCTTTGAGGGCTGGGAAGTGCCTGCCTCCCACCCACACATCTGAAGCAAGGAGGGCTGCACCTCCCCCAGTTGAGTTGCACTGGGACTTTCCCTACCTGGCTTCACATTCTCTCTTTTTGCCTGGTACCTGTTTGATCCCTCTATGGTTGGGCTCAGCTGCTGAACTGGCAGCAGACAAACATGTCAGGAAACACAGCCAGCTGAACCCCCTCACAGAAGGGTCAAACACCCATCTCCCCAAAAGGGAGGGAGGAAGAGCAGGAGGAGCACGACCACATCTTCCAGTGGCGGCAAACAGCGAGACAGGTCCAGCAGCTTGTAAAGCTTCGCCCTCATAACAACATCACATGGTCAGTCAGTGGCAAAGGGACATAGGACATGGGATAGTATTTAAAGCCAAGCAACCTTACTGTAACCTGGCAATGGCCTGGCTTCCCCATACCTGATCTTGCTGTAGGTTGCTGCAACCTTTTGTAGGTTGCTGCAGGAGCAGATCCACCTTCTACTCTTCACCTGCTGTGCAGCCCTCCCTCTCTTGTGGCAGTTTTTCCTGTTGCTTTAAAGTCATTTAGAAATCCAGATCACTGGGAAGAGGGCAAGAGAAACATTTCCCCACGTTCTTGGCACCAAGGCACATGCACACTTCCTTCTCCCATCAGTCCTGTCCCACAGGGATGCTCCCTCCCTATTTTAGGCCAGGCTTTATGCTCTGAAGTGACTCGTCAACCTTCTCTCCCAAGTAACCAAGGGAAGATTTAAATCTGGACAAAGCAGGGAGGCCAGGGAGAAGAGGCACTCTGCCCTGTCTCTAACAGCTGCTTCAGACCCAGCTCACCCACTAATTTCAGTCCCACTTCCCAGTGTGGAAGTGAGTCAGCAAAGTAAATGTACCACACTAGGTGTGGTTCCTCCAGCTATTGCCTCCACCAGATAGTGATGATATGGAACGGGAGGTGTCCCACAGGATTAAAAAAAAAAAAGAAGTTAACCACAGAAGCTGGGCATAAGATGGGTGACAGGAGCAAAGGGGCACATTGAATATCCTGCAACTCCAAGACAACGAGCAGAGACAGATTGCTCAGCACCTCCATCCACGCTTTCTTGGTGGGGAAGGGGAAAGGAAAGGGGAGTGATGGAGAAGACAAGACCCAGGGGTACTTTGGAGGAAGAGAAATTCCAGTGGGTGGGAAAAGGAGAAAAAAATTGAGAGAAAGCTAGTGTGCCCTGGGTGATCTGGAGGACAGACGGAACACCTCTCCTATGAAGAAAAGCTGAGAGAGTTGGGGTTGTTCAGCCTGGAGAAGAGAAGGCTTTGGTGAGACCTTATTACAGCCTTTCAATACTTAAAGGGGGCTTATAAGAAAGATGGGGACAGACTTTTTAGTAGGGCCTGTTGCAATAGGACAAGGGGTAATGGTTTTAAACTAAAAGCTGAGGTTTTAGACTAAAGGCTTTTAAACTTTAAACTAAAGGCTGAGGTACTTAATGCCTTCTTTGCCTCAGTCTTTAATAGCAGGGCCAATTGTTCTCTGGGTACCCAGCCCCCTGAGTCAGAAGATAGGGATGGGGACCAGAATGGAGCCCCCATAATCCAGGGGGAAATGGTCAGTGACCTGCTGCACCACTTAGACATTCACAAGCCTATGGGGCCTGATGAGGTCCACCCAAGAGTACTGAAGGAACTGGCAGATGTGCTCACCAGGCCCCTTTCCATCATTTACCAGCAGTCCTGGCTAACTGGGGAGGTCCCAGTTGACTGGAGATTAGCAAATGTGACGCCCATCTACAAGAAGGGCTGGAAGGAGGACCCGGGGAACTACAGGCCTGTCAGCCTGACCTCGGTACCAGGAAAGCTGATGGAGCAGATCATCTTGAGTGCCATCACACGGCATGTAGAGAATAACCAAGGGATCAAGGCCAGCCAGCATGGGTTTAGGAGAGGCAGGTCCTGCTTGACCAACCTGATCTCCTTCTACGACAAGGTGACCCACCTAATAGATGAGGGGAAGGCTGTGGATGTTGTCTATCTAGACTTCAGTAAAGCCTTTGACACGATTTCCCACAGCATTCTCCTGGAGAAACTGGCTGCTCATGGCTTGGACGGGTGTACTCTTTGCTGGGTAAAGAACTGGCTGGATGGCCGGGCCCAAAGGGGGTGGTGAATGGAGTTTACTCCAGTTGGTGGCCGGTCACAAATGGTGTCCCCCCAGGGCTCTGTATTGGGGCCAGTTCTGTTTAACATCTTTATCAATGATCTGGATGAAGGGATCGAGTGCACCCTCAGTAAGTCTGACACCAAGTTGTGCAGGAGTGTTGATCTGCTGGAGGGTAGGAAGGCTCTGCAGAGGGACCTGGACAGGCTGGATCAGTGTGCCGAGGTCAATTGTATGAGGTTTAACAAGGCCAAGTGCTGGGTCCTGCACTTCGGCCACAGCAACCCCATGCAACGCTACAGGCTTGGGGAAGAGTGGCTGGAAAGCTGCCAGGCAGAAAAGGACCTGGGAGTGTTGGTTGACAGCCACCTGAATATGAGCCAGCAGTGTGCCCAGGCGGCCAAGAAAGCCAATGGCATCCTGGCTTGTATCAGGAATAGTGTGGCCAGCAGGACTAGGGAAGTGATTGTCCCCCTGTACTCGGCACTGGTGAGGCTGCACCTCGAATACTGTGTTCAGTTTTGGGCCCCCCACTACAAGAGAGACATTCAGGTGCTGGAGCGTGTCCAGAGAAGGGCAACGAACCTGGTGAAGGGTCTAGAGCAGAAGTCTTATGAGGAGCGGCTGAGGGAACTGGGGTTGTTTAGCCTGGAGAAAAGGAGGCTGAGGGGACACCTTATCGCTCTCTATAACTACCTGAAAGGAGGTTGTAGAGAGGTGGGGGTTGGTCTCTTCTCCCAGGTAACAAGTGACAGGACAAGAGGAAATGGCCTCAAGTTGCGCCAGGGGAGGTTTAGACTGGATATTAGGAAATTTTTCTTCAGTGAAAGGGTTATCAAGCATTGGAACAGGCTGCCCAGGGAAGTGGTGGAGTTGCCATCCCTGGAAGTATTTAAAAGACATTTGGATGAGGTGCTTAGGGACATGGTGTAGCGGTGGTCTTGGGAGTGTTAGGTTTACAGTTGGACTCGATGATCTTAAAGGTCTTTTCCAACCTATATGATTCTGTGATTCTGTAAAAGAGGGTAGATTCAAGACTAGATACAAGGAAGAAATTTTTTTACGATAAGGGTGGTGAAACACTGGAACAGGTTGCCCAGAGAGGTGGTAGAGGCCCCATCCCTGGAAACATTCAAGGTCAGGTTGGACAGGGCTCTGAGCAACCTGATCTAGTTGAAGATGTCCCTGCTCATTGCAGGGGGGTTGGACTAGATAATCTTTGGAGGTCTCTTCCAACCCAAACTATTCTATGATACTATGACAGGGAAGATGCTAGTTACCATTTTATAGGCATCAGACACACATCCTGAAGAGACACTACAGAGAAAGAAAGAGCATCAGGGTAGGACATGGTTCCTCCCCAGAGGAAAGGACTCTATGAAGGTGGCATAGAGTACAAGGGAGAGGACAGGTCACAGAAGGAGCAGGTGCCTCTGGGAGGAAACCTGTAAACTCTGAAGGAACTGCGCTCCTCCATCCTTTCACAGGGGTACTGTTCAACAATCCTCCCTGCCCAGGAACCCAGTTCTCTGCCCTCCAGGTCCATGTTAAGCACAGCATGTGCCCTGCAGCTTCTTGGGGAACTTCCCAAGCACCAGAATTTAATTTCCACCTCTCACCGGGGCAGCTTGAAAAGCAGCTTCTAAGCTGCCTTCAGCACGTGAACCCTCAGCTGCAGCACCAGCAGCACTCTCTGGGGCTTCCGGTCTCACCCAGCTGAGACTGTGCTTCCTTGCCTTAGACAGTGATCCCTTGTCACCACCTTGGAGCTCTTCCAGAGCCTTGGCCAGGTCGCTTCAGCTTCCCCAAACTCCCAGACACACAGGCCTTTCCCATTTCTCCAGTGTCCTAAGACCTGCTGTTGTCTCCCAGCAAGATCCATCCCAAATGACTTAAAACTAGAATATTTTTAAGCACCTTTTTTACAGTCCTCTGCTCGTTTGGTTGTGAAGAAAACCTTTCACACATATTCCACACACAGAGATGCTTATGTGGATCTCAGTGGCTGAAGAAGCCACTCCTGAGAAGCCAAATGCCCCCAGGTCCTTGGCAGAAATACTAACCCAAGTAATGCCAGGTCAGAGTGAAGTTCCACTACTGATCCTTTAAGCACGGCTCAGTTATATTAGTATGCTTATCTAGTGGTATGTAGCAGACTGGAGAGACTGAAGAAGCTGGGGATTAAAAAAGGGAACACACCAAGAACCTTTCAATGCTGCCAAGACATAACGTCCTCCCTTCCTCCAGGAGAGAGGTACAAATGACAATGCCTTTATCCTCAGACCAATGCTTTGAACTAATTTGCAGGTACTAAATATTTAAACAAAATGAAATGGCCAGCCTCCCACACTTCTCCAGAAAGCAGAAACTCCCAGTGCAACTCCCATCCACATGACAAAAATCTCCATCTTTCACTGGTAGCCTCTTAGATGCAGCTATGTTTTTATAACGCAGAAATCTGCAGTATGTTGAAATGTGGGTGCAGCATAAAGTAAACTGAATCCAATACCAAAGTAAATAACACAAACACCACTACCTAACTGTATTAGTCATTCATTCACTTGGTTGTCTGCAACTCCCAGTTAAAAACAAATTAAAATTTATATTAAATTAAAAAAGTAGAGACCCCCATGGTTAAACCAGGCAGAGGAAATCTTAAAGCAGAAGAGCTGACAAACTCAAAGTGCCTTGTTTAGAAATGAACAGACCTGGCAGCAGTAACATTAGCCTGTAGTCAGGTCTAGCCAAGGCTTACCGTTTCTCCACCCCTCTAAAAGCCAGCTCCTCAGGGCAGGGGTCAGGACCAGGTTCAGGGGAGCCCAATTCAAACGCCCTCTCTTGTGAGGGCAGGGAGGAAGCTCTAACATCTTTGATCAGCACCAAGACTATGTGGTATGCATACAGGGAAGAAGGCTTGAAGGGACAGAAGATATTTGACTGACAGTCTGTCCCTTGCCTGGCCTGGGACCTGTGCTGTTCACTTAAAGCTATCACACAACAGAAGATAGACCTTACCATCCTCAGGACTCAATCTCCCAGCCAAAGCCTTCCTCCGAACCCTGAAAAAGAACAGGGAGCACTCATGAGATAGCCACCAAACCCCATCACCTGCCAGCCATGGCAAGATTATCTAGGACACCAACAGGTAAACATGGTGTGAGCTCTAAAAAACAAGCAAACAAAAACCCAACAAAAAGAAACAAACAAACAAAATACTGTTTGGACTAGGCATGGCTCAGCCATGACTGTTTGCTCTCTGCCCCTCAGATTTCCAAAGCAACAGAGGGGTTTTTTACCCCCTCAATTATCTACCAGAGGCAGGACAACCAGTTACATGACTGTCCCATCCTGCACTGCATGTTGGGAGAGACTCTCAGACCACTTTCCCAAACCAAACTCCCCTGCTCAGGGGACCAAGCGCAAAAGAATCTACTGAAAGGGCAGCAGGAGCTAGAGGCGCACATCAGCATGATGCCTAAGCCGCCAATACCACCTCCTTCAATGCAGGTGCCAAGCTAGGGAGGATAAGAAAAAAACCATACGCTCAGAACAAAATAAAAATAACAGCAAAAAAGAGCACACACCCACACACTTAAGTAATTTCATTGAATTGTTCCAATGAAATGTTGTTTCATTGATGCATCTGGAAGTTAAGCCACACTCCCATCTTGAAATTGTTTTGTTTCAGAGCACCAAAACTCTTAAGATCCCCTCTTCTGAAGCAGCTGAAAACTCTGCCACGTTCAGTCTGAGGAGCTAGCTGATAAGTGTGGTTGCCACAAAACCAACCTGCTATTTGCTGAAAGCTTTATACAGCTCTTCTCATGCCAACCTTTGTAGAGTAGGGCAGGAAAGAGTGTTGAAGAGGCCTCCCTACTCTCAAGCCTCCATGGTTTGGACAAGGGATTCACTTAACTGTTGTCACTGCTTATACAGGCAGCAGTGACGGATCCCAACAAACTAAACCATCCCCAGCACCTTAAGAGCACCTGCCTGCTGCCCCACCAAGGCTTTCATCCTGTGCTAGTAGTTTACCCTCCCTACAGGAGCAAATCTTACCTCCCTTTTAGTCTGCTGTCCCCTTCCTGCCGCTCCAGTCCTGCTCTCACTCTAAAGGACTTCAAGGTCACCTCCAGTGAGCAACAGGGGACCCTGGGGCAACTGGGCAGAGTTTTGCTTCCCCTGCCCTAAGAGCAACCTGTCATGGTAGCTGTGCCCAAGTTCACCTCAGATGCAGGTATTCCCCTCAACACAAGCCCAGGCATCAAGGTCTGGGGTAGGGGAGGCAGGTCAGGAAGGAAACCAGCACTCTTAGGAGTCCAAGGCTCTATTTGGGTCACTGGCACTTATTGCAGTACTCGGTCCAGCACTCTGGGAAGTACCTTGCTTCCCCAATGCTCTGGCACCCTGTATCCCAGACTGGCCCCATCACAATTCCCACCTGCCACCCAGTGTCCTCATATAAGGAAACGCAGGGGCAGGGGCACTAACTAGAGGGCAGAACCTTAGGTTTTCATCATTGCCATGATCCCCACAGCAGAGGAAGAAAAGCTTTCTGGCTGATGGTCAGTAGGAGCCCACTGAGTAGTCATGGACTTGTTTGGTTGTTCTGTTCAGATGCTTACTGCCCCACTTGCCCTGAATTCACTGCAGGATTAAGCATCTCTGAAGATGAAAAGAAACAGAAAGCCTGTTCTTGTAAAACCCCTCAACTCACCTGATGTAGTGCACAAAAGCAACCACCACTGAGCCCAGGTAAAAGGAGAGGAAGCTCAGGAAGCTGAAGAACATGGCCTGGACATAAACAGACTCTGAGGAAAGAGAAGGCATCAGTCAGCTCACAGAGCAGGGACAGCCCCTCTCAGAGCCAGTGCTCCTGTCTTGCTCTTCCCAATACCACCTGGTGACAATGCCCAGCCCCAAACAGTCCTTCAAGACCCATCTGCTTTCTTCAAGAGGAATCACTAGAACCTGTTGCAAGGTCTCCACCCATTTCTTCACCCCCAGTTCTAGCTGGTGTCCCCGTGAGACCACCCTGTGCCACACAACACGTCCTGGAAGGGACCAGGGCTGCAACGGTTTTGACTCCTCTGCTGGTGCTTTCTGCACCACCCCATCAGAGGGCTGCCAGCCCAGCCATACCCTCCTATGCAGAACTGCCAAGTCCTCCCATAGAGCTGCATTGCTCTGCACAAAGACACTGACTTTTAATAGACGGAACTATGGTCACTTGAAGGTTCTTCGTCCGCTCCAGGTTCCAGGTACGGTTGACATTCCCTGTGAGATGCAAAGTGTACAGTAAATGTAAAAACAATCAAACATTAGTGATCTCTGGCCCTTATCTCAGTTCTCTGCACTTGCAAAAACACCAACCTGGCTTTTCGCTAAAATCTGTGTGTGGTTTTGCTGTAAACCTTTCCCAGACTTGTCAATGTACAGCCTTTTCCATATGTTTCCCCCACCTCCCCTCTATCCACAGCCTGTTTTTCAGGCTAGAAATCCCTGCTTCAGTCTTCTGCACATTGCTCAAGTCTGAATGCCTGAATCCCACAGGCATGTCATCTCCTATTCACCTAGTCCCCAAAGGGCAGTTTCTGTCACTACAAATACTGGGACATCATTTTTGCCTTTGGCCAAAACTCTCCTGGCAAAACACTTCTGTGCAGGATGCCATGCTAGAGTCTTGTTATGTTTCAGCAGGGCTTAGCACACCCTGCCAGTACAGCTCTGCTGACATCAACAATTCTTTTTTAGGGTGGGAATTGGGGGAGCCCAGTATATCTGTTGGTTGCAGTCTTGCTTCTCCTACAGGGAGGAAGCCATCCAGCTTTGAGAATAGGAATGTCCCTGGTCTGAAATGGGCTCCAGCTTGTCATGGGGACAGCTGCACCCCCACTCCAGTTTCACCCACCACATGAGTGGTGGAGGTTTTGCTTTTACCACTGCCCAGGAGGCAGACACGGTGTTTTCTGGCTGGGAAAGGTACTAGAACAAGTCTCTCATAAGATTATTCCCCCCCAAATTACTAGTTTTTTCTGCTCCCCCCAAGTCAGGAGGCTGTCACAGATCCCAAGACAACAGTTGGACAAGGTGCTTTCTGCAGGAACTGCCATCCGGGCCTCCATGCAGGTAGGAGGATAATTCAGCAGTAGGGAAAAAAACACCAAAAAGCTGTAAGCAGCACTGCTTGGGTGGCGCCAGTATCTCCCAAGACACCAGTGACTCCTCAGAAGAGCACATAAACCCAGCAAGCCAGGTGCTGTACTAGACAGCCACTTCCAGGGTTGATCAAGACTTTTAACCTACAATATTAAAACCAACAATATTAAGTTTATACTTCTCTCTTCCTCACAGCTACCTGGATAAGATAGAGCTATATGACCATCCTGTGTCATCCCACGGGAAGGTCCCCAAGGACTCCTGCTGCTCCATCACCTGGATGCAGCAACCAAATCCACCTCCCAGTGCAACTTACCATGAATGGAGGAAGGCACAGAACCCCCACAGGCATAATCCTCCGGCTTGATGACAAACACAACGAAGAACTGCTCACCTGGGAAGTCCTTTCTCTGCATGGGAAGACAGAAGATGAGAGAATCCATGAGAAGTGAAGCAGCCTCTCCCTCCAATGCAAAGCAGAGGTGATGATCTCCACAGGGCCAGGGATCAGGTTTTAGTTGCTACACAGGTACCAGCCTTAGAGACCTGCCTGTTCTGGACAGAGCTTGGCTTCTGGGGATGCTCCCCTCATCCTTGCTGACAATAAGCTGACTGAGTTCATCAGTACGCAGTACAGCAGTGCCCCAGTACAAGCAAACCAATGCTAATGCATTTATTTATTTCTTTATTTTAATTAGTGCAAACCATCTACCTAAGCTTTGCTCATTATAAGGCCCTACTACCACCACTCGGTGGTAGAAGAGCCAAGGTTCGAACAGAAGACACCTGGCTGCAGCCACTCTGATCTAGAGCCTCAGCACCTAAGACATAACACACCTGCCTAAGCAAACATAAACAAGGTTTTGTAGTAAAAGCTAATATTTCTTCTTCTACTGATACCAGCTGATCTAATAAAAACAAAGGATCACAGCCATACCAGGATTGACAAAATAAAATTAGGGATGCACAGGACAAGCCACTGAAAAAAAAACTAACACTGGGACAAAATCAGCATCTCACCTGCACCGTTATGGCTGCCTGCTTTGTCATAGACTGGTAAACACCGTTGAACTCCACATTATGGTCCAGGTCATACACTGGGCACTAAAACAGACACAACTAAGGGTTAAACCAGGGACAAAATCCAAACTAATTTCGCAGAGAACCAGCAGGACAACAGACAGTGCAGAACAGCAGAAAAAGGCCCTGCTTGGGGTTACAAAGGGAACAAAACAACCAGGACCCACTCAGAAGTTAGAAAAGCTGCTCTGAAGACACCAGTTGTGGCCTGCACTCACTGATCTCAGCATTCTCAAAAGATGGCTACAGTTTAATCCCAGAATAGGATTCAGCCAGATTGATCACTCCACGATTCCCAAAGGGCAGTGCATACACTCAGCTGTACACTGGTTGTGTCACATGCTTTGCAGTCTGTACTATATGCCAAGTGCTCGCCCTCATTTTACTCTTTCCCACTACTCAATACCTGATAGGTCGAAAATCACCTGTCACAGTCTCCCTTCCTGCCCTTCTACCATTCAAACACAGGGATGTGAGCAGGAGTCGATGTTACCCATTTCTCTTCTCACCCCAGGTATTAAAGGTGACTGCCAGGACTTCAGAGCCAAGGCATCTTGCACCTCTGTCACCATCTTTCTGCTCCCACACTGCAGACCCCTGCATCATTCAGGGAGGTGGGAAAGGAGGAGAAACATAGGGCTATTTTCCAGCCAACTTCAAGCAACAGCCAACTTCCATGGCAGGGAACTGCTGTTCTCCCCTTCCCAGGAAAGGGGATGAGTAATTGTGGAGAAAGGAAATCGAACTGGAAAGAAGGAGAGACCTCTTGTCTGGAAATCAGAAGCTCCCCATGCTGCCTTGAGCCAGGGGAGAGTCAAGGGAACAGCACTGTCCCCTCCCACAGCCACCAGCATCCCATCCAACACCACTCCGCAGAGAGATAGACCCATGTCACAAGGCAGCAGGGTGTTAAACCTCATGAGGGGAACATAACAAATGCCCTACGGACAGGCTGGAGAGGAACAGCTTGTTCACTTATTTGCAACAAAAATCTCTGTACGAGCTGCTTGAACTCAGCATCTCTGTCTTTGCCTCCTTCCCACAGGATCTTCATTCCTCTTTCAGGGGCTCCCTTCACCACCACCATGCTAGGGTGAAGCCCCTCCTAGGGCTTTTCTCTCTGTTGGGGCACAGACCTCCTCACAGCAGGACACAGAGCTCCAACAGGCAGCTCCTTATCCTTCTCTGCTCAGACTTACCACAATATCCTGGACGGAGACAACTGAGCATGGGTAGACTGCATCAGACACCACTTTAATAATGACCGAATCAACATCCTGAGGAAACTTGTACAGAAAATACTGAGGAGAAAGCAGAGTACTGAGAGTTACAGTCCAGAAATCATCCCTGCCAGTAGCTTCAGAGCCTCCCTAAGGTACCTGCACATCCCAAGCTGGGCTTTGGGGTTGGACATGGAGGGCTTTCACAAAAATTCAGATTTCAAATACTAGGACCTTACACTACAGAAGAGCAGAATAAATATGTACAGACAACTCCCCCTTGCACAGCACACTATTAGACACAGACATCTTCACGTGCAAGATACAGCATAGCTTCTGCACCCCTTAAGCTTTTTTCCACCTGATCAAGATAGTGACTTCATTTTATAGCCTACTCCATTTTATGTTGCTATGAACAATTTCCAGATGTGTCCATACTGCTGGCTGTACTTTAGACAGAACATATCATGGAGTTTATCTCAGATGGGTTGCCTCAAAGAGAGATTGTGGAAAGTATTAGGTCAAACAGTTGAACTCTGTCAAGAGTTTCATAACTAAATGCCTGATATTAGTTGTAGGATTTAGTTTTTTTGGTTGGTTTTGAGGGCAGGGGTTATGGGGGTTTCTCTTCTCACTTCAGCTTTGAAAATAATTCAGCTATAGCTCTGAAAAACATTGGGAGAGACTAACATCTGCCAATATTCCTACTTTTCCTCTGGGGGCAAGTAATGGTGTTCCTTGTGCCTCCACGCTTTGAGCAGGCCCACAGGACAGTCTGTGAGGTCAGGAGATGCCTTTCCTTGCCCCAGCAAGGGCCTTTTCAGATTTGGGAGAAAGATGTCCCAGGCAATGTCATTATTTGCATATTTTTCCAGTAAAAGTTCAATGTATTACACCAGCCAGCTGCTGGAGAAGTAGGGTTTCTGTGCCCACCCCAGCAGGCAGGCTTGCTGCAAGGGCTTCTGTCACCCCACATGGGCCCCAAACCCTGAGAGCTCGGGCTTACAGTCACAGCTATTGCGAGGGGCTGATGGGCACCTCACCCCACCTCAGAGGAGACACAAGGCTGAGGACTGCCACCAGCCATCTTCGTCCCTTCCTTATGGTCACCTGGCAGCTGCTGCTGCCACCCTGGGGCAGGCATAGCCCACAGGGAGGGACGCTGCCGGAGTTCCTGCTCCAAAACCATAACTTGAGACACTCCCAACTGGCAAGCTCCCTTTATGTCACATAAACCTTAGTGCTGAGCAAGGGCCAGCCATTTCTGATTTCCCTTTCCCCATCCCCTTCCCAGGAAGTAGGGCCCCCAACTGGAAGGGCAGGGATATGAAAGAAATCAACCAGGCTTTTTCCAAGTTTGCCCATTTCTGCTAAAGCATTTATTCCCACCACCACCACCCCACTCTGAGCAGGGTCCCTTCACTGCTGAGGGAGTGCTGGCTCCAACTTCAAGTCCTTACAAACCAACAACTCACCAAGCCGGTTTCTTCAGCAGAGTGCATTTTATTTCCGCCAAGCAAGAACGCTGGCGGTCTGAGCTCCTTGGTTTCCCAGGTGCACTACCCTTGGAAAGCTTTAGGAAAACTTCCTTCAGAAAGTCACCCACGAGGACCATTCTATAATTTTCTTTTTAAGCACACTTATATCAGAGTATAGAATTAACATAAGGGGCATTGAGACCTACGGTTCTCTCCTGCACAGACTGCGAGTAGTATGAACAAACCCAGACAACACTCCTGACCTATACGAGCATATCTAATTTCTTCTTCTGCCCTCAGGCATGAGCTGGGTTCTGGACAACAACTCCTTTGGTTGTTACGCTTGTCTTTTTCCAGTCTCAGGGCTATTCCAACACTCAGCTAGATTTTGAATTGCCTTTTTTTTTTCCCCACTGCAGACTACTTAATACTTTGATTTACAAAAACCTGAGCATTATACCAATTAAGAAGCACTTATCTTCTACTCTC
Source organism: Mycteria americana (assembly GCF_035582795.1). Classification (NCBI taxonomy): domain Eukaryota; kingdom Metazoa; phylum Chordata; class Aves; order Ciconiiformes; family Ciconiidae; genus Mycteria; species Mycteria americana. The sequence continues at coordinate 90,783,025 of NC_134365.1, forward strand.
TACATCTGGCCTATAATTAAAAGTCACCAATCTCATATTAATTGTAACAAGTACACAGACCAAAGTCACAAAGTTAATTCCAGGCCAGATCCTAAACACTCTACATTCAAATTACAAGATCCTAAGTAATGAGGGTTTATAAAGAGCCACCACCATTCCCTATGCTTCTATAGTATAAAATACTGCATGTATCTGCAAACCAGCTTAAGACATTTGACAGCAAAATAGATTAGCTAGGATGCCTGGCAATAGGAAACCTAAAATTAAGTGGTGTTATTAACAGTGATAGCAACAACAAAAATGGAGTACCAGACAGCCTCGGTAAATCACATACTCTCCCAGCTCTGCAAGCTTCTGTATCACTATAGTTACTGCCAACAGCATTTTCATTCAAGAGAGGACTTGTAGTATCTGCTGGGCTCTAAACAAGGATGTGCTGTATATGTGCTCTCTTCTGAACTAATAACCAGATTTATCAGGCATTTCATTTATCACGTTGCAACTTGACTTGCTGCCTGAGCAAGGAATAGCAGTCCTAGTTCTGCTGTACCTTTACAGCTTACTTATTTACATATTTATTTTTCTCCAGTAAAGACTGCATCTTGGCTAGTCACACTAGGGCAATTGACCAGTGCTGGCTGGAACAAGACATTGGTGCACACCATCTCTCTTTCCATGAAATGTAGCAGTCCAGTGATCTCTGGACTTCTGTACATTTCTGGAATTTCCTGAACTGCAGATACCATTCATTTGCTCTGGTCATGGGTTTTGGTTCACTTAATTGCTTTGCAAGAGTACCCAAACATGCCCCTACAGGGGCTGAGGCACTGCTACCTCTTCACTATATCCACAGAAAATTCAACAGTAAGAAGTTTCCCTGCATCCTAAGAGGGAAAGGACCTAGTCACATAAGGCTTTTGCCATCTCTAACAAAGGATCACATCAACCATTTGGATGTGGTAACACCCACAAGCAACACCACACAGGACTCCTCCTTACCTGGGGCTGGGAAGGACTGGCAGTAAAGTTAAAGGCTTTGTTGGTCCTAGAAAAGAAATGCCAGCATGTTGAAGTCTAAAACTTTCAGAGTTGGAATACACACAGAGTACCTTTAGATTAAGCAAAAGAAAAAATAATCCCTTTTTTTTTTCTGTGAAGGAAAAAGGAGGGAAGAGTAGGTAGATGGACCAAATCCCTGTATTATAGAATTTCTTGTATTATATTGTATATATGTATAATCTTGTATTATAGAATTTCTTTCTTCAGGTATTACAGATGCATGAAGAAATTACATTTGTATTCTCACATCCCAGCTTACTCAAGTTGGAAGTTCTCAAGCCTGGTGACTAGCAGCTCATATGCAATATTAAATGGTGCCATGGAAGAGACGTCCACAAATATAATCTGGTCAGAGGGTCCCGTTTCAGGTGTTGGCTCAGAGGGACAGAGGGTCCGACTCACTTCTTGGTAATTGTAGGTTCTCTGATAGCTGCAGCAGCCAGGGGAAGAAAGGAAGGGAAAATTGGATGAAAGAGAGAGAAAGAGAGCGCGCAGTTAAAATGTTATTCTGCAGTTCTAAGAATGACATTATTTTTCCCCTGCTTGCATAACTGAAATACTAATCTGAAAGGCCAAGACCATTCAGTCTTTTATTCAGAGCTCAAACTCCACCTCTGTTGCCTCTTGTAGTCTGCAAGCATTGTAGTCTGCAAGCCTTGTAGTCTGCAAGGCCATCCCCAGCATTTCACTTCCCTCGAGGCTGCCTGTGCCATCTGCAGATCTAGCACATTTGCTGGAGGCAGAGAGAGCAATGACAGCCCAGAACAGCCACTGCTGTAACCATCCCCTGTATCAGGCAAGACACTGCAGGACACCTGCTGCCTGGCACCAGGATTTCAGTCACAGGATGAAGCTTCACATCTGAGATGGTCTAAGGTGTCTGCAAAGTCTCAGTACTTGCAGCCTAACTAGCTCTGAGGTTGCTGAAGCTACACAGCAGTATCACTTTCACAAAGAAAACACCCCTAAAACAATCACCACCACCCAGAATAGACTCAATTTAGCTGCACCCAGGGTGAGAAACAGAGAAGAGCCCTTATTCCCCAAATGCACTGTAACCCAGCAGTTAGGGTGCTCTTTTCAGAGCTTGTTCAAACCCTGCTCCAAACTAGAGGCCAAGAACTACTTGCACGCACCATAAGCAACTGTAGAAATTACAACCATTTGGTAGATTCACTCTCTAGTGACACAGGCAAATCCCCAGCGGACAAGCCTCTTAGTACGACACATACATATTTGAGAAATTAAGAGACAAGAGCAGGCTGCCAAATGAGGTTACCTACCAAATCCTGGTCTTCCTACGTTCAGCTGACAGTGAGCAAGCATGCTCTGCAACCAAACCCTGCGGTCTACACAAGTAGCAAGATCTAGCACCAGAAGAAGGCTGATGCTGAATACAGCTGGCAGACAAGCGTGTTACAAGGAAGACACTCCAGTACTTACAGGCCTCGAAAAATTAGTGGGACCTGCCATGACAGCACTCCCTTCTGCTGGCGAACTACAAACAGGACAGGATATTGGAGGTTCTCAGAGCTGCTGTTCACATACACCCGCACTGCATCTACCTGTGGGAAGAGAAAGGAGAGTATAAATAGGTGTTAGCCGAATGCGAAGAACAAGACAGCTCCAAATCTAGGTGGGAGAAGCCTGTCCCCTTCCTCAGTCTGACCTAGATGCTGGGAGTATCCACAGGGAGATCAGCAGTGTTTGTCACAGGACTGGTTATTCAGATCCAGAGGTCATTTACAGAAGTACCTCCGTGCTGCTGCTCTAATCCAGAATCACAGCCCTGTCCCCAGGTCAGAGGTGACTGTCAGACAAGACACAGTGGACAAATGCAGCAGACATAAGATGAAGAGAGTTCAGTAGCTTCCACTTAACCAATTGGGAGCAACCTGAATAACTTCTGTTATAAAATTAAGCAAACACACACACAAAACATAGATGGCCGTCAGTTTACTATTTGCTTTGAGAAGCAAGCAAGCAGTTTGTCTGCACCAAATGGAAATGGCACCATTTCCATTTGAAAAGAACATCTCTTCAGCTCCCTCTCCAGAGCTGCATGCATTGCTCAAGAAAACAAGGCATGAGAACAGAACTCATCAGAAGAGACAGTACATCTCTATTAGAGGCCTTTAATTGATGAAAGCGTATTAGGTAGATAGAAGATACATATTTTAAGCCCACCACATCCTGAAAAATTAGAATGGACTCTCACTAGATCAGTGAAAGACTTTTCATAGATATCTCAACTTTATACCCTCCAAGAAGAGTAAATGTAGAAGGGGGTGCCACATTCTGAAAAAAATGTACAGAGTTAGCAAGGTAGCAGAAGGGCAGCTACCTGAGATGGCAGCTTATGCTTACACTGAGGACACCAGGTTCAGAAAAAGGGCTTGCATCTGCAATCGCAAGTCTAAAAGAAAATTTCCTATTTATTCTTGTTTAGTGATTCTAGGCTTACATGGGAGTTTAGTTTACCAGAACAAAACACCTTCTTGAGAGCCATTATCAACTTTCCTGTCATCATGACCATAATACAGAGGCTACAGCCACCAATTCCTAAAAAATAAAGTCTTCAATAAAAAAAAAGAAATCATAAATAACTTAATTAAAAACCCTTTGAGATAGAAGGGCAAACACTGGAATCTTTTTCCATTGCCTTCTGGTTTCCAAACCTTTGCAATACTCTTTTGGCACACCTTCCAGCTTTTCCTTCTGACCACAAAAACTACATATGCAATTTTGTTTCCAAGTAAATTTCACAGTAGGGTGCTAAAACCAAGTTAAGAAAAACACCATCACAAAGTAAGACTCACAGGTAACACCTGAAGGGTATCAACACAGTAGGCCACCACCACCACCAGACAGCACTGGAAGGTTACTCTGTGGCTTCCGTAGTCTCTGTGGCTGCCCTGCTCAGCTGGGGGAGCTGAGCCAGCAGACTGGGTATAACTGGGAAACCCAGGGACTGGGCTGAACAAGCTGCTGCTTGTTTGTAGGCATTTGCTGTAGTCATTGTGACAAGGAACGGGAACCCAAACGAAGCAATGTTGGAACTGAACAAGAAAGTAGATCTAAGGAGCATGAAGACACGATGGTCAAGCCAGAGTCCCGCAGGCACATGGAGCCATTCTCCATCCATGGGGAAACCAACTATCATTGCAGAAAGGACACATTCCAGCTGGCTGTTCAACAGCCCATGAAACAATGAAAGCAAGCCCACCTCCACAGGTGAAGTAACGTACACTGCCTCTAGTTGGACAGCAGCCTGTGAACCCTCCAGGGCTCAGCACATCAGCACAGTGCAATACAGAGCTCACATCAGAGTCACAGCAAATGGTACTACTGGGTTATGCATCCTCAACGACTCATAAATGCAAGCTAGACAGTGGGAAATTCTCTTCTGCATTGTCTTCACGAATACAGAAACTACATGGGTTATGCATATGTTGCAGATAGTCAGGTTTACTTTAAATGTACAATTCATTTGTATTCATTGGAAGACTGAGAAAGTTGCATCTCTACTTCTTCTAAATTCTCAATTTAAGAAATGTACTGGCTATTTAAAGTATATGCTAATGCTGCTCGGTATTAAAAAAAAAAAAGAAACAAAGTACTACTTTTACAGTTTGCCCAGGCTTTGGACACAGAAGCGAAAGTTGCATACACGTCAGAGTGCCTCTTCTTCCCACCTCGGATCTTCCCTTTCAGCAAACTAAGTATTTTCAATATTGATTCTAAGAGGAAAAACACTTAAACAGAAATTCACACACTGTTTACAAAAAGTCAGCGAAAAGAAAAAACCTGCTCTGAGGTATCCTACAAAACACAGGAGAGAACTCTATCTTTTTGTCATTAAAAAAAGGTATCGCTTTTGATATCTATTAAGATACAGTAAAAACAGTTCTATGATTTAATCTTAAGCCCTTTGGAAATCCCAGCTCTTCCCACTATTGCATTACAGTGCATACACAGCAAGTCATTTATCTCCAGTGGCACAGTGTATTTTCCAGCTTTATTAGTTTCTCATGCCATTTGGCTTACACAAGTAAGAACACACGCTACCTGTATTCTACGGTGTATTATTTGAGGAGCCACGGCCATGTAATCAAATACTGTTTCATAAGTATACAAGCACAACACTGCCAACACAGGGCTGAAGGACTATTTTTAACACCAGTATTTCATAGTCTAAGACCTTCACTAGACATTTTATGTGATCTTAAGTGTCTGTTGGGCCAGTTTGTGGAATTCCTAGATTTTAATACGAAGAGAGGGGAATACCACACCAAGACGACATCCCTGAACACTTTTACATATGATGATGCACGGAAGCGCTTTCTTAATATTCACCAAACAAAGCAAAGCCCTCCAAGTCCTGTCCAAAAGGCAAGGATTTTCTCCCCCAATGAAGTCTGCAAGGTATTGAGGTCTGCCATTGCATCCTTACCACTAAGGGAGCTTTGCAAGACCCCTGCCTGCCTTGTGGAGCCCTGCATCAGATGTGGGGAACACGCTCTGCTTCACAAACAAATGAAGTATCGCACGGGCAGACAAGACAGACCACTGCCTACCCCTTTCATACAGTTCCCACCCAAACAGAAAGACGAGAAAACAGCCCTCACCAGGAGGTGAGGAGTATATATCAGGAGTATATAGCAGTAGAGGCTGGAGCCTTATGGAGACATAATCCCATGCATGCCTTTTGTGAACAAGATCACCCAGGCAGCGAGGCTGCTCATGGGGACAGCAGCTGGGAGCTTATGGCTGGAATTAGGCTGGCTTACAGATGTACCCATGCTACACATCTGCAGCACTATTAACTTGACCTCCCTCCCCGCTAAACCAGGCTGGAGAAGGGGAACAGGGCAACAGCTGAATGATTTATACTCAGACTCCACCTTATGCGCTGTAAATCCCACTAGAGGACAAAACTTTGTAACTGTTCTATGCCTCCATCTTGGCTTCAACTCTTACATCGCATCCTGCCAACGCAGCCCAGAACCTGGGAGCAGCAAGTGCCTATGTGGCATAGCTCACTGCTGGACAAGGCAGTCCCTTAAATCCAAAGGGGACAGGCAAGTCTTGGAGCCTGTTTCCCTTGGGAACCTCTATTAAGAATCAAATTTCAAATAGCAATTCCTGCCCTCGCAAGAGATAGTAACTTACAATGCCTAACTGGACATAACCATCCCATCCTTGCCCTTTGTAACCCTACCGTATCCTATACACCACACCAGCTGAGCTGACAGCTTCCCTTCAGGCTGCTCTAGCTCAACCACCACTCACTATAATAGGGCTATAAAGGGGCAACTGCCTTCGTCTAGGACTACAGCTAATATCCTCTCCTAGAGGTCAAGGCATACAGGCAACAATGCTATGGAAGGTGTTATGTCTACTTAGAAGCAGAAAGTACCAAGGTCAGAATCATCACATCTTTTTTCCAAAGAGTTACTCAAACTAAGGTGTTCTCCCCCCACCTTATGCTTTTTAAAGTAATTTGAATCAGGATAACTGACCTGCTGTACTGAAGGGAGAAGACATCCAACAAGTTTGAAAGAAAAAGGTTTTGTTTGGGTTTGGTGGGTTTTTGTTGGTTTTTTTTTTAAGGGTCATTTAAGCTGTGTCATCACCTTCTAAAATAGCACTAGAAGATGCTTCAGGAAACTGAATGCTGCAGCTATTAGACAGGACAAGTAATCTGAGTCACCAGGGCAGCCTCAGTGCATGGTAGCCCAGGAGAACCC